>NC_054476.1:39051538-39351538 GCF_017639515.1 Carcharodon carcharias | reverse complement strand
GAGGCAGCAGATAAAGTAGCATGAAAGGTGGGTGCAGATAAAACAGCGTGAGAGTTGGGAGCAGATAAAACAGCATGACAGGAGGCAGAAGATAAAACAGCATGAGAGGTGGGAGCAGATAAAACAGCGTGAGGGGTGAGAGCAGATAACACAGCGTGAAAGGAAGGAGCAGATAAAACTGTCTGAGATGTGGGAGCAGGTAAAACAGCATGATAGGAGGGAGCAGATAAAACAGCGTGAGAGGTGGGAGCAGATAAAACAGCACAAGTAGAAGGAGCAGATAAAACAGTGCAAGAGGAGTGAGCAGATAAAACAGCACGAGAGCAGGAAGCAGATGGAACACTGCGAAAGGAGGAAGCAGATAAAACAAGGTGAGAGGTGGGAGCAGATAAAACAGCGCGAGAGAAGGGAGCAGATGGAACAGTGCGAAAGGACCGAGCAGATGAAACAGCACGAGAGAAGAAAGCAGATAAAACAGCACGAGAGGAAGGAGCAGATGAAACAACAAGAATGCAGCAGAGCAGATAAAACAGCATGAGATAGGCACAACAGATAAAATAGTGCGAGAGCGGAAGAGTAGATAAAACAATGTGAGAGCGGCAAAGCAATTAAAATAGTGTCAGAGTCGTACAACAGACAAAACAGCGCGAGAGCGGTGGATCAGATAAAACAACATGGGAGCGGCAGAGCAGATAAAACAGCACGAGAGGGCAGAGCATTTAAAACTGTGCAAGAGCGGCAGAGCAGATAGGAGCAGACAAAATAGCGTGAGAAGAGTGGGCAGATAAAACAGCATGAGATGAGTGAGCAGATGAAAGAGCGCAGGAGGAGGGAGCTGATGAAACAGCATGAAAGGAGGGAGCAGATGAAACAGCATGAGAGGAAGGAGCAGACAAAACAGCATGAGAGCAGCTCAGCAGATGAAACAAAGAGAGAACAGCAGAGCAGATAAAGCAGCGCGAGAGTGGCAGAGCAGATAAAACAGCGTGAGAGCAGCAGAGCAGATAAAACAGCATGAGAACGGCAGAGTAGATAAAACAGCTTGAGTGCGGCAGAGCAATTAAAACAGTGCAAGAGCAGCAGAGCAGATAAAACAGCACGAGAGCAGCAGAGCAAATAAAACAGTGCGAGAGTGGCAGAGCAGATAAAAGAGTGCGAGAGCAGCAGAGCAGATAAAACAGCACGAGAGCAGCAGAGCAGATAAAACAGCATGAGAGCGACAGAGTACTTAAAACAGTGCGAGAGCGGCAGAGCAGATAAAACAGCGCGAGAGCAGCAGAGCAGATAAAGCAGCGTGAGAACAGTGGAGCAGATAAAGCAGTTTGAGAGCGGCAGAGCAGATAAAACAGCATGAGAGCGGCAGAGCAGATAAAACAGCACAAGAGCGGCAGAGTATTTAAAACAGTGCGAGAGCGGCAGAGCAGATAAAACAGCACAAGAGCGGCAGAGTATTTAAAACAGTGCGAGAGTGGCAGAGCAGATAAAACAGCACGAGAGCAGCAGAGCAGATAAAACAGCATGAGAGCGACAGAGCAGATAAAACACCACAAGAGCGGAGGAGCAGATAAAGCAGCTGATGGCTCCCCAGAGCAGGACCGGGAGGCAGTGTGAGAGGAGTAGCGGCCCTTACTAAGATTTAAAAAGAGTGGGAGCTGAGAGTCAATGCAGAGAGGCTGTAGGGCATCTTGAAAGGGGCCGATAACATCTAGTTGTAATGGTACATATTGGTATGAGGCCCTACAAGCTAAATATAGGGATTTAGGATGTAAATTTTAAAGAAGGACCTCAACGGTAGTAATCTCAGGATTACTGCCAACTCCACATGCTAGTGAGAGTAGAAATAACAGGATATATCAGATGAATATATGGCTGAAGAAATGGTGTAGAGGGGAGTGATTCATATTCCTGGGACATTGGGACCGGTTCTGGAGAAGGTGGGACCAGAATAAACAGGATAGGTAGGACAAGGACCGATGTCCGCTGGTTGGTGGGGAGTGTGTTTGCTCGCGCAGTCGGGGAGGGTTTAAACTAGAATGGCAGGGGGTTGGGAACCTGAGCAGGAAGACAGAGGAGAGGGAAAAAAGTATGGAAACAAAAGTCAGAGAAGTAAGAAACAAAAGCGGAAAGCAGAAAAAACAAAGGTGAAAAACATATGAGTTCATAGTGCAAAATAAAGCTAAGATGACTAACAAGGTTAAAAAGACAAGTCTAAAGGCATTGTGTCTTAATACACAGGGCATTCGCAATAAGGTAGATGAATTAACAGCACAAATAGATATAAACGGTTATGATATATTTGCAATTATGGAGACATTGCTGTAGGGTGACCAAGGATGGGAGTTGAACATCCAGGGGTAGTCAATATTTAGGAAGGACAGACAAATAGGGAAAGGAGGTGGGGTAGCATTGTTAGTAAAGGAGGAAATCAATGCAAGAGTGAGGGAGGATATGGGCTCGGAAAATCATGATGTGCGATCTGTTTGGGTGCAGATAAGAAACACCAAGGGGCAGAAAACTTTGGTGGGAGTTGTCTATAGGCCCCCAAACAGTCATGGAGGTGTAAGGGAAAGCATTAAGCAGGAAATTAGAGACGCATGCAAAAAGGGTGCAACTGTAATTTTCCCCCCGATGGAGGTGAGGAACGTTGATGGGTGGGCACGTGCGGGCGCGCTTCCGATCAGCACTCCCGATCAGAGGCACGGCGCCATTTTACGTGAGCAGGTCAATTAAAGCCCGCATAGCATGAGGTCCGCAGAGAAGCACTACGCGCTTCCTGTGCGGGCAGGGGAGGGAATCCCAAAATCGGGAGTGCGCTCCTTCGCGCATGCACACGAAAGAACGCACTCATCTCCCTGAGGCTAAGTGCTTCCTCAGGGAGATCATGTGTAAATGTAAAAAAGACAAAAATAGAAAAATAAAATTTCCCTTACATGTCCTCTCATGTGACAATGTCACATGAGTTGGGACATGTCCTTAATTTTTACACAATCTTTATTAAAATTATTTAAAGCCTACATGAAACTTCATCCTGCCATGGATGAGGTTTCATGCTTTTTCTCGTTCCCGCCAGGGTTCCTGGCCTGCCCACCAACAGTAAGGTTGGATGGGCAGGTCCTTTAATTACTTAACTGACCCTGTCACTGGCCTCAATTGGCCATTGACAGGTCGGCGGGCAAACAGCTGATGTGGCTGTGCTCCCGCCTTCCTGGAAACTTAAATTGGGCGCGGTGACGTTGGGAGCTCATTTTACGCATCGACGAGCGAGCCCCGCCCCTGCTTGCCAACTTGTAAAATTCTGCCCATTGGGTGACTTTAATCTACATATAGATTGGACAAACCAAACTAGCAATAATACTGTGGAGGAGGATTTCCTGGAGCGTGTACATGATGGTTTTTTAGACCAATACATAGAGGAGTTAACTAGAGAGCAGGCTTTCCTATACTGGTTATTGTGCAATGAGAAAGGATTAATTGACAATCTTGTTGTGTGGGGTCACTTGGGGAAGAGCAACCATTAAATGACACAATTGTTTATTAGGATGGAGCATGAGGAAGTTGAATCCGAAACCTGGGTCCTGAACCTAAATAAAGGGAACTACGAGGGTATGAGGCGTGAGTTAAAATGATGAATTCGGGAACCTTACTAAAAGGGTTGATGGTGGACCAGCAATGGCTAATACTTAAGGAACATATGCATGAATTACACCAATTATTCATTCCTGTCTGACGCAAAAATAAAACAGGAAAGGTGGCTCAACCATGGCTTACAAAAGAAATCAGGGATCGTATTAGATCCAAAGAGGAGGCATTTAAAATTGCCAGAGAAAGCAGCAAGCCTGAGGATTGGGAGCAGTTTAGAATTCAGCAAAAGTAGACAAAAAGATTGATCAAGAAGGGGAAAATGGAGTATGAGAGTAAACTTGCAAGGAACATAAAAACTGACTGTAAAAGCTTCTATACATATGTGAAGAGAGAAACATTAATTAAGACAAACATAGGTCCCTTACAGTCAGAAATAGCAGAAATTATAATGGGGAACAAAGAAATGGCAGAAGAATTGAACACATATTTTGGTTCTGTCTTCACAAAAGAGCACAAATAATTTACCAGAAATGTTAGGGAGCCAAGGGTCTAGTGAGAGGGAGGAATTGAAGAAAATCAGTATTAGTTAAAAAATGGTGCTGGAGAAATTAATGGGGTTAAAGGCTGAAAAATCCCCAGGGCCTGATAATCTACACCCCAAAGTACTAAAGGAAGTGGCCCTGGAAATATTGGATGCATTGATGCTCATCTTTCAAAATTCTATAGACCCTGGACTAGTTCCTACAGATTGGAGGGTGGCAAATGTAACCCCACTATTTAAAAAAGGAGGGAGAGAGAAAACATAGGGCTGAATCTTCTGGCTGACGTGCAGGCGACGCGCGCCCACCATTAATTAAAGGCCATGTTAAGGCCATTAAGTCACCAATCAACGAGGATTTTGAGGGGGCCGCGTGAACTTCAGCTCGGCGCACGGGCCCAATGGGCAGGCGGGTAAGTGATTTTTTTATGAAACCTCATCCAGTGGCATCATGAGGTTTGATATCGGAATTGAAAAAGTTCAATAAAGTGTGTACGTCATTAACATGTCCCATCTCGTGTGACATTTGCACATGAGGGGGACATGTTAATGATTTTTTAATTTTTAACGTTTCACAGACTTTCAGCAATCTCCCTAAGGCAGCACTTAGCCTCAGGGAGATGTGCGCTCTTTCGCGTGCATGCGTGAAAGAGCATACTCTCGCAGTTGGGGAATCCTCCCCCGCCTGCACAGGGGGCGCATAGCGCTTCCCGTCGGGCAGCGCTTAATTGACCTGCCCACGTTAAATGGCAGCGGGGCCCATTTCAGCAGCAGCGATTGTCTGCCCGCCCACCACCGAGTTGGTCGGGCCCACCCGCCCTTCAAGGGCAAAATCCTGCCCATAGAATTATAGACCAGTTAACCTAACATCAGTAGTGGGGAAAATGCTAGAGTCTATTATAAAAGATATGGTAATAGAGCACTTGGAAAGCCTTAAAGGGATTAGACAAAGTCAGCATGGGTTTATGAAAGGGAAATCATGCTTACCTAATCTACTGGAGCTTTTTGAAACATCCCCTTGAACATCCTCCATTGGTCCTCTTCAATTCATGTTTCCCCATTCATTATCAAACAAGTTAAAAGGTAATTTACTACCCAGCACCCAAGAATGGGCAAGATGAAAAAATGGTGTAAACTAAAAAACATTATGTGCTTTAACCAAACAAAGGAAACTTGACAACATAACATTTTATCCTAGACCAATGTACAAACCTTTGTGAAAGTATAAAGCCCTAGACTTCCATCTCCTGCCACTCCCACATCATGCAACCACTTGGCTTATGCAGAGAGGGAGGCAGGCTGCTCAGATCCCTGCTCTAAGCCTCCAGGTTTTGAAACCCTTTAGGGAACTTCCAAAGACTCCTCCACCAGCATCTGTGCAAGGCAGATTCAGCCGCAGAACAGAAGGCAGCATGCTGAGGACTACCTCAGCTGTGGAGAATGAATGTAAAGTGGAGTTCTTTGGGTGGAGTTCCCGCTTTCACATTCATTTTCACTATCATCCCCCTTGTGGGCCAGCTGCATTTCCTGAAAACATTCTGCTGGAGAGAACTTTAGTGCAAGTCATAAGGTATCTCTCATCCTATTTAAGGTGGGAGACATGTTGACTCCCAGGGCAGGATTTTCAAAGCAGAGTTGGGAACCCGCACCTCAACTAAGTCACTCTAGTGATGCTGTTTTTAAATGTAAATGGCCTAATTGTCCAGTGGGTGAGCTCAGTGCCCAAATACGGGCACTGACTTTATCTAGGGGGCGAGAGCTGCCTACAGAGTACAAGCGGCAAGGCAGCCATGATGGGGCCTACTGATGCCATGTTGCTGAGAACAGGCAACTCCTCAGAGGGCCAGCAGCTTTTACTCAAATGAAGGCAACGCACTCAACCTTGCACAAGATCCCCCATCACAGACTTTTCATCCAATACAAACAAACTCTCAGGTCTCCCCACATTGACCTGTACACTAACATGCATAAGGCTGGTCAGTTTCGCTGAAATCCCTTTTGAAAATTTCAGCTGTGACCTCCCTCGCCTGTTAAAATGCCCCTAAGAGTTTAACGGGGTGGTGATTGGAGACAAGCAGGTTCCCCGTTATCCCACAAGCACTTTGAAAATTGTAGGCTGACACTCACACGCACCCTCCACCAGCTCAGAGACACACACATCGGCCAGGCACAGCTGTAGATTAGGCTCGGGCTCACTTTCTGGGGAGCACCTCACTGACACATACCCGCAGCAGTCGGATACAGGGACATCCCAGGTTTCCGGCACTTGGAGGGCTGCTGGAGACCTGCCACCAGCTCAGCCTGAGTCAGATGATGAGCCTCTGGAAGTGGCCACTAAATCAATGCTGGAGATGCAATGACAGGTGGCGGAAGGTCAGGCAAAGATTCAGCAGTCATTCAGCAGATTAGAGTGCCGACGGAAGAGTCCATCTGCATTCTGTCTGATGTCGTGGTTCCAACATGCAAGTGCCTTGAGGTCACCATGGGAAAGCTGGCAACCACCATGAAGATCTTGGTCCAGCAGGTCTTGCCAGATTTGCGCTCAGCCCTGTACTCCATGGCCACACATTCTGGTGGGCACCATTAAGATGTAGGCGACATGGGGACGAGGCACCTTGACCTCCCTTCAGGTGCACCATCTCCTGCAAGTGTCAGGGCAGGGCCCTTGAGTACCCACAGGAAAGATGAGCGTCAGTCAGGCACCCCGGGGGCCTCCTCTCTGGACACTACAAGGTGGTATGTGACCCTATCCACTCCAGCTTCTCAGGGCACCGAGGGCATTTCTGTCCCTGAGCAGATGACCTTTATCAGGCCAGGACCCCTCCAGGCCTCGTGCCACCAGAGGACGTCACCAAGGTCATCACAGACATCAAGATGTAGTGGTCAGCAGGCTGCATCTGCCTCTGCTGTGGATGTCGGGGTTACACTCAGGCCTATCAGTAGAGTTAGGAAAGTTGAGAAAAATTGATGTCATTTTTGGGTCAAAGGTGTGCTAGACATGTAAATACATTGCACTTTTGTTAATACGTTTGATGGTTAAGTGAATGTTCTTGTCGACTGAAGGCACTGTAATTTTGTACTTTGGAATACTCTAATTTTGAGGTTTAGCCTTCCTCCCACTTAGTGATAATGTCCCACTTGGAGATTCACATTCCTGCGATGTAAACCTCAGTTGAGCTAGTCATTGCACCCTTGTGTGATGTCAGGGAGATGTGTTTAAATCTTTATTTGAAGTGTGTAATGTAGGTGTTTCTCACCCTTCTTCCTCAAGGAACACCATTGAGTGAGGGCAGCTCATCAGTGTTGATATTCTAGCGGCACTTGTGCCTCCTCAGTGGTAGTGGCAGAAGGAAAGACATGTACAGGAGGAGGAGATCCCTAGGCATGTCCACAACTCAGCTCAGAAGTGTTGCATCACTAAAGGGCAGCCAAGGCTTCAAGTCTTCTCTTGCATTGCTCTTGTTCCTAAGCAGACTCACAGTTCGCAGAGTGAGCTGACTCACAGGGTCCCATGGAACAAAGCAAAGATCATGGCCTGGTGATTCATGAGGCCAGGACACGCAAGTGAATGCAGGACCCGTTCTCGCTGCAAGTAGGTGGACACCCCGAGTTGAAAGAAAATGGCATTGAGTGCTAGGAGAGATGTGGCCATACTCCCTCACTTAACTTTACTGTTTCTGGAACCTGTCAGCGATTAACATATCACGGGCACGTCTCCCACGTCTTCCTTCCACCATGGTGTGATCGCGCTCACATTGACCCTCAGCAGCCACCTGAGGTTCCTGGGCCTCCGGATCTTCATCCTCTCATGAGCTGTCATCCTCCTCCAGTTTATCCTCTGGCAGGGGTTCACCTCTTTGCATAGCCAGATTGTGAAGGGCGCAACACACTGCAATGATGTGGGAAACCCTGTCAAGAGTGTATTGGAGTGAACCACCTGAGTGGTCCAAGCATCTGAAACGCATCTTCAGAAGCCCTATGGTCTGCTCTATAATGGGGCAAGTGGACCTGTAAGCAGCATTGTACTCTCCTCAGAACGACTCTGAGGGCAACGCACCGGTGTCATCAACCTGCGTTTCAGTGGGTAGCCCTTACCCCCAAGCAGACGTCCTTGCAGAAATAATGGCTCCTCGAAAATCTCAGGCACCTGGGAGTGACTTAGGATGTAGGAGACAAGGCAACTCCCAGGGTACGATGCACAAATGTGCAGTATGTGCTTCCGGTGATCTCACACAAGTGTACTTTGATGGAATGATAGCTCTTGCAGTTTATAAACATTAGGAGCTGCTGCCATTAAGCCTGTATAGCCACAGGGGTGCAGTCTATTGCCCCTGCACTCTCGGGAAGCCTGAGATGACAGCAAAGCCAGTGAATCCCGCAGCCTGGCTATCTTCATCCAGAGCAAACCTGAAACAATTAAGGGCCTTCCTGTAAAGGGCACCTGTGGCCTTCTTTGAGCCTCGATGTGTTGCAGACTGAGAGATGCTGCACAGGTCATCTGTTGATCCCTGGAAAGAACCAGAAACCAAGAAATTGAGTGCGGTGCTCACCTTCAAAGCCACTGGCAGGGGATACCCTCCAACTCCATGTGACATCAAGTCCTCATGAAGAATGTGGCATAATGTGATGCACCAGGGTTTGGGACAAGTGCAGATGCATTGGCATTGTTGCTCACTCATTTGTAAATAGGATACTCTTGGATGATAAACCCTAGTTCTGACGAGTTGCTCCTGTTGTCTGGGTCTCTACTCCTGACCCTTCTGTTCATGTTGTGGCTCCACTTGACCATGTCCCTGCTGCTGGAGCCTTCCTCTCCCTCCTTCACCTCCTCTATTGCATTAGGACCCTGACAAAGGCAGCATTGAGCCCTGGATCCATATCTGCTTTTGCCCTCTCTCTGAAAGGAAACATCGAAGACATTAATGATTCAAGGGGCAAGAAAGTGAAGCTCAGAAGATGACAAGTTTGGAAACTGTAAAGATCCATAGTTTTCCCTGACCTAGTTGCATCATGGCTGTTGCTGCCTTGTCCCTGAAACACTAGCACACACATCGAGGTGACCAAGATGGCATCGTAGATGTAACAACTTGAGCCCTGTGTGGGATGCTAAAGTTTAAGCGAAATGAGTGACCCAACTTAGCTCTGTGCTCCAATCTCTGATGTGGCATATTAACGACCAACCAGTTGTTCATGGCCCGTTAAGAATATCAAATCTGGTCATCACGTGACAAGCCTTCATTGATGGAATGCCATATGTGCTACAGCTGTGCCTCCTTCAGCATTGCCTGAATTCCCAAATTCTACCTTCCTAGGTGTAACTCTTGAGATGCAGTGACTGTGATGTGAAGTCATTGACTTTAACAGTGCTAATGAAGCCATTGGCTTTCATTGCAAGGAAGTCTTCCTCCTTTCTCAGCAGACTCCTGCTCACTCAGTGGCAACAAGAGGTTAGAGGCCGATCCCAGAAAGGCCTCCCTTGTGTTCACCATCCTCCTCACTGCCATTCCACAGCTTTTCTTCCCCGTTACCCCATTGTTTTCATCAATCCCACCCTCACCTCACAGCCCACCCCTATTTGAAATGCTAGTTTCTGAAAGTGGAGGTTTGCATGAGTACCACAGTACATTGGCATTCCTAGGGACAATGCAGGCAAAGAGCAGATCAACCCTACAGCCCCAGCACAGTGGCATTCATCACAACGAGACTGGCGCAGGGCTATGGCTGGTAGGCTATGTATGTTCCATTCACCTCAAAGTTGCAGCAAATTGAGGTCAGACTTATGCACACCACCACTTTTCAAACGGTTTTGAGGCCAATGTAATTTCTCACTGGCAAGATTGGAAGGCCTGACAAGATTCCGGCGAGCAGCTGTTATAATGGGCATTCATGATTTGTTAATGAATGCAAATGGCGTTCACGCCACGAGTCAGCGGGATAACCAACCGACTATAAACTCACCATCGGGAGAATTGCAAGCTGTTTTTTACAATGGCAGGTTTGCGACTTTTTGCCTGTTGCTGGATTCTCTGTTCCTGCACACCACAAGACCCACTGTGGACGGGATGGGAAAATTCCACCCTGTGTGTCAGTGTGTGTGTAAGTGTGTGTGTGTGTGTGTGTCAGTGTGTGTGTTTGTGTGTGTGTGTGAGAATGAGTGGGTGTGTCAGTGTGCAAGTGTGAATGTGAGTGTGACTGATTGAGGGTATGTGAGTGTGATTGTGTAGAAGTATGTGAGAGAGTGAGTGTGTGTGAGTGAGTGCCTGAGCACGTGTGTGTGTGCGGTGTGTGAATATGAGAGAATGTGTATGTCAGTATGTGTGAATGTGAGTGTGAGTGAGAAAGGGTATGTGAGCGTATGGAAGTACGTGAGAGTGTGTGTGTGAATGAATGTGCGAGTGAGTGTCTGAGTGTAACTGTGTGTGTGCATGAGAGAGTATGAGTGTGTGAGTGATAGTTTGGATGGCTGTGTATGTGTGTGAATGTATGTTTTTGATTGTGAGTGTGAGTACTCGTGAGAGTGTGTATATGTGTGGGTGTGAGTGTGTGTATGTTCTGAGTTAATGTGTTTGTGATAATGTGAGCATGAGAGTGTGTATGCGACTTGTGAGTTTGTGTGAGTAGAGTAGGAGTAGATGGAATTACACTTGTTCAGTTTGTATTTACAGATTTACAGCCTAATGAAACCGGGTTCCAGGTGGCTGGGTGGTGAACAGTCTCATTTCATTGAGACCCGTCACTCTTTCTGACAGCTTCTTTCTTGACTCTCTCTTCCCCCTCCCTCTGCCATGGAAACCTTTGTGTTAGTGTTTGTGTAACATGGTTCGCCCACTGAATGAAATACTGCAGTAAATACCTGTCAGCAACTGTGTCATAACTTTCTGTTTCCTGACTGTGCTGCAAACTGTTCCCAACACCTATGCTTTCTGTTCCATGATAAAGGCAATTCTTGTATTTATATTGCACCTTTAACAGTATAAAACATCCCAAGGCGCCAGAGCATTACCAAACTGACAATGAGCCAAATAAGGAGTTATTTGGGCTAAAGACCAAAAGCTTGGATAAAGGGGTAAATTTTAAGGAGAGTCAGAAAGGAGGAAAGAGAGGTAGAGAGCCAGAGGGATTTATGGAAGGAATTCATTGCAACAGTCATGTTAACAGTGAAAACTTTGGACAAGCCTGAACAAGGTTACTGGTTAGTATACCTTCAAAGGCATTGTAAATGCAATTATTTCTGGCTATGCTGAACCTTCTGGTGCCAGACTGAAGAATTTTCACTGTGCATCACATCAAATATTGAGACACCAGAGAAAACTAAACTTTTTCAATGGATTGTTCAGTTGGTCAATTTGAATGTACAAGTGAAGATGAATTATTGTCACTTTAATGCCAAAGGAAGAGGAAGAGGCCATCAGTGCTCCTCCATGTTGAACATCACTTGGAAGAAGCAATGAAAGCAGCAAGGGCACAGAATGTACTCTGGGAACTCTGGGTGGGGTGACTTCAATGCCCATCATCAAGATTGGCTCAGTAGCACCACTAGTAATCGAGCCAGCTGAGTCCTGAAGGACATAATTGCCAGAAAGAGCCTGTGTAGGTGGTGAGGGAACAAACCTACTTGACCTCACCGTCACCAATCTACCTGATGCAAATGCATCGGTCCATGACAGTATCGGAAGGAGTGACCACCACACAATCTTTGTGGAAACAAAGTCCCATCTTCACATTAAGGATAAGATCCATTGTGTTATATGGCACTGTCACTGTGCTAAATATGATAGATTCAGAACAAATCTACCAGCTCAAAAATGGGCATCCATGAGTTGCTATGGGCCATCAAAAGCAGCAGAATTGTATTCAACCACAACCTGTAATCTCACGGTCCAGCATATACCGCACTCTACCATTAACATCAAGCTTTGGTTCAACGAAGAGTACAGGAAAACATGCCAGGAATGGCATCAGGCATACCAAAAAAATAAGGTGCCAAACTGGTGAAGCTACAGTACAAGACTCCTTGTATGCTAAGCAGCAGAAGCAGCAGGCAATTGACAGAGCGAAGCAATCCCACAGTTGAGGGGTCAGATCAAAGCTCGGCAGTCCTGCCACATAAATGTTGGTGGTCAATTAAACAACTAACCAAAGGAAAGGGCTCCACAAATATCCCCAACCTTAACTTCAGGGAGCCCAGCACATATGTACAAAAGACAAGGCTGAAGCATTTTCAACAATCTTCAGCCAGAAGTGCTGAATGAATGATCCATCTTGGCCTCATTCTGAGGCCCAAGGCATTACAGATGCCAGATTCCTGCCAATTTGATTCACTCCATGTGATGTCAAGAAATGGCTGAAGCCACTGCATACTGAAAAGGCTATGGACCTTGACAGCACATCGGCTTTAGTACTGAAGACTTGTGCTTCAGAACCAGGCAGCCCCCTAGCCAAGCTGTTCCAGTACAGCAACACTGGCATCTACCCGACCATGTGGAAAAGGTATGTCCTGTCCACAAAAAGGTCAAATCTGATCCAGCCAATTACTCACCCATCAGTCTAGTCTCGATCATTAGCAAACAATGGAAGGTGTTGTCAACAGTGCTATCAAGCTACACTAACACAGAAATAACTTGCTCAATCACCCTCAATTTGGGTTCGGCCAGGACCAATCAGATCCTGAGTTCAACACAACCTTATTCCAAACATAGACAAAAGAAATGAAAAGAGAGGAGGTGACAAAGTCTGTCCTTTTTATCAAGACAGCATTTGACTGAATGTGGCATCAATGAGCCCTAGCAAGTTTTAAGTCACTGGGAGAGATCTTAGACGACAGTACACAGGAGAGTCTGGACAAACTGCTAACTCCTGATGAACTGACTAAGGCCCTTGAGTCCATCAAGAAGAGAAAGATTCCTGAAAGCGATGGCTTACCAGCTGAGATGTATTCGGCTCAGTGGGACTGGATTGGCCCAAACCTGCTAGAAGTGTACGAGAGTATGCTTCTGGACGGCAGCATGTCAGAATCCATAAGGAAAGGCATCATCACCCTCATCTACAAGCGGAAGGGGGAAAGGGAGGAAATTAGAAATTGGCGACCGATTTCACTGTTGAATGTGGTCTATAAGATTCTGTCCAAGGTCATCGCCAATCAGGTCAAGTCTGCTCTTGAATTGGTGATCCACCCTGACCAGACCTGCGCTATACCCGACAGGAAGATCTCTGACAGCCTTGTGCTACTCAGAGATACGATTGTCTTTGTGCAGGACAGGGGTGTGGACACCTGCCTCATCAGCGTGGATCAGGAGAAGGCTTCTGACAGAGTATCACACACCTACATTGTTGACCTTCTCCTCCAAAATGGAGTTTGGGAGGGAATCTGCAAATGGATCCAACTGCTCTACACTAACATCAGTAGTGCAGTTTCAATCAATGGGTGGGAATCAGAAAGCTTTCCAAATAAGCCTGGAGTCAAACTGGGCTGCCCTCTCTCACCTGTCCTGTTTGTGTGTTGCATAGAACACTTTGTTGAGTCCATCAGGAAGGATCCAGGCATAAGAGGAGTGACGATCCCAGGCAGTGGAAGCACTCAGGTCAAAGCCTCCCTGTACATGGACAATGTCACTGTCTTCTGCTCGGATCCACTGCCGGTGTGCAGACTGTTCAGCATCTGCCTCAGGAGCCAAGGTAAATCATGACAAGAGCAAGGCCATGTTCTTTGGGAATTGGGCTGACCAATCCTTTATCCCAGTTCATAAGGCCTGAAGGTGCTTGGGATATGGTTTGGTGAGAACAGGGCATGCATTAGAAACTGGAAGGAGTGGGTGGTTATGGTAAAAAGAAAACTAGGCATGTGGGAGTGATACTCCCTCTCCATTGCTGTACCAGGTCCAGGTCTGGCCCATTTCTCACTCCTGTGCTGTGGTGATCACCTGAGCCATCTTTCACTTTATCTGGGAGTCGAAAATGGATTGTGTTCGCAGGGACAATATGTACAAGCATCTAGATAAAGAGGGAAAAAGCGTGTCCAATATCGCCCTCATACTGATGGCCACCTTTGTGTGCGGCTGCATCAAGCTGTGCTTGGATCCTCGGTATGCAAACACCAAGTGTCACTACATGCTGAGGTTCTACCTGTCCCCAGTGTTGCGAAGGATGGGTCTGGCCACGATGCCGCGGAACGCTCCAAGTAATTGGACCGTGCCGTACCACCTGTCCCTTGTGGAAAGATTCGCAGAGAAACACTTTTGACCACATGTCCATCAGGCAGTGGTCAGCATGTAACATCCTAGAGGCCCTGCAGGAAAAGGAGATGCTGGATCCTGTTGGATGGTTCCCTGAGCAGACTGTCAAAGTCATTTGGCAGAATGCCTCATCGTCAGAATTTTGCAACAAGCGCCAAGACATAGCTTGGCTGGTGATGAGAAAGGCAGATTCTGCCTACACGCCAGGAACCTCACCCCCCTTTGCACACTGCCCTCGAGGTGGCTGTGTTGGGGAGGGGTCCGTTGTTTAATTCCTTTTTGGAATGTGCCTTTGCAAAGAAGGTCTGACGAGAGATGCAGTGGTTTTTGTCGACGTTCATCCCAAGCAGTTCTGTGACACAGGACTCTGTGCTCTATGGGCTGTTCCCAGGGACACACAACAAGACAAACATCAACCGCAATTGGAGGACCATCAATTCGGTGGAAGATACTCTTTGGTCTGCCTGAAACTTGTTGGGCTTCCAGTCCAAAGAGTTGTCCCCGGCCAAGTGTTGCAGACTGGAACAATCCAAGGTCCAGGATGACGTGCTGAGGAACGCACTAAAGCAAAGGTGCAATGGGGAAAGGTCACTGTCTAAGACCTTTCAGCCATAGTGCACTGAGGGGCTGGAAATTGTATAGACCCCTAGGGCTGTATGACTCACATTGAATGAATGCAGTAAATGCTACATGTGTCACAATTGTATTGAAGCATCTCAGAATGCAGCATGATCTATGTGGATAACTTGAATGCTATTACACTGTCTGACTGTTTGTAATGACCATGTTGAAATGTCTGTAATGTTCATTGATTGTATTGAAGCGCCTCATGATCTAGTGGAAAACTTGAATATGATTGCACTTTTTCTGATGGCCATTTTGAAATGTTTTGTAATGTTCTTTCAGATATTTTATGAATAAAGTATGCTTTTCTAAAAAAAAGTCACTGGGAATGGTGGAGAATATCACCACTGGTTGGAGTCATACCTAACACAAAGGAAGATGGTTGTGGCTGTTGGAGATCAATCATCTTAGACCCAGGATATTGCTGCAGGTATTCCTCAGGGTTGTGCCCTCGGCCCAACCATCTTCAACTGCTTCAGCAATGACCTTCCCTCCACCATAAGATCAGAAGTGGGGATGTTTGCTGATAATTGCACAATGATCAGCACCATTCATGACTCCTCAAATACTGAAGCAGTCTGTGTCCATATGCAGCAAGACCTGGATAACATTCAGGCTTGGGGCGATAAGTGGCAAATAACATTCACACCACACAAGCACTAGACAATGACCATCTCCAACAAGAGAGAACCTAACCATCCCCCCTTG
Organism: Carcharodon carcharias; assembly: GCF_017639515.1. Classification (NCBI taxonomy): domain Eukaryota; kingdom Metazoa; phylum Chordata; class Chondrichthyes; order Lamniformes; family Lamnidae; genus Carcharodon; species Carcharodon carcharias. The sequence goes on along the minus strand of NC_054476.1, from coordinate 39,335,854 downwards.
ACTTTGAAAAGCATTACCATTACTGAATCCCCCAGTATCAACTTTCTGAGAGTTATCATAGATGAGATAAAAACAGTGAGACTTTGGGGCCGAGTGGTTAAAACAGCAGGATTTTGGGAGTGAGAGGTTAAAACAGTGAGACTTTGGAAAAGAGAGATTAAACAGTGAGACTTCAGGAGAGAGAGGTTAAACAGCGAGACTTCTGGAGAGAGACGTTAAACAGGAGCCAGTCAAAGCCCGGGTTCAGAAACAGAAGTCGAGGTGTGACATCACATGGATGGAGGTAGGTGATTGACTGGTTTTCTATTTATAGAAAATACATTTTCTATTTATTTTCTCTAAACTAGGAAATTTTAATTGGGGTAAACAGAACACCAAATGAAATAATAAGAATATAAGCAAAGGCAGGATAGAGACATTAATTAAAATTTAATTAGTAAAATATTAAATAATTAGTTAATTAAAAAATATAAATTTGGCATGGCAGGTGATGTGTTGCAGCTGCAGTATGTGGGTACTCATAGATGCCCATGTGACTAAAGGCAAAACACCTCTGTAGTAAGTGTCTGCAGCTCAAAGAACTTCAGCTCAAAATTAATGAGCCGAATGCACAGACGCTTTGATGTATCAGGGAGGGGGAAAGTTACCTGGACACTACTCCAGAAGGCAGTTACACCCCTTGAGCTAGAGTCTTCTGATTTGGTCCATGGTCAGGGTCCGGAAGATGTAACTGCAAGTGAGCCAGGTAGGGGTTCAAGAAGGTAGAAGCGGAGGAGGGTCAGCCTTTGCACTTGTCCAACATGTTCAAGGTTCTTGCAGCTTGTATGGTCGAAAGCAGGCGCTATAGCATGGATGAGCAAATTGACCACAGCCCCATAGTACAGGAAGCCATTCAAGCAAGGGGAGTAAATTGGAATATAGTGGTTGTAGGGGGCAAAATGTCAAGGAGATACATACAGTTCTCTGTAGCCGAGAGCAAGAGTCCAGAAGGCTGTTTTGCCTGCCAGTGCCAGGGTTTGGGTCAACTGCTCTGGGCTGGAGGGGAACTTGCAGTGGAAGCAGGAGATCCAGTTGTTAAGGTCCACATAGGTGCCAATGACATAGATAGATAGCACTGGGAAATAAGTTCTGCTTATGGAGAATGAGCAGCAAGGGGTTAAATTAAAAAACAGAGCCTCAAAGGTAATAATCTCTGGATTATTACCTGAGCCACGACCAGATTGGCATAGGGAAAATAAAATTAGTGAGTTGAATGTGTGGCTCAAAGATTACTGTGGGATAAGTGGGTTTTCATTCATGGGGCACTGGCACCAGTACTGGGGAAACTGGGAGCTGTACTTTTGGGAGGGTCTTCATCTGAGATGTGCTGGTTCAAGTTCTTTTTATTTGTCATGGGATGTGGGCGTCACTGTGGGCTAGGCCAACATTTATTGCCTATCCCTATTTGCCCTTGAGAAGATGATGGTGTGCTGCCTTCTTGAACTGCTGCAATCCATGTGGTGTAGGTACACCCACAGCCCTGTTAGGAAGGGAGTTCCAGGATTTTGACCCAACGACAGTGCAGGAACGGCAATATATTTCCAAGTCAGGGTGGTGAGTGACTTGGAGGGGAAGTTCCAAGTGGTGGTGTTCCCATCTATCTGCTGCCCTTGTCCTTCTAGATGGTAGTGGTTGTGGGTTTGGAAGGTACTATCAAAGGAGCCTTGCTGAATTCCTGCAATGCATCTTGTAGATGGTACACACTGCTGCTACTGTGCGTCAGTGGTGGAGGGAGTGAATGTTTGTGGATGTGGTGCCAATCAAGTGGGCTGCTTTTTCTTGGATGGTGCCAAGCTTCTTGAGTGTTTTGGGAGCTGCACTCATCCAAGCAAGTGGGGAGTATTCCATCACACTTGTGCCTTGTAAATAGTGGACAGGTTTTGGGGAGCCAGGAGGTGTGTTACTCATTGCACAATTCCTAGTCTCTGACCTGCTCGTGTAGCCACGGTAGATATATGGCTAGCCCAGTTCAGTTTCTGGTCAATGGTAACCCCGAGGATGTCAATAGTGGGGGATTCAGTGATGGTAATGCCATTGAACATCAAAGGGCAATGGTTGGATTCCCTCTTGTTGGAGATGGTGTGTATGTGTGTATTTTTCTTAATTGGATTAAAACCAGCTGGTCTGGAGGATTTGATGTAGAGAAGAGAAGTAGGTTTGAAATGTGAATTAAGTATACATGGGGGGAAATTTATATTGTTTCTTTAAACAAACTAGCTTGGATTCAAAGAGAGGGAATGAAACATTACACCTAGTGAAACATTATACCTAACTAGGTGAAGCTCAGAAACAGTGTTTTTGTTTATTTTTCCAAAGGATTACTAATAAAGTGGGTATTATGAAAGGGGCTTATTATTAGAAGAGGTAAAATTCAAAAGTAATAGTGACACAATGAAAACTTGCATTCAAAGAGGAAAATATGTATAAAGGAAGAGAAGGCTGTTTGTAAAATGGAATGGGATTCTAAGATCGGCAAAACAGTAGCAAATGGAATTTAATCCTGAGAAGTGTGAGGTGATGCATTTTGGGAGGACTGACATGACAAGGGAATACACAATGAATGGTAGGACTCTAGGAAGTACAGAGGATCAGAGAGACCTTGGTGTACATGTCCATAGATCCCTGAAGGCAACAGCACTGGTAGGTAAGGTGGTTAAGAAGGCATATGAGATACATGCCTTTATTAGTAGAGGCATAGAATATAAGAGCAGGGAGGTTATGTTGGAGCTGTATAAAATGCTAGTTAGGCCTCAGTTGAAGTACAGTGTGCAGTTTTGATTGCCACATTATAGGAAGGATGTGATTGCACTGGAGAGGGTGCAGAAGAGATTCGCCAGGATGTTGCCTGGGCTGGAGCATTTCAGCTGTGAAGAGAGATTAGATAGGCTAGGGTTGTTTTCCTTAGAGCAGAGAAGGCTGAGGGGGGACCTGATAGAGATATACAAAATTATGAGGGGCATAGATAGGGCAGATAGAAAGAAACATTTCCCCTTAACAGAGGAGCCAATAACCAGAAGGCATAAATTTAAGGTAAGGGACAGGAGGTTTAGAAGAGATTTGAGGAAAAATATTTTCACCCAGAGGATGGTTGGAACTTGGAACACACTGCCTGAGGGGGTGGTAGAGGCAGGAACCCTCACAACATTTAAGAAGTATTTAGATGAGCACTTGAAATGCCATAGCGTACAGGGCTACTGGCCAAGTGCTGGAAAATGGGATTAGAATAAATTAGTGCTTGATGGCCGGCACGGACACAATGGGCTAAAGGGCCTGTTTCTGTGCTGAATAACTCTGTGACTCTATGACTCTAAGATCTAAAGCCTCCAGTTTGTAAGCCTCAAGTCTGTCTGTAAGGACCCAGAGCTGAAAGAAGCTCATCTTGAATGCGACTGTCCAGAGTGTTCTTTGCCAGGGGTCTGTTTATATCTATGTGTTTTACTATTGCATTAACAGAGGTGTAACTAGGAATCTGATTAATTAGGGGATTTTTGTAGTTGTTATAGTAGTAATTCTGTAGACATATGTATGTGCTTGCAATCTTCCTTGTATTAATAAATGTTTAATTTAGTTTTATTAAAATCTCTTGAGACTCGTGGACTTATTGCAACTGAATTCAAAATCTGCTTCTCGAAACATACAAATTGCAAAATGGGTTGTTTCAAGTTTCCCTCTGGGATTTGAACAGCTCAGAATTACCATCGGCTGTGTCATAATACCCCCATCATAGAGGATTGGGATATTTGTGGAGCTTCCTCCAGTGAGTTGTTTAATTGTCTACCACCATTCATGACTGGATGTGGCAGGACTGCCGAGCTTAGATCTGATTTGTTTGTTGTGGAATCACTAAGCTCTGTCTATTCTTGCTGCTTATGCTGTTTGGCACACAAAATAGGCCTGTATTGTAGCTTCACCAAGTTAAAGCCTCATTTTTAGGTATGCTTAGTGTTGCTCCTGGCATGCCCGCCTGTACTCTTCATTGAATCAGAGTTGACCCCCTGGTTCAATAATAATAGTAGAGTGGGGGATATCCCAGGCCATGAGGTTACAGATTGTGGTTGAGTGCAATTCTGCTGCTGCTGATGGCCCACAGCACCTCATGGTTGCCCAGTCTTGAGTTGCTAGATCTGTTTGAAATCTATCCCAATTAACAAGGTGGTAGTTCCACACTACATAACGGAGGGTATCCTCAATGTGAAGACGGGACATCATCTCCACAAGAAATGTGCGGTGATCACCCCTACCAATACAGTCATGGACAGATGTGTCTGCGGCAGGCAGGTTGGTGAGGATGAGGTCAAGTATGCTTTCCCTCTTGTTGGTTCCCTCACCACCTGCCACAGACCCAATCTAGCAGCTATGTCCTTTAGGACTCAGCCAATTCAGTCAGTAGTGGTGCTACCGAGCAACTCTCGGTGATGAACATTGAAGTCCCCCACCCAGAGTACATTCGGTGCCTTTGTCATGCTCAGTGCTTCCTTCAAGTGGTGTTCAACATGGAGGAGTGCTGATTCATTAGCTGAGGGGGGTGACGGTATGTGGTAATCATGTTTGATTTGATGCCATGGGGCGTCATGGTGTCCGGAGTTGATGTTGAGGACTCTCAGGGCAACTACATACCACTGTGCTGCCACTTCTGCTGGGTCTGTGGGTGTGCTGGTGGGACAGGACTCACCGCCAGGTGATGGTGGTGTCTGGGAAATGATCTGTAAAGCATGATCCCGTGAGTATGATTATGTCAGGTTGTTGCTTGACCAGTCTGTGAGACAGTTCTCCCAATTTTGGCACAAGCCTCCAGATATCAGTAAGGAGGACTTTGCAGGTCAACAGGATTGGGTTTGCCATTGTCATTTCCAGTGCTCAGGTCGATGACAGGTGGTCCGTCCGGTTTCATTCCTTACTCCTTATTTTTAACAGTTTGATACAACTGAGTGGCTTGCTAGGCCATTTCAGATGTCAACTACATTGCTGTGGGTCTGGAGTCACATGTAGGCCGGGCCAGGTAAGGACGGCAGATTTCCCTCCCTAAAGGACATTAGTGAACCAGATGGGTTTTTACAGCAATCGACATGGTTTCACGGTCACCACTAGACTTTTAATTCCAGATAATTTATTTAATTAAAACTCCACCATTGTCATGGTCACTGGATTACCAGTCCAGTGACAGTGTTATTACGCAAATGTTCTGGCAAGTCGCATAACTAGGATGGTAGAGAGGGCTTTAACTAAATAGTGGGGGCCAAGAGACCAAGTGAGGCAAGATGTGATAAATTAAAGGGAGAGGACAAGGCAAGACAGCAAAGTAGCAATAAGGGTAATGATCGTCAGGGCAAGGCAGGAGGGGACAGAGTGTACACACTTAAAAGTGGGCCAGCAGATAAGGCCAGAGGTCGCAAAAATAGTAAAAAGGCAGAACTAAAGAACTGTACCTGAATGAACATAGCATTACTAACAACATGGATGAATTGCTAGCTCAAATAGAAATAAATATGTTTGATCTGATAGCCATCACAGAGAGATTGTTGCAAGGTGACAAAGGCTGGGACCTGAATATTCAAGGGTACATGACATTTTGGAAGGGCAGGGAGTGAGGAAAAGGTGGTGTTGTTAATTAAGGATGACATTAGTGCAACAGTGAGAGATGGCCTTAGTCCTAAAGATCAAGCTATGGAATCAGTTTGGGTGGAGATGAGGAATAGCAATGGTAAGAAGTCAGATGTGGGAATAGTTTATACGTCCCATAGCAGTAATTACACTGTAGGATAGGACACACAGGAAAAATAATAGGAGCTCGTGAGAAAAGGATGGTGATAATCATGGGTGATTTTAATCTACATATTGGTTAGACAAATCAGATTGGCAAAGGTAGCTTGAAAGATGAGTTTATTGAGTGTTTTTGGGACCATATCTTAGAGCAGCACATTTTAGAGCCAACCAGAGCAGGCTATTCCTAACCTGGTAATGTGTACTATGGCAGAATTAATTAATAATCCCACATCAAAGGAGCTCCTGAATAGCAGTGATCATAATATGATTCAATTTCACATTTAGTTTGAGAGAGAGAAGAGTTGGTCTATGACTAATATTTTGAACTGACAATCCCCAGCTCCTGATGGACTTCATCCTAGGGCCTTAAAATAAGTGGCTACTGAGATAATAGATGCAGGTGTTTTAGTTTTCCAAAATTCCCTAGATTCTGGAAAGCACTCCTGACTTGGAACTATGATTCCATTCCTTCATTGTTGCTGCATCAAAATTGTGGAACTCCCTCTCAAATAGCATTGTTGGTGTACCTGCATCAGATGGGCTGCAATGGTTCAAGAAGGTGGCTCATCACCACATTCCAAAGGGCAATTAGGGATGGGCAACAAATGCTGGCTTAGCCAGCAACGCTCACATCCCATGAAAAAATTTTAAAAACTTCAACCTTTGAACCTTTCACACAGAAATTGGAACAGTCCATTCAGCCCATCAAGCGCGTAAACTGAAACAGAAGAAGAGCATTCAGCCCCTTGAGCCTGTTAAGTGGGAACAAGAGGGGGTCATTCAGCCCCTAGGGCTTGTTACACAGGAACAGCAGGAGGCCACTCAGTCCTTCCGGCCTGTTCTTCCATTAGACTGTGGCTGATCTGTCAATTAATTCTATTGACCAACCTTGAGGGAGGTTGAAGACAACAGATTTCAGAAGGAGGAACATGGGAACAGAATCTGAAGAAAGGGAACGGTTAACAATTATACCCAAAGGATCAATGACCAAAGGAATGACCCCCTCTTGTTCCCATGTAACAGGTTCAAGGGGCTGAATGCTCTTCTTCTGTTTCAGTTTACAGGCTTGATGGGCTAAATGGACTGTTCCATTCCAGTGACAGAAACTCACACCAGTGAACAACCGTACTACTGGCCCACAAATTACTGGATCAAGACTCCTCAGAGCATCTGTAATATGCTACATTTCTTTGAAAAAAATTAAGATAAGCAACAAATGCTGGCCTTTCCAGCAACCCTCAAATCCCACAAAAGGATCTAAATAATTAGGGACTGATGTAAACAAAGCTGTTCTGTGAAGTTTCTGTTGCCTGAGCTTCAAGCTGGTTTCTTGGAAATTATGTGATCTTGCAAAATAGAAAGGCCTTTAAATTCATTAGCGATAAACTCATTTCAGCTCATTTCCTGGAAATGCAGACCTTGGCAGAATGTTGCAAGAAATTTTTCAGCCAAATATGAACTGTTAAAATTGTGCATGGTTTTGGAAGTCAAAATGCTGTGCTTCTGAGTTGAGACCATTCACAACTCTAGGCATTTTACACCAGAGTTAAAGATGGACTTTACTCAGAGCTGGTGCAAGAGTATTAGCTGGCTTAGGCTTCTGCTGTGTGCACTCCTCAACCCCGCAAACAATTAACTTTCAAAAATGAATATTATGCATCAGTATGAATAAAAATTCTGCATTTATAATTACAGATTTATCTTACATGGAAAAGAGGGATATTATGGCACTGAATGTACATTTTCATGGTTCTACACTTTTCAAAGGATATGCACTAAAAGAAATGCATGTTATAATGAAAAAAATGGCTCACTTGATGTAATACTGTGTTATTGTAATAGTTACAGGATGATTTTATCTGCAATTTACACAATCAATAATCAATAGAGCGGACAAGGCTAAATTACTTTCTTTGATATTATTTACTGCTTCGCAGTTTTGGAATAGTCATGTAAATGTACAAATTTGTAAAACTGTCACATAAATAGAATAAGGAATATAAAATGAAATTTTGGGAAAGGCTGCAATGTAAAGACATGGAAATTTATGTGTACATCAGATTGGGTTGTCACAATGGGCAGAATTTTCCATTGTGGCGGGGGGGGTGGAGGTGGGGGGGGGGAGCAGGTGCAGGCGCGGGTGAGCGCAGACCCGGTCGGTGCCCGTGATCGGGTCTGCGCTGCCATTTTACGTGGATGGGCCAATTAAGGCCCGCACAGTGTATTTGCCGACTCCCATGGATAGCAGGAGTATGCGGGCAGTGGCAGGCGTGCACAGACCACTGGGTCCAAGGGTGACCTGGCAGTCTGTTTAAAAGGCCTGCCAGCCTCCTGTAGGCTGGTGACAATGTCCAGTTCGAGGATGCACCACAGGGGGTCGGCTGAGTAGGCTAGGCTGGAGGGAAGTGGAGAGGAGCAGGCCAGGCTGCAGGGTCTGCCACAGGAGCAGGGCAGGCTGCAGGGTAGGCCAGCGGGGGGGCCAATGTGCCCCTCACTTTTCAGATGAATGCCTTGTTGCCCTCCTCGAGGAGGTGGCAGCATGGCAGGAGGTGCTGGTCCCCCAGGATGGAAGGAGGAGGCCCCCCCCACATGACCAAACGTGCCTGGGAGGAGGTGGCGAAGGTGGTGAGCTCCCGCAATGTGGTGCAGTGCACCTAGATCCAGTGCCATAAGCGCTTCAACGATTTGTTGCGCTCTGGCAGGGTGAGTACCATGTTGGCATTGGGCATTTAACCCAGCAGGTAACCTTAGCCTTTGAGGCTGCCCCCGCCAAGTCTTATTGTCATGACTGCATTGAATCATGTAGGGTATTTTTCCTTCACTGGGTGGGCAAGCAGATAGCGCCCATGCTTAGATCAGCCTGAGTGGTTCATGAGGAGATGTGTTCTCCCCTGCACCATATGTTGCTCTTAGTCACACGTGACTAGTCTGGGGGAAACCTGCAGGAGGTGCAGTTAGGCACATACTCAGAACTCCAGCACATGTCCTATTCACAGTGATGAGATGGTGGAAGGGGAGCCTCAAGGTGTCGTGGCAAAAAACCATCTGCTGCCCTCGACACTGCAAGTAGTTGCACATCCTTACTATAGGAGCAAAGACCGTGTGTTTCCTAAAATGATTTATGCAGAATGTGTCCAAGGTGGCCGTTGAGGTGTTGGGAGCAGGCGTACTATCTTTGTGCGAATGATCAGCAGTATCTTGGAGAGGAGGCACTGGAGGCCTGATATGGACCACTGTGGTTGGGGTGCAGCGTGCGCGTGCAGAGTCCATGTGCAATTTGCCGTAATGAATGTTGTTCTCTTTTTCTCAGGAGAAGAATGCTCATAAATGCCTCGGAGCATGCGATGACTGGAGGCAGCTAGTCTCACATCCTCATGTTAAGCACACTTGAGCAGGAGGCCCTTGAGCTGGAGAGGCGGCATGTGCCCAAGTCAACTGGTGTCAATGAGGCTGGGGTGGAACGGCCAGGTATTTGAGGCGAACAGTGAGATCCACAATGTCCTCCCAACATCCATAGCACTGATGATTGTTTAATTTGTTATTGTTGCGACATTGCTCAGTCACAGAGTGATATAGTCAGAGGTGTGGATGAGATACTTAGAACAGTCTCTTACCCGCCTGCCCGTTGCCCCCATGCGCCAACCCGAATATCACTCGGGCGCCTAAAAATTGCTGTCGATTGACAACTAAAGGGCCTTAACTGGCCCATTAATTAATGGTGGGCACGCATCGGACTTCATCGTGCGTCCGCCCAACGAAATATCGCGATGGCGCATGGTGGCATGGGGACGCTCGCCCGACATCATTTTACACACAGTCCCGCCCCCCCGCACGTCAAACTGAAAATTCTGTCCAATGACAGGAAATTGTGACAAAGTGAGATCTGCCTACAGCTTAACTAGCTAAACAAAAACATAATGAACTGTTTAAAGAGGAGCTGTGTTTTTAAAAATATAAGAAAATGACACTGACCAAAGATGGCTACCACTGATGTCTGAGATTGTAAGTTGACCACTTTTCTGGAAAGTTCCTATATGGATAGCACTGCAGACCTGCCCTAACATGTTGCATAGAATTTTACACCTCAGGGGTATCAATGTCATGGAAACCAGTCAACTTCAAACAGCCGCGATGTTCAACAATCTATGCCTCAGGGACAAGCAAAGTACTTAATTGTATATTCTTTTAACTTTTACTTGGACTCCAACTTTTCTTACTTCTGAGATCTGTTTTTGTGTGTGTGTCATTGTGACTTTTTTTGATTTTTTTTCAGGTTTAGTAACTGATAAACTTACTCGTTCTTAGACTCGAGAAAACCTGGTTTGATTGGCTCCTTATTAAAAAGCAAAAACATTTGGATTGAAAAAGGCATTTTACAGGGAAATTAAATTTTGAAAAGTCTTTGTTGCAACCAACCAAGGGGGCTGAATAAAGAGACTTGTGTACTGGGGGGAGGGAGATTTGCTCACATTGGGAGAGTGAGACTCACACTGGGACCGTGAGACTCAAAGTGGAATACAGCGACTCACGCAGGGACCGTGAGGCTCAGACTTGCACTGGGACAGTTAGTCTCATATTGGAACAGTAAGACTCATTCACCAACATTATTTAGGCAGTTTTTTTCACTTTGGGATTTAATTTTCTCTGTGCACAAATGCAGGAAATTAAACCCTATTATATCAAAAATAGTTAAATAATAAAAATGAAGTATGACTGCTAGGAATCTGAAATGAAAATATGTGAATGCGGAGCAACTGAAAGAGGAATGTAAATGAAAGTTTAGGGAGTCACCTTTCATCCTATTAACATTGTGGTAATTATTCAGCCTGGTTCATGGGAGAGGATTGCCATCTGCTGGGAGCTGGAAATACTGCATATCCACCCAGCATAGAATCTTGTGTTCAGTCTGTGAGGGGCCTGGTGCAAGTAGAACATCGCCCTGCTCCAAGCACAGGCTCTACCCTCATCAACAAGGAGGATCAGAGAGACATTTCCTTCCTGGAGTTTCCATTGTTTGCCTTCCTTTCTGTTCAATTACCCCAGAATCCAAGATAGGATGAAGATGGCTTCCACTAGCTGTCAGGGGAAGAGATGGTGACCACATTTGCCTCCAGACTGAAGTCATGGATTAGACAACTACAGCAGTCAGATCTAAATTCACCCTGTTCCAAGGACTGCCTTTTGAATGACACTCAAAAGAATTAAGGGCGGTTGCATTTATATCCTTCTGTCAGGCTAACCCCGGACTCGGTAGCTCACCACGGATTGCCCAGGCCACCACAGACACCCCCATAATTAAAAACTAATCATGGATATTTCACAGGGGTAGGAGGACAGCTCAATAACAGTGTGGGCTCCCACTGGGATCGAGAGGTCGTTCACGCTGTGACAGTGAGATTCACGCTGGGACATTGAGATTCACACTGAGACAATAAGACTCACTCACACTGGGAGAGTGAGACTCACTCACACCGAGATAATAAGACTCACCCACACTGGGAGAGTGAGACTCACTCACACTGAGACAATAAGACTCACCCAGCCTGGGAGAGTGAGACTCACTCACACCAAGACAATAAGACTCACCCACACTGGGAGAGTGAAACTCACTCACACTAAGACAATAAGACTCACTCACACTGGGAGAGTGAGACTCACTCACACTGAGATAATAAGACTCAGAATGGGAGAGTGAGACCCACTCACACTGAGACAATAAGACTCACCCACAGTGGGAGAGTGAGACACACTCACACCGAGACAATAAGACTCACCCACACTGGGAGTGTGAGACTCACTCACACTGAGACAATAAGACTCACCCACACTGGGAGAGTGAGACTCACTCACACTGAGACAATAAGACTCACACTGGGAGAGTGAGACTCACTCACACTGAGACAATAAGACTCACCCACACTGGGAGAGTGAGACTCACTCACACTGAGACAATAAGACTCGCCCACACTGGGAGAGTGAGACTCACTCACACCGAGACAATAAGACTCACTCTCCCAGTGTGAGTGAGACTCACTCTCACTGAGACAATAAGACTCACCCACACTGGGAGAGTGAGACTCACTCACACTGAGACAATAAGACTCATCCACACTAGGAGAGTGAGTTTCACTCACACTGAGCCAATAAGACTCACTCACACTGAGACAATAGTACTCACTCACACCTGGAGAGTGAGACTCACTCACACTGAGACAATAAAACTCACCCACACTGGGAGAGTGAGACTCACTCATACTGAGACAATAAGACTCACACTGGGAGAGTGAGACTCACTCACACTGAGACAATAAGACTCACCCACACTGGGAGACTGAGACTCACTCACACTGAGACAATAAGACTCACTCACACTGGGAGAGTGAGACTCACTCACACCGAGACAATAAGACTCACCCACACTGGGAGAGTGAGACTCACTCACACCGAGACAATAAGACTCACCCACACTGGGAGAGTGAGACTCACTCACACCGAGACAATAAGACTCACCCACACTGGGAGAGTGAGACTCACTCACACCGAGACAATAAGACTCACCCACACTGGGAGGGTGAGAATCACTCACACCGAGACAATAAGACTCACCCACACTGGGAGAGTGAGATTCACTCACACTGAGACAATAAGACTCACTCACACTGGGAGAGTGAGACTCACTCACACTGAGACAATAAGACTCACTCACACTGAGACAATAAGACTCACCCACACTGGGAGAGTGAGACTCACTCACACTGAGACAATAAGACTCACTCACACTGAGACAATAAGACTCACCCACACTGGGAGAGTGAGACTCACTCACACTGAGACAATAAGACTCACTGCGCAGAATTTTATGCCTCATAAGCGGACGCGCACCCAACCCGAACAGACGTGATATATTGTGCGATGACATCAGGTGAGCGCCCCGACGTCATCCTGCGCGCGAGCAATCTTCAGGTCGGCGGGCAGGCCCGCACGCGTGTCATAGCTGCGTCCGCCAACAATTAAAAGGCCACCTAAGGCCATTAAAAAGGTAATTGTTCACAATTTTACGTTGCCTGTGAGATTTTCACTTGTCACACGGGCAAAACGGGCAAAACAGGCAGGTTTGCAGCCCCCTTTTAACCTCATCCAAGAGCGGGATAAAAAGGGTCAGCAGCATTGCCATTGTGAGTAGTGAGGAGTTTAGGAGGTAGTTTGCCGTTGGTTGCTTATTTGAACTTAACAGCTTCAGCTCTAATAAAGCGATAAAAACAAAAAACTGCGGATGCTGGAAATCCAAAACAAAAACAGAATTACCTGGAAAAACTCAGCAGGTCTGGCAGCATCGGCGGAGAAGAAAAGAGTTGACTTTTCGTGTCCTCATGACTGTTCAGTTCTGTCGAAGGGTCATGAGGACTCGAAACGTCAACTCTTTTCTTCTCCGCCAATGCTGCCAGACCTGCTGAGTTTTTCCAGGTAATTCTGCTTTTGTTTCAGCTTCAGCTCTGTTGTGAGCTTCAGTCTTAGCATTTCTAGGCTTCATTTCAGGACTCACTGGTGCCTCCAAGGCACCTGGAGAATTTTGACCATGTGGACCCTTCCAGGCACCAGGTAGCCTTCTGTACCCTGGTAATGAGGATTGTGCTCTCCGCTGGTGGCACCACCTCTGAGGAGAAAAGGGCAGATGGGAGAGGAGGCCAGATATCCCTATGCAGCTTTCCAGTGAGTGACTGGTAGGAGGAGAGGCACAGGCACAAGAAGCTCAGGACCCGCAGGTAGTCCAAGGCATAAGGGCCAAGGGCCACAGAAGACGCCAATATCTTGCTGCCAGGGTTTACAGGCAGTGATGTAGTTATTTCAAAATGTCCGAGGTGCAATGTTGAAGGAGTCTCCACCTCTCAAGGGAGATTGTGACCTCCATTTGTCAGATAGTTGGGCCTGAGGTCACCTCCAAATGTGTGGGTGGACACCCCATGCCAGAAGTTGTGAAGGTCACAGTGGCCCTCAAATTATATGCCTCTGGCTCTTTCCAGGGGTCAGTGAGAGATCTTTGCGGAGTGCACCAATCAGCTGTCCACAGTTGCATCAAGCTGGTGACTGATGCTGTGTTCAGCTGGGTAATGACATCATATTCATTTCCGAATGGACGAGACCAGTCAGGCTGAGTGAGCCAGAGAGTTTGCAGCGATTTCTGGGTTCCCCCGCATCCAGAGTGCAACCGACTGCACACATGTGGCCATCATGGGGTCAGCTGGGTGCCTTTGTCAACAGGAAGAGCTTCCAATCGATGAACGTCCAGATAGTTTGTGGCCACGAGACACAGATTCTGCAAATCTGTGCAAGGTACTCTGGCAGCTCTCATGATGCTTATATCCTCAGACACTAACAGGTGCCGAGGCTCCAGCTTGACTGGATAATGGCTGCTGGGTGACAAGGGCTATCCATTGAAAAGGTGGCTCATGACGCCTCTCCGCCACCCAAGAACTGAGGCAGAGCAGCAGTGTAACAGGAGTCATGCCTCCACAAGGGCGGTGATAGAGAGGACCATAGGTCTTCTGAAGGTGCACTTCCAATGCCTAGACCGTTCAGGGGGAGAACTCAATACCCACCAGAGCGAATGTCGCTGATAGTGGTTGCATGCTGCGCTCTCCACAATCTGGCTCTGGCAAGTGGGGGACCCACTGGAGGAAGATGATCTTGAGCTAGCTCCACAGGCTACAGAGGATGAATCCAATGGGGAGTCAGAGGGGGAGCACAGTAAGGAGAATGCTGAGGGTGTGGAGGCAGACCTCTGGGTCCTTCAGGGAGGCAGGGACACCAAGGATGCCTTGACCAACGCTCCTTCAGTTAGATTGCCAAAGATCTGCTTGTACCTCATGCCAGGATGTTTGAAATAACCCTTTGCTTTGAACCCAAAGTCCATTCAGTGCCTGTACAATAAGGTTTAGAGCCAGTCACACCCAGCATTAGATATTGGCATGCCCTGCACCGACAAAACATTAAGGCAAAAGTAAAATTTTTATCATGTTGACACTCACATCAAACGAACAAAACTGTATATGGTGTTAATGGCCACACCAGTAAACATATTAACAAAACATGGCAGAACAGAAGATCACCCGTGAACAGTCCCTCTTATGCTCATGGTGCCTTAAACTTACGTTTGCGAGTGCTGCGTCTTGTTGCCTCACTACCAACCCCCCTCGCTGGCAGCGGGATTGGAGGTTGTCAGCTGACTGTGCTATCCTGTTGGCCTTGATGACCTTGGCGGTTATCCTCTGGCCAGTGCAGCCTGTGCTGGTGACCTGGGAAGGACAGGCCAATGCCATGGCTGGCATCTCCCCAGTCATCGCAGCCTCATCAGATGCCACGATCACTGACAGAGAGGAGGAGGAGCTGCTGCCGTCATCCAGAGCACCCAGAGAGGAGCCCTCAGAGATGACAAGCAAGTCATGCGCCAATGTGAGGTTGCTCTGGACCTCCCTGCTCACCATTGATTGACAGGCGCCTAGCTGGGATACTGGGTGCCTCATCCATCTCCTACATTGACACTGATCACCTGAGGTCATTACCTGTGTGAGGGCTTGCAGGTCAGAGTACAATGCCAGGAGCCCTTGATTCTGTCCCTGGGGATGCTTCTCCATGAGTGTCACCACTCTCTCAATGGAGGAGGCAGTGCGCTTGGCGATAAGGGTCAACACACTGTTCATGCTTTGCATAGACTCCTCCATAGGCCATGGCATGCATACCCTCATGGATCTCCACCAGATTATCCCGCACATCCAGCTGGGCATCCAGCATTTGCCATCTAATGGACCATTCATCATCTGCCTTTGGTTCAGCATGGTCCTGGTCTCCAGCAGCCCTCCAACTGCTGGTGCCCTGAACATTCTCTGCCTCCACCTGCTCCTCAAGCGAGTGTGAAGTGCCCTCACCCCTGTGCACTGACGTTCTAGCCAACAACCTAACGCTCAGCGAGGTGCTGGTATCTGTGCTGGTGCCTGTTGCAGAGAGGTAATGTGACACAGGTGCATCTAAAGGCCCGTGGTCCTCTGGCATCAAGGGTGGCTCTTCAGGGTCCTGCTGGAGAATCTAAGGGAGAAGAACAGTGTGTCTTAGTTTAAGTCATCACAATGGCACTGTGCACACCAGGCGCCCTGGTGAGACAATGGAGATCTGTATCATGGTGCCATCATCTTTCAATGGTCAATGGTGACTCCAGGTTTGAGGTTCCCATTAATGATGAGACTACACAAGAATGTTTGCACAATCTGATACTCTCACCTCTGTGCACTGCACTCTTACCTTCATCAGAGACCCCTGCCTCTCCATGACCAGCTGACAGAGGTGGGTGGCGGCTCTCCAGCTCCAAAGCATCCATTTCACACCTCGTCATGATTATGAGGTTCGGGGGACCTCAGCCTGTCTGTGACCCCTCGATGGTGTTATGGTTCCTCTTCTCCTGAAAGGACAGAGGAGCATTGATTAGTCCACTCTCTACCTGCAGTGCCACTGCAGCCTGGCCAACCCCAGCTGAGGAACCTTGGAGAGCACAGCCAAGTCATGAGCCTTCAGGTGCAAGGTACTCAGGCCAAGCAGCCCGGGATCACCCTCTTGGCCAGCTTTGGCATCATTAACAGTTGGCACTCAGACTCTAACACCCATGAGCTCCACCAGAGGAAAGCCAGCCCTTAATGTTTCCCCACACTGATCCATGCCACCTCAGTACTCACCCTTGCCAAGCACAGCAGGTCATTGAATCTTGTGCAGCACTGCACCCATGTGCGCCGCACAACCTCGTGGTCGCTGGCCGCAGCTGCCACGTCCTCCCAGGCTTTTTTGGTCAGGTAGGGTGCCTCTTCCTGCCATTCCTGAGTACAAGAGTGTCCCGCCTGACACCGACCTCCTCCATGAGGACCACGAGGCACTTGGCTGAGAAATGGGGGGGGCCGAGTGCCCATCCAACTTGCCCATCCGCTTAACATTTTCAGCCACTGGTGAGGCCATTGTTCCAGTCTCCGGACTGGCTCTAAAGATTCTCCCCAGGCAGCCTTCAGAGAGCTGCCTTTGCCGGGTTTAAGATGCCCGCTGGGTCACCATTCAACCCGGTGCCCAACTGGCAGCCCCCACCACACACACACACACCCCCCACCGCCCCCCCACCCCCCCCCCCCAACCCCACCCTTCCTGGTCCTTCCCGACTATTCTGAAGATGGGTTTCATGCTGGGCGGAACTTAAGTGGCCACTCACACTGAGAAAATAAGGCTCACTCACACTGGGACAGTGAGACACGCTCACAGGGATACAGTGAGACACCTGTACACTGAGTGAGACTCAGTTCAATCAGACTAGGGCTCACTCACACTGGGATAGCGGCTCAGTCACACTGGGACAGTGAGGCTCACTCAGACTAAGACAATGTGACAGTGGAACAGTGAGACACTCTCAGAGCAGGGCAATAAAACTCACACTGAGACAGTGACTCTCTCACACTGACACAATGAGACTCACTGTCACTGGGGCAATGAGATTTCCTCATGCTTGGACAGGGAAGCTCACTCAAACTGGAAAAGTGAGACTTTTTCACAATGGGATGGTGAGTCTCACCTACACTGGAAAGGTGAGGCCCACACTTACACTGTGACAGTCAGACTCAATCTGGGACAGGGAGGCTCACATACTGGGATGGAGAGACTCACCCACACTGGGACAATGCCTTAGATTTTACGTTGCCAAATCTGGTGGGCTGTCTCCCACCCCAACCCCCTCTCAGCTCTGACGAAAATTTTGGCGTGATGACACTGGATCACCAATAACACGGGTGCTAAAAACAGAGCTCCCTGTCCCCAATGAACATATTGCATTCCGGAGGAGACAGAGGAGGGCTGCTGGCCAGGAACCGGTGTACACTGCACCTAGGAAGTAGGGACTTCTGCTGAGCAGGGTTTATTTTAAATCCTTTTATGGGGTGTGAGTGCCACTGACAAGGCCAGCATTTGTTGCACATCCCTAATTGCCCTTGAACTGAGTGGCTTGCTAGGCCAATTCACAAGGCAGTAAAGAGATAACCACACTACTGTGGGTTTGGAATCATATGTAGCCAAACCAGGTAAGGGTGGAAGATTTCCCTCCCTACAGGACATTAGTGAACCAGATGGGTTTTTAGAATAATCAACGATAGTTTCCTGGTCTGCACAAGGGAGGCAACAGCAGCAGGCACTCAGAGGCAGAACACAACACTGTCCTGCCAACAAAGTATACAGGCCAAGGGTGACATACCTGCAGATGTCAGAGCACGAGTGCCTTAGAAGATGGGTCTCTTCAGGGACACAGCCACATCACTATGTGGCATATTGGCTGGGGAGATAGCTTCTGATTGTGTTAGTCGCCGCCTATGCCTGTCGCTTTGAAGGTAACAGTGGCTTTGAGTGTCTGCTAATCAGACCTCTGGTTCAGCTCCTTCATTCTTTTTTAAATTCCATAGGCCCTTCCTTGGCCTCTTTGAACACTATTTGCTTGGTTTTGGCACCTTTAACCTTCCTGCTTCTATCCTGACCCTATCTGCCTCAAAAGACACTCCTGGCCTCTGGAAAATTCTTACTTTTCTTCCATTTCCCTAATCCTTGTGGGCTCCATTGCCCCCTGTAAGATGTTAGAGTCATCTTCAACTTCCTGCAGCTGAACAGTATTTTTTTTGGATCTCTCCCATTTCCCCAGACCTTCTGGACACAGTGCCTGGCCCCTCACCAAGTAATTCCTCAACAATGGGTCTATTCCCCCCAGCAGTAAGCTCAGAATCACCCTGGTGACTTATTACGTAGGTGAATTTTCACAACAAGAACCTTTAAACATGTGCCAGTTTACTCACACTTTAATCATACTCTGGTGTTTATTCTGCTTTCATGTGGCAAAGCAGCAATCTCTGCCAATAATAGTGTTTGAAAACACCCTGTATCTCAAAAAATGGTTATTTGTTTTCTGGAAGAATTTTAAGCAGAAAGCAGTCATGGTCTCTTTTTCAAGAAGTCTTGGTAGGAATTTTGTCCTACCCCCATTCCATCTGAGTTTGGACTGGGTACTTACAAGGTTATGGACAAGGTTCTGACCACAGCTTCCCCCCTTGGTTTCTCAGTGAACCCGCGGTTCTTTCTAATGTGGCCTTGCTTGCCACATTAGAAGCAAGCAGGCCGTGGTTCTGCTGGTTTGCTTTCCAGGTTCTTTCTTTTAAAAATTGAGGATCTATCTGCCCCGTCTTCCTTATCTTCCTTCCCTCTGGGGTGTATTTCTGTTCCCTCTACCTCTTTTTTTTACCTCTCCCTTGCTGGTAAGAGCTCCCAGACCCAAATTTTCTTTGATGTAGAAGTTTATGGATTAAATCGTAATCATCAGCCATAACAGCTGCACGTCTGAATCTGGAAACCCCACGTTCCTCTATATGAGATTTGAGACTGTATGGGAGTCAGTTTTTAAACTCCTCCAGCAGTACTATTTCTCCTAAGCCTTTGTAACTGCAATCAATTTTTAGGGCTCAGACCCACTGGTCAAAAGCTACCTGTTTAATTCTCCCAAACTCGAAAATATCTACATACGAACATACGAACAAGGAGCAGGGAGTAGGCCATTCAGCCCCTCGAGCCTGCTCCACCATTTAATAAAATCATGACTGATCTAATAGTAACATGCAATCTGCATCCCACCGACCACCGATAACCTATCACCCCCTTGCTTACCAAGGATATATCCACCTGTGCCTTAAAAATATTCAAAGACTCTGTTTCCATCACCTTTTCAGGAAGAGAGTTCCAAAGACTCTCAACCCCCGAGTGAAAAATATTTGCCTCATCTCTGTTTTAAATGGGTGACCCCTTATTTTTAAACAATGACCCCCTAGTTCTAGATTCTTCCACAAGAGGAAACATCCTCTCCACATCCACCCTGTCAAGACCCCTCAGGATCTTATATTTTTCAATCCCTCTTACTCTTCTAAGCGCCAGTGGATACAAGCCTAGACTGTCAAACCTTTCCTCATAAGACAACCCACCCATTCCAGATGTTCGTCTGGTAAACCATCTCTGAGCTGCTTCCAATGCATTTACGTCCTTCATTAAATAAGGTGACCAGTGCTGTACACAGTACTCCAAATGTGGTCTCATTAGTGCTCTGTACTACTGAAGCATAACCTCCCTATTTTTGTATTCATTCCCCTCGCAATAATTGATAACATTCTATTAGCTTTCCTAATTACTTGCTGCACTTGCATACTAGCCTTTTGTGATTCATGCACTAGGACACCCAGATCCCTCTGCACCTCAGAGTTTTTTGTGGCCTTTTTATGGTAATTCCAGAATTGTTGGTGGTATGCCTCTGGCATGAGTTCATAGGCACTGAGAATAGCCCTCTTTGTCTGATGGTCACTGGCATTCCTTTAAGGAGGTGGCATGGAATAAACCCTGTGGGCTTTTCCCTACAGCTGACCTTGAATCAAGAAGGTCTAAAACTCTGTTGGCCACTGTAATTGAGGTGCCAGTTTCTCAAAGGTTGTAAAGAAAGATTCCACAATCTGTTCTTCAAATTTAGATACAAATCACAAACACTTCAGAATTCAAAACATTTTTCTGGGCGAAGGGAATTTAAATTACCATTAGTTTCCTCAACCTGCCTCAGGTCTATATCTTTCTGTGCTTTCAATTCCATCTGCAGCTGGATAGTTCCCTTTTTTCTTGGACATCTCTTTTTCCATTACATTAAATTGTACCTCTGACTGTTGTTCTTCCAAGCAAATTTTGGCTAGGGTAACATGGTCTGTTTTAGCTTCTGTTTCTTCTACTGTTCCAACTCTGGAGTGTGGCCTAAATGCGTGACCAGCATCTTTAGACCCTTGGGTCTCTATGCTTTATTTTGCATATTAAGTTCTACCTGCTTATCTATGGCTTTTCACAGTTCTATATTTAGAGAGGCTATTTTTTTGCCAAATTAAGTCCCCCTGGTCTCTGAACAATTTTGCATTGACACTAGCCATATTACTTTCTAGTGTCAACACACAAAATCTGCTGCTACAGTTATGTGTTCTAAATAAACAACTTCAGCTATTGAACTTTCTATTTTAGCTTCCAATTTATTCTTCTAATTTTGGATTTGGCCTTTTTTAGTCCAATTTATTCAAATTCTGGGTGCAGCACCCAATTTCTGTTTCAGACAAGGAAGGAAAAATAAACTGAAAAGCCCCAATTCCCTTTCCTTCTGTCTGTAATCAGTGTGGTTTATTTTTGAAAAGGTAGATGGATGTTTCTAAACCCTCTTTAGTGTGTGGTCATTTTAAAAAGTACCAGCAGCAGGCTGGTTTACGCTAAGAGGATTATTTATTCACACACTCATCCCGGAAGATCTAACACTACACCATCAGTCATATGCCACACACTCAAGAAATATACAATTGAAGAAGATAATGCACTTCTACAAGTATTAGACCAAAAGATTAGTTAACAGTTCGTGTGTCTTTGAGAGTCCAGTGAAGAAGGAAGCTTTCTCCCACTCTTGACTTGTATTTCAGGTAAGTTCAATAGCTGGATTAACTGCAGGGTTCCTTCAAAGAGAAGACTGTTCAGCAGGTCATGTAGACAGGCACTAATGGCTATTGATCAGGAAGGACAATTTCTTTACAGATAAACTTGGAGCTTTGGAATCAGATTGGGAGGCTATTTAAAAGCCTCTTGGTTCTTAAAAGGCAATGGTGGCACAGCCTTTCTCTGCAGTTGTTATCTTGTTGGTGTTATTCTGCAGACTGCCCCAGGTCTCTTCTAGGTTTTGGGATAAAGGAAGTCAATACCAGAGAACCGGTTTCCGTGAAATGATAAATGGCCATTGATTTACAATGGAAGGTAGATCATGGTCTTTCAGTACCAGAAAACCAGTTTCAGCCACTTTGTCAACGGATGGCATATCTTTCACACTTACCTTGTGGATAATTGGTCTTGTCTGCTTTCCTTTGATACATTGCAAACCTGGAGACAAAGAGTCTAGGAGCCCTTTGACCCTGTGTTTTGGAGTAAGCTTTGAACAATAGAGGACATAAATTCGACAAAGGAATGTTGTTTAGGCATGTCCATTCAAGTAGGAGATTCCCCACCCATTATGATTCAACTCAGAACTTTATGGAAGCTTCTTAGTCTCTGTTGATGTTGCAACGGTCACTGCATTTCCTTGGCAGCTATCTTAACATTTCATCAGGGTCTATTTTTAAATAAATAAAGGCAATGTAAGGAAATAGAGATAGTCTGAGTAAGTTATATTGGTATTTCTAGGAGTTAGGAATGAATTTTAGCTTTAAAATTTAAGTTTGATTTATATTTCTGTATTGGTGTGTTAAGAAAGGTCAATTTGAGTTTTAGCTTCACCTTTAAAGGTGCTTGCATTTCCAATGAAAGTTTTTTACTATAAGCTAAGTTAGGTAAACAAGAGTAGGGACAAAAACAATGCTATAAAATTCCACAGGGAGAAGACGATTGACACTGCTCAAAGCAAAGTCGAAAAGACCTGCCGAAAATGGGATCTAGAGAAACAATAAACATAAAAAGCTTAAAGATCAAACCGAGCAGGAACGCAAAACCCTTTTGGTATCAATGTAAGAAGCAACTCAATAACATCCTTCAAATGGCAAAAAGAGATTTTGATCAGAGTAGAAATGAGAATTTACCACACTTGAGTTTGGAAAATGAGCTTGAGGGTGGAATTACGCCTACAGCGAAGAAAAGGACGATTACTGTAGACATAAATAAAACATTCTGTGCTGTGTTAAAGACTGGGAATAAGTGGGAAAGTAAAGATAAGAATTGATTTATGATAATACTATGATATGCAAATTCTGCTAATCTTGTTCAATGTATTGACTTTGTTTATGTATGTTTTTGTAATTGTATAATAACATGTCTAATTGTGAAACGATGTGGAAAATATATTTATATAGCAAGTAATAAGCTATTGTTAGAGGTTTATGATGTTAAGCTTGTGTGAGGTCGATGTAAGGCCATTGTAAAAAGAGCTTCATTGTTGTGAAGCTTTCTTTCCTCCAAAGGGAAAGGAAACAGAGATGGTTTAAATAATTTATATTGGTATTTTTAGGTGCTATGAATGAGTTTTAGCTTTAAAGTTTAAGTTTGGTTTGTATTTCTTTATTTGTGTGTTAAGAAAGGTCAAATTGAGTTTTAGTTTCACTTTAAAAGTTGCTTGCATTTCTAATGAGTTTTATGACTGTAAGCTAAGTAAAGAAGAGTAGGAAAAAAACAGTGCTGTTGCCTATCAGCAGGGGCCTAGGGGGGCAGGTCCCTTCCACAGACAAACCCACAGAAGAAGAGAAACAGCAGTTTGATTTTGGAAGCTATACGAGTTCAGTTGGTTTTGAAAGTAGGGGCCCAGTGAGACTGGAACAAAAGGAACAGATAGCCAGTCCCAAGCTAAAGAAAATACCCCCAAAACCCAGGAGAGTGGAACAGGAGAAAGTCCCAAGAAGACATTCTAGTCAAAAGGAAGGACAGGAACCTGGAAAAGGTCCTGTTAAGTGAAGTTAAGAGTGAGAGGCAGAGAGAAAGCTTCCAAGCTTTGGATTTAAAGAGATAAAAACTGCAGAAAGCAGATTTAAAGCGAGAACAACTTGCAAGAGGCAAGAAGGTCCAAAGAGATGGCTGAAGGTCTGTAACTCTTTGCTATGGGCATGTGCTGCAGTGGTGTACTGTTAAAGCTGAGTCAATGAGAGACAGTGTGGAAGACAGCTTGAATGCATGTGGAGATGCAGGGGAGAGGAACCTCAGAAGGAGAGTTCACCTGGAGGTGAACCCTTGTGGAAGGCATCTGAAAGAAAGCATTGGTTTGGGAGAAGATTCCAAAGTGAGTTCTTGGAGAGTGGAATTTAGAAACCCTTGTGTGAAAGACGGAGTTCTGTAAGGCTGGTTGGCTCACAGTATGACAAGCATCTTGGGGGAGTTGAGGAGAGATCCATAGTATCTGATTGAGGCAGCATCTGTCACTTGGTTTCAGGGTGGGGTGTGTCTGACCACAGGGTGCCTATTTGTTTACATGGATTGTGTACTTACTGTGAACATTACAGCATAAGAGAGCTTTTGTGGCTGTGTTATCCTTACAAATCTGTATATATCTGTAAAGGTATATTTGTGGGTGAAAGAGCATTGTAATATAGTTCATTTATTCTTGTTGAATAAATGTTTTATTCTTCTGTTAAAAGTTCATCAGTTGACTCCTGTGACTCTGTTCAGTAGCTACTCTCCATGTATCTAAACAAACAAATTAAAATTAGGATCTACCAAGCTTGGTTCCGGTCTGGGATCAAGCTTTTTCAGGGATAACCTCAGCTGGGATCATAACAGCAGCTCCAGAAGTTTCCATATATGTACAACCCATGTTTAAAGTTATGAATATGACATGCCTTATTCCAGGCATGACAGCCCTGACAGAAGGTTCCAGAGGCTCGTCATCTGCCTAGGGTTTACCATTCAGCTTGCCTCCAGCACTCCTCTGGGTCCCAGAGGTCTGCACTATCTCAGTTTACAACAGCTAGTCTGGCAACTGTGATGTGCTTGCACCAGTGTGAGGATCTCTTTTGGCTGAATCATGCATACCCACCAGGGTGTGTCTATCTGCGCTGTTACTAGGCGCTGCACAAGGATGTGATGATGCACCTTCTGAGGCTTCCTCCTCCTCCTCCTTCTCGGTGGTCAACATTGGTCCCTCAGGACTGGCGGCTACAGCTGCCAATGTTTCACCTGTGGTGGAATAAAGCACGGATTACGAAGGGCACCATCATCATTTGAGATGAGTTCACAGGTACACACTTCCTAAACACACACACACACAAACACACACACACACACATATACACATCTGAAAAATTTAAACCTCAGCCCCTTCAACACAGACACACATTCCTCCCTAAATTCTGCGAGCCACCAAAGTCACAAGCATCAATGTTGCCTTCCTGCCTGCTTCCCACCACACCTCCACCACCCCCCTACCCCGCCCCACTTCAGCACAATCTTTCCAGGAGAGAGCTTTAGGGCCTTGGAATGCCACCACCCCCGTCCCATCCACCAGCTTCTCCAGGGCCAGTGGTTCTATAGGATTGATTGCTTGACAGATCCAAAACTTTCTCCTCCAAAGGAGTTAAAATAGCAAGGTTTGGTGCTCCTCCTCCAGTCACTGCGCTCTGCTGGGCATTATGGGCCCTCTTCTCATGCAGAGAAAAAGGGACATTATAATGAGCCATCTACTTTCATTTGTCTGCTCAACATGCCTGTTGTCTGCAGCCAACACTTCCAATAATCCTTGCAAATTAACAGGTCTTTGACTTCATATATTTATTATAATTAATAAATTAATTATCTAAGTAGAGATGGCTGGGCAGGTGATGTCCTGTAGCTGTATGATGTGGGAGCTGGCAGATCCCATTGCGAGCCACAGTGATGACATCTGCAGCAAGTGTTGGTTGCTGGAGGAACTCCGGCTCAGAATTGATGAGCTGGAGTCTGAGCTCTGGATGCTGCAGCACATCCGGGAGGGGGAGAATTTTGTTTCAGGAGGCAGTCATACCCAGTAGATTAAGTAACTTAAATTCGGTCATTGGTCAGGATCAGCAGGGTGTGACTGCAAATGAGGCAGGTAGAGGAATCCTGTGTTCAGGAACAGTGGAGCCTCAGCTCTTGACCTTGTCCAACAGGTACGAGGTACTTGCTCCCTGTGTGGATGAGGAACAGGGCTGTAGGGAGGATGAGCCAGCAGATCACAGCACCATGGCACAGGAGGCCATTCAAGAGGGGGGAGCAAAAAGACAAGTGGTAGTTGTAGGGGATTCTATAATTAGGGGAATTGATAGCGTCCTTTGTAAGCAGGATCAAGAGTCCTGCATGGTATGTTGCCTGCTCGGTGCCAGCGTAAGGGACATCTCTAACCGGCTTGAAGGATATTGGAGAGGGAGGGGGAGGATCCAGTTGTTGTGGTCCATGTTTGGACAAATAACATAGGTAAGACTAGGAAAGATGACCTGTTTGGGGATTATCAGGAAATAGGAACTAAATTAAAGAACGGGTCCTCAAGGGTTATAATCTCTAGTTTAATACCCGAGCCACGTGCAAATTGGCATAGGGACATAAGAATAAGGGAAGTAAACAAGTGGCTAAAGGAGTGGCGCAGGAAAGAGGGATTCCATTTCATGGGGCACTGGCATCAGTATTGGAACAGGAGGGATCTGTACCGTTAGGACGGTCTCCACCTGAACCGATCTGGGACCAATGTTCTAGCGAAAAGGGTAATTAGGGTGGTCAACAGGACTTTAAACTAGAAAGTGGGGGGGAAGAGAAGGGTAAAACTCCAATAAGAATGACTAATGGGAAACAAAGCAGCAGGTTAGCATGTGGTGGGGGGTGGGGGGGGGGCGCAGCGGGGTTGGTGGGGGGGGTGGATTCAACTTCATGGAAAATTATGAAAAAACTGAAAAGAAAGGAGAGCCCATGAGAGGCTATTAAAGTCTCCAGAACACAGAGTGTTTGGAAAGGGCTAGGAATCTAACTTCAAGCACATCAGATAAAAGGACAACAATGAGAAAGGGGGACGGGAAATACAGGACTGAAGGTGTTGTATCTGAATGCATGCAGTATACGAAATAAGGTAAATGAGCTTGTGGCGCAGATTGAAATTGGCAGGTATGATGTGGTGGGCATCACGGAGACATGGCTGCAAGGCGATCAGGACTGGGAGCTAAATATTCAAGGATATACATCCTATTGAAAAGATAGGCAGGTTGGCAGAGGGGGTGGGGTTGCTTTGTTAGTAAGAAATTAAATTAAATCGATAGCAAGAAATGACGTAGGGCCAGATGATGTAGAATCTGTGTGGGTAGGGTTGAGGAACCGCATCGGTAAAAAAACCATAATGGGAGTTATGTACAGGCCTCCGAACAGTAGTCAGGATGTGGGGCACAAGAAACACCAAGAGATAGAAAAGGCATGTAAGAAAGGCAAGGTTACAGTGATCATGGGGGATTTCAATATGCAGGTAGACTGGGAAAATCAGGTTGGTAGTGGATCCCAAGAAAAGGAATTTGTGGAATGTCTATGAGATGGCTTTTTGGAGCAGCTTGTGGTGAAGCCCACCAGGGAACAGGCAATTCTAGATTTAGTGATGTGTAATGAGGCAGATTTGATAAGGGAGCTTAAGATGAAGGAACCCTTAGGAGGAAGTGACCATAATATGATAGAATTTACCCTGCAATTTGAGAGGAAAAAGCTGGAATCAGATGTAATGGTATTACAGTTGAATAAAGGCAACTACAGAGGCATGAGGGAGGAGCTGGCCAGAATTGACTGGGAGATGAGCCTAGCAGGAAAGACAGTGGAACAGCAATGGCAGGAGTTTCTGGGAGTAATTTGGGAGACACAGCAAAAATTCATCCCTAGGAAGAAGAAGCATACTAAAGGGAGGACGAGGCAACCATGGCTAACAAGGGAAGTCAGGGACAGCATAAAAGCTAAAGAGAAAGCATACAATACGGCGAAGAGCAGTGGGAAGCCAGGGGATTGGGAAGCCTACAAAAACCAATAGAGCACAACTAAAAAAGAAATAAGGAGGGAGAAGATTAAATATGAGGGTAAACTAGCTAGTAATATAAAAGAAGATTGCAAGAGTTTTTTTAGATATAGAAAGGGTAAGAGAGAGGCAAAAGTGGACATTGGGCCACTGGAAAATGACACTGGAGAAGTAGTAGTGGGAAACAAAGAAATGGCGGAGGAACGGAATAGGTACTTTGCGTCAGTCTTCACGGTGGAAGACATGAGTAACATCCCCAATGTTCAAGAGAGTGGGGGGGCAGAGGTGAGTATGTGGCCATTACCAAGGAGAAGGTGCTAGGAAAACTGAATGATCTGAAGGTGAATAAATTGCCTGGACCAAATGGATTACATCGCAGAGTTCTGAAGGAGATAGCTGAAGAGATAGTGCAGGAGTTAGTGGTGATCTTTCAGGAATCACTGGAGTCAGGGAGGATCCCAGAGGACTGGAAAATTGCTAATGTAACTCCCCTGTTTAAGAAGGGAGTGAGGCAAAAGATGGGAAATTACAGGCCGATTAGCCTGACCTTTGTCGTTGGTAAGATTTTGGAGTCCATTATTAAGGATGAGATTTCAGAAAACTTGGAAGTGCATGGTAAAATAGGGCATAGTCAGCATGGTTTCATCAAGGGGAGGTCATGCCTGACAAATCTGTTAGAATTCTTTGAGGAGGTAACAAGCAGGTTAAACAAAGGAGAGCCAATGGATGTTATCGACTTGGATTTCCAGAAGGCCTTTGACAAGGTGCCGCACAGAAGGCTGCTTAGTAAGATAACAGCCCATGGTGTTAGAGGCAAGGTACTAGCATGGATAGAAGACTGGCTGTCTGACAGGAGGCAGAGAGTGGGGATCAGGGGGTCCTTCTCAGGATAGCAGCCGGTGACTAGTGGAGTTCCGCAAGGGTCAGTGTTGGGACCACAACTTTTCACTTTATACATTAATGATCTAGATGAAGGAACTGAGGGCATTCTGGCTAAGTTTGCAGATGATACAAAGATAGGTGGAGGGACAGGTAGTATTGAGGAGGCAGGGAGGCTGCAGAAGGATTTAGAGAGGTTAGGAGAATGGGCAAAGAAGTGGCAGATGGAATACAACATGGGGCAGTGTGAGGTCATACACTTTGGTAGGAAGAATAGAGGCATAGACTATTTTCTAAATGGGGAGAGAATTCAGAAATCTGGAGTGCAAAGGGACTTGGGAGTCCTAGTCCAGGATTCTCTTAAGGTTAACTTGCAGGTTGAGTCGGTAGTTAGGAAGGCAAATGCAATGTTGGCATTTATTTTGAGAGGACTAGAATATAAAAGCAAGTGCTGCTGAAGCTTTATAAGGCTCTGGTCAGACCACATTTAGAATATTATGAGCAATTTTGGGCCCGTATCTCAGGAAGGATGTGCTGGCCCTGGAGAGGTTCCAGAGGAGGTTCACGAGAATGATCCCAGGAATGAAAGGCTTAACATATGAGGAACTTCTGAGGACTCTGGGTCTATACTCGATGGAGTTTAGAAGGATGAGAGGGGATCTGATTGAAACTTACAGAATACTGAAAGGCCTGGATAGAGTGGACGTGGGGAAGATGTTTCCATTAGTAGGAGAGACTAGGACCTGAGGGCACAGCCTCAGAATAAAGGGAAGACATTTTAGAACAGAGATGAGGAGAAACTTCTTTTGCCAGAGAGTGGTGAATCTATGGAATTCATTGCCACTGAAGGCTGTGGAGGCCAGGTCATTGAGTGTATTTAAGACCGAGATAGATAGGTTCTTGATTGGTATGGGGATCAAAGGTTATGGTAAGAAAGCGGGAGAATGGTGTTGAGAAACTTATCAGCCATGATTGAATGGCGGAGCAGACTCGATGGGCCGATTGGCATAATTTCGGCTCCTATGTCTTATGGTCTTATGTGGCTGGTCAATTAAGTTTCTGGTCGATGGTAATCCCCAGGATGCTGATGGTGGGGGATTCAGTGATAATGCTGCTGAATGTCAAGGGGAGATGGTCATTGCCTGGCACTTGTATGAAATGAATGCTACTTGTCACTTATTAGCCCAAGCCTGAATATTTTACAGGTTTTGCAAGTGTACATGGACTGCTTCAATACCTGAGGAATCATGAATGGTACTGAACACTGTGTAATTATCAGTAAACATCCCCACTTCTGATCTTATGAGGGAGGTAAGGTCATTGATAGATTGGTTGACGATGGTTGTGTTCCATAGGAACTCCGGCAGTGATGTCCTGAGGCTGAAATGATTGCCCTCTGACAGACACAACCATCTTTCTTTTATGCTAGGTATGATTCCAGCCAATGATGAGTTTTCTCCCTGATTCCCATTGACTTCTCACGTGTTTCTCACATGTCGGTGCAGACTCAATGATCAAGAGTGGACAGCCCCCCCCCCCCGTGTTAGTGAGGAGGACTGGGTATTGTTCACTGGACAGGGTGTGCTGAGGTAATTTCTGGTGCCTTGGTTCATGCTGCGTACTTTGTCCGGTAGTGTTCTTTTTTTGAGTTTTCTGTAGCAGTTTGATACAAATTAGTGGCCATTTCAGAGGGCAGTTAAGAGTCAACCACATGGGTCTAAAATCACATGTAGGCCAGACTGGGTAAAGGTGACAGATTTCCTAACCTGAAGGACATTGGTAAACCAGTTTGGTTTTTATAACAGTCCAGTAGTTTCATAGTCACCATAACTGAGACTAGCTTTCAACTCCAGATTTATTAATTCCATGTACTTAAATTCCACCAGTTGCAATAGTGGGATTTGAACTCATGGGGCAGAATTTTTTGCCTGTTGGGCAGGTGGGCCCGACCCAATCTCCAGAGGGCAGGGAGATACCCGCCAGAGAAGTGGTCCTCGCCAACATTTTATGTGGGCGAGCCAATTATGGTCCACCCAGCATGATGCCCAGCGGGAAGCACTATGCGCTTCCTGTGCGGGCGGGGGGGGGTGGGGGATTCCTCAAAAGTGAGAGTACGCTCTTTCGTGCATGCGCACAAAAGAGCACACATCTCCCTGAGGCTAAGTGCAGCCTCATGGAGATCGCTTCCACATTGAAAAATATTAAAAATAGAAAAAAAACCCTAACATGTCCCCCTCATGTGACAATGTCACATGAGATGGGATATGTTCATAATTTACCTAATAACTTTATTTAAATTTTTAAAACCCGCCGCTGGATGAGGTTTCATGTTTTTTCTATTTGCCGCTGGGGCTCCTGGCCTGCCTGTCAACCTTGAGGTTAGATGGGCAGGTCCTTTACTTGTACAAATGATCCTGTCAATGGCCTCAATTGGCCATTGACAGGTCGGCGGGCTGCAGCTGAATTTGCTGCAGGCCCACCTTCCTGAAAATTTAAATGGACCGGCATGACGTCAGGGGTTCTGCCCAACGTCATCCTGTGTCATTTTATGCATCAGCGAGCGGGCCCCGCCCCCTGCTCGCCAATGGCAAAATTCTGCCCATGCCCCAGTGTATTATTACTTGTTCTGTAGCATTACTCCTATGCCATCATAGGCTCATTAGTGCACAGAAGACGTTCATTGGGTCCATTGACACCATGCTGAATCTCTGCAGAGCAATCCCATAGGTCCCTTATGGTTAATCATCCTGTTAGCCAAAGGGATATGGGGCAAAGGTGACTTTATGGAGTTAGGTCACAGATCAGCCATGGAATGGCAGAGCAGTATCAAAGTGCTATTCCTGTGGAATCAGCCACAGGCTCTGTTTACAGGGAAATGGATTGTGGGCACTGGAGTCCTGCTGATGAAGGGAAGATTCCCTGCAGGGGTGGAGTTCATTTCATTGGACTGGAAACTGTGTGATTGTCCCTGAACAAAGAAGTTGGGTTTGGCGGTCAGAGGGTTTGTGTGGTAGCAATAGGTCTAGGGATAGTGGTAATTAATTGTGTGATTTTCCTATAGGCCTGTACTAATTTGCCTGTTTAATCTTTGTGCTGGACAGCTGTGGATACTGCGCTTCCTACGACTGTGAGAAAATATTTGGTTTTCAGACATTGGAGCGAAATTTTGTAGAGTTAATGATTTTAAGGAAATTATTTGGGCCCGCCCAGAATGACTTCCTTTTGATATATAAGACTGAAGGGTCGATACTCGTTTATAACACCTCGGGTTCGGATGAGCAGTTTCATTGCTGTTGTGATTACATAGTTCTTGTCCCCGCCCCTGTGCGGCTCCTTATAAATAAGCAGGGTGTCCGCATTGCTTATTTCACCTCTTGCTAGCGGCTGTTAGCTATAATCTGCTATGGAGAACAAAATGAACCAGCCTAGCGCAGATAGCGGGCTCCACGTTTTCCAGGGACCACACCACGTCGTCAATGTGCCCAGCACCACGGTGGGAGTCAGTACTCTGCCTGTCAAAGACCACGTACTCTGGTCTCTTTTCAACTTCGTTTACTGTAATTTCTGTTGCCTTGGGTTCTTGGCTTTGATTTTTTCAGTGAAGGTGAGTTTTTAACTTTTTTTAAAACTATCGGGGTCTAAACATCAAATCGCTATAGTTATCTTTTCTGTGCCAGAGAGAGACTGCAGTCTAAGAATTCTGTATAAACGCTTACTGGGTGTATGTTTAAGGCAGAGCTGCAGATTGAGGGTGGGGCGGGAATAGTCTTTAGCCTTGGACCCCGATTTCGCTCGTACCTGTGTTTACTGGGATCAATGATCATTGCCCTTGACTAACATCTTTTATGTAAACAGCTCAAAGAATAATAACATAATGAACGCAGAAAGAGAGACCGTTCGGTCTATCGTGCCTGTGCTGGCTCTCTGTAAAAGCTATCCAATTAGTACTGCTCCCTACCACCACCACGTGCCCCCACCCCCTTTCCACATAGCCCTAACAAATTTTTCCTTTAAGGTTAACTCCGTTTTGAAAGTTACTATTGAATGTTTTTGCAGTGCATTCTAGGTTGTAAGTTGCGTTTTAAGATTTTTGTCTCCCTTCTGGTACTTTTGCCTGTTACCTTTTTTAATTTATCTCTCCTTATTCATTCTAGCCAACCCATTCAGAATTTTGAACACCACCTATTAACTCTCCCTTCAATCTTCCGCCCAAGCACAATCTCAGCTTCTCCAGTCTCCCCACACAACTGAAGACGCTCATCTCTGGTCCCATTCTAGTAAATCCCCTCTACCCTTGGCACCACACTTCAGCAAAGGTGTACAGAATTGGACACAGTATCCCAACTGGGGTCTAACCAGTTCTCTAAAAAGTATTTTTGAGACTGTTGGAAAAGATCAGGGAATTAGATAACCATTGAGTCAACACAGCTATCATGGGCTGAATGGCTACCTTCTGTGCTGTATCATTGTATGATACTTGAACTGTCTGGCTCCTTCCTCAAGCAAAAAAAGACATTGCTTCTCATTATCTGAAATTCCCCTTCTCATTATCTGAAATTCCCCTTGTTTGGAGAAGCTATCTCTTATTTAGCACCAAGCACTTTTTTAAGCACCTGTATCAAATATTCCCTAGGAAAGTTTCAAGGCTTGATGTGTTGTCCTGACCCTTCAAGAGCTTTCTAGCCCTTCCCCTTAGTCAGAATAATGACCTTTTGCCTGCTGCAATCTGCTCAGATTTGAAAGAAGCAGGTCCACAGAACTAACTACAGTGGGAAAGTACCTGGAACAAGGGGCTGTTACTCTTGAGACAATACCATATGGTGAGAGTGGTGTGAAGCTTGACCAGCTCACCTGGAAGCCCTGGGCAGTGTTTGTAAAATGGAAATAGTTTTGTTTTCCAGTGCTTCAAATAAAAATTCAGGACTTGCATTGAAACATATGCAATTAAGGGCTTGACACAGTAGATGCTGAGGTTGGTTTCTGCAACTCAAGTCTAAAACTAGGTATCATGGTCCCACATTAAAGGGTTGGCCATTTAGGACTGATGAGAAATTCCTTCAGAGGGTTGAGAATGTTTGGAATTTTCTACCCTAGAAGGTTGTGTATTCTCCATTGACTATAACTGAGGTTGGTAGATTTTTCAGGTAACAAGTTCTCAATTATTTGATTAAGAAATCTATAAATTCCAAGTGAGTTGGTAATCTCATTTTAGCCATCTAAATGCTATATATTACTTGATTTTTGAAAGGAGGGTGGTTTGCATGTGAAGTGTTTTAATAATAATTAGGGAAAAAATGGATGCCTGCTTATATATATCAGCTTCTTGCTGCAAAGTCTGTATATCCTTGTCTGCTCCCTCCTGGGTGAGATGGCCAACCCACTCTATACATATGGCCGGTGCACTCTGCTCCTACCCTTGGGTTGAATTTCATGTTAATTTGTGGGCATGCCATCTCTGACTATAGTTTGCAAATCACTGCACTAAATGAATTGAGGAATGTGGGGTTGACATAGAGGTTCAGCCATGACCTTAATGGTGGAGCAGAATCAAGGGACTGTATGGCTGGCTTGAGCTCCTGTTTCTGTTCTTCCTAATCAGTCATGGGTCCCTGTAACAGAGTACCTGCAGCCCTATCACCACTCTACAAGATCAGAACCTTCAGAGCAGTTATTCACCCTATTACTGAGCTTCACCAGGCTGCAACCAGTGTTGCACCAATGCACTATCAATTTTTTAAACTTGTCCTTGTAATGAGTGTTGCTGGCAAGACCAATACTTCTTCCTTATTGCTTTGAAGATGGTGGTGAACTGCTACAGTCCAACTGGTGTCAATACACCCATAGTGCTACTGAGGAGGGAGTTCCAGGATTTTGACCCAATTACAGTGAAAGGAGGGGATATAATTCCAAGTCAGGATGATGTGTGACTTGGAGGGAAGTTGCGGATGGTGGTAGTGTTCTTATGCATCTGCTGATCTTGTCCAAGGTGGTAGGATAAATGGTTTTGAAAAGTCATGTTGAAGAAGACTTCATGAGTTTCTGCACTGCATTTTTTTTTAAGTGCTGCATACTGTGTGCTAGTGGGTGGGGGTGGAGGGAGGAGGATGTGGTGATTTGAAGTGTTTTGGAACTGGTATCTATGGTGGGTGATGTTGCTGAATCTTGGGGGCCAAAGAACATTGGGAAATTTTCACCTTTCTTTCTTTCTCTCATTCATTTGCAGTCTAGAGATCGTAAAGTTGTGGGAGATAATTATGGGGCTGAACATTACAGCTCAACATCTAAAACCCTGAATATAGCTGCAACATTTCTATCTATCCTTGTGTTTGTGATCCTGTTTGGGCTGTTGGTTGCTGGGGTGATCCGCATTCACCCTCGTTGAGGACTGAGCTCCACTTAAGAAGATGAACAGTGACTCACCCGAAGTAATGCATAATCAATCATTGACCTTTTTGTCCTTGTGATGTTTGAATAATGTCATTCAAAAATAATTGAGGCTAAAACTTGTATTCTTTACAGAAATTAGAATATACTTCTAAGGTATTCCAATAAAATACAACAAATAGTGCAATAAAACTTGTGCTTTTTTTAAAAATTCCCACTGAAACCTTGCATCTACAAGATGCAGCATTTTTAAGAGAGGTCATTCAGCCCACTGAGCCAGTTCAATTAATCATGAATGTTCTCTATTAAAACTCCATTTTGCCTGTCTTTGTTCTGTTACACTTGGTACTTGCCTAGCATAGGAATTTTGAAGTTTTCAATTGGCCCCCAAGCATAACTGCTTTGAGGGGACAAGTTCCAAATTCCCCACTACCCTTTGTTAACATAACCTCTGGATGGCCTAGCTCTAATTTAAGATTATGCTCCTTTATTCTGGATTTTTTGAAAAATGTACTTTATTCAAAATATCTGGAAGAACATTAAAAAACATTTCTAAAGTACAATCAGATCCAACTTGCACACGTGGGTCATGAGGTGCTTCAATACTATCAATAAATATTACAATCATTTCAATATGGTCATTACAGACACTGCATTGGTATTAGAGTTATCGACATACAGTATGTTGCACTCTGAGGTGCTTCAATACAATTAGTATTCAATGTATACGTTCATTATGAGTCATACAGCCCAAGGCGTCTACACAATTCCCAGCGCCTCAGTGCACTATGGCAGACAGGTCATTGACTCACTCACCACCAGCCAAGCTACATCTTGGTGCTTGTTGGAAAGTTCTGGCGATGAGGCATTCTGCCAAATGACTTTGACAATCTGCTCAGTGAACCAGCCAACAGGATCCACCCTCTCCTTTTCCTGCAGGGACTTTAAGAAGTTACGTGCTGGCCATTGCCTGATGGACTTGTGGTCAAAGGTGTTGCTCTGCATAAATTTTTCCACGAGGGACAGGTGGTACAGCATAGTCCAACTACTTGGCGCATTCTGCGGCAGCGTGGCCAGACCCATCCTTCAACACCAGGGACAGGTAGAACCTCGGCACGCAGTGACACTTGGTGTTTATATACCAAGGGTCTAAGCACAGCTTGATGCAGCTGCACAAAAAGGTGGCCATCAGGATGAGGGCAATGTTGGGCATGGTTTTTCCCCCCCTTATCTAGAGGCTTATACATTGCGTCCCTGCGGACACGATCCGTTTTCGACCTCCAGCTAAAGTGAAAGATGGCTTGGGTGATCATCATTGCGCAGGACTGTGGAATGGGCCAGACCTGTGCCATGTACAGCGAGAGTGCCTTACACCTGGTGAACAAGTTCTTACCTGCAATGGAGAGGGAGCGTCGCTCCCATATGCCCAGTTTTCTTTGCAGCATAGACACTCGCTCCTTCCAGTTTCTAGCGTGTGCTCCGGTCCCTCCAAACCATATCCCCAGCACCTTCAGGCCATCAGCCCTAACGGTGCATGGGACAAAGGATCAGTCCTTTGCAAAGAAGGTCTGGAGAGAGATGCAGTGCCTTTGTAAAGGTCTTAGACAGCAACCTTTCCCCTTTGCGGCAGCTGCCCCAAGCTTTAGTGCGTTCCCTCAGCACGTAGTCATGGACCTTGGAATGTGCCAGTCTGCAACACTTGGTCCCCATCAGATCCTTCCATCCCTTCTACACATTGCCCTCAAGGTGGCTATGGTGGGGATAAGACCATTGTTCACCCCCTTTATTCTGGATTTTTTTTAAAAAAAATACACTTTATTCATAAAATATCTGGAAGAACGTTACAAAACATTTCAAAAGCACCTTCACAAACTATGCGATCAGATTCAACTTTTACACATGGATAATGAGATGCAACAATACAATCAATGAATATTACAATCAATTCAATATGGTCATTACGGACAATCAGACATTGGTATTGGAGTTATCAACATACTTCATGTTGCACTGAGGTGCTTCAATACAATTAGTATTCAATGCATACATTCATTTTGAGTTGTACAGCCCAAGGGGCTCTCAACAGTTCCCAGCCCCTCGGTGCACTATGGCTGAAAGGTCTTAGACAGTGACCATTCCCCATAGCGCCTTTGCGGCAGCTGCCCCAAGCTTTAGTGCATCCCTCAGCACATAGTCCTGGACTTTGGAATGGACTTTGCAACACTCGATCGGGGACAACTCTTTGCGCTGGAAGACCAACAAGTTTCAGGCAGACCAAAGAGCGTCTTTCACCGAGTTGATGATCCTCCAGCTGCAGCTGATGTTTGTCTCTGTGTGTGTCCCTGGGAACAGCCCGTAGAGCACAGAATCCTGTGTCACAGAACTGCTTGGATGAACCTCGACAAAAACCATTGCATCTCTCTCCAGACCTCCTTTGCAAAGGCACAATCCACAAGGAGGTGAACAACGGTCTCCTCCCCACCACAGCCACCTCGAGGGCAACGTGCAGAGCGGGTGAGACTCCTGGTGTGTTGAAAGGATCTGACGGGGACGGCCTTTCTCACCACCAGCCAAGGTGCTTGGCAATGAGGCATTTTGCCAAATGACTGACAGTCTGCTCGGGGAACCATCCCGCAGGATCCACCCTCTTCTTTCCCCACAGGGCCTCTAAGACGTTACGTGCCGACCACTGCCTGAGGGACTTGCAGTCAAAGGTGTTTTTCTGCATAAATTTTTCCATGAGGGACAAGTGGTATGGCACGGTCCAACTACTTGGAGCATTCCGTGGCAGCGTGGCCAGACCCATCCTTTGCAACACCGGCGACAGGTAGAACCCCAGCACATAGTGACCAACCAGAGGAAATAGTCTCAATAGATAGAAAAATCATTATTGATTCTTAATCCTCATGTGTGAAGAAATGCAACCCACATCTATGCAATCTGTCCTCGATTTAATCCTTTTAGCACTGGCTTTATTCTAGGCTCAGCAGGTCATTGTGCTCACCCGAGTCGAAGGTTGTGGATCCAAGTCCCAGTGGGAACTTAGCACAAAAATCTAAACTGACGCTCCCAATGCAGCATTGTGGGAGTGCAACACTGAGTACTGCCACTAAAT
Source organism: Carcharodon carcharias (assembly GCF_017639515.1). Lineage (NCBI taxonomy): Eukaryota > Metazoa > Chordata > Chondrichthyes > Lamniformes > Lamnidae > Carcharodon > Carcharodon carcharias. The sequence continues at coordinate 39,298,097 of NC_054476.1, read as the reverse complement.
GTTAAATCGAGGTCCCATTTGTGCTCTTGAGTATACAAAAATCTCATCCCACAATTTCAAAGACGTCACTGTGGAGCATAGGGAGGATGTGTTTCCTGGCTTCTGTGTTCCAGGAGGTTGCATCTCCTTAGGCAGAGTTCAGGATAGTGGATGGCCATCAAAGATGCAGGAAGTGCAGGAGCTTTTGGGGTGTTGGAGACCAGTGAGATTGATGACTGCTTAAAGGTGTGCAGACCAGACCATGGCAACAAAGGGTAAGGGACTAGATTACAAGTGACCTGTGTGTGCATTGGTTTGGGGGGGGGTGGTGGGGAAGAGACTGAAATTTCTAGTCTTGCCGTTGCCAGAGCAAAGGATATGGCGGAGGGTGCAGAATATTCTACAGGGGGGAGTGAGCTAGAAGTTGTTGTACATGTCAGTGCCAACAATACAGTGCAGGTATTAAGATCCTGTAGTCAAATTTTCAGCTAGGGTGAAATTTGAAAGGTAGGACCACCAGGTAGTAATCTGAGTACCATATGTTAATGAGAATCGAAATAAGTTGGGGAGAATCAATGTGTGGCTTGAGGTATAGTGCAGGAGGAAGGATTTAAAATGCTTGGTACATTGTGATCGGTTCTGGGCAGCAGGCATCTATGCAAATAAGCTGCACCTCAACAATACTGGGCCTAACAAATTCACCCTTGTGTTTGGGCAAGATTTATACTAAATTGGCAGGGAGATGACAGAATCCCATAGAACTTGGAGGAATAAGTAGCACAATGTTTTGGACAGCCCTAGAGAAGAAACTGGTGCCATATTGGGTAGAAGCAGACAAAAGAAGATTGAAGAATACATAGACACTTACAATGCATGTATGTAAATAGTGTGGTGATTAAAATTGGTGACCTACAAGACATATAGCCACATGGGAAAATGATGCTGTGGCTATAATGGAATGTGGCTTAAAATGGTGAATATTGTGCTTAATAATTATGGATTCAAAGTCCTTAGGGAATAAGGGAGGTAGGATGGCAGTACTAATTAGGGAAGATATTGTGGTGTTGAAAAGAGTGATGCCCTTAAGGGGGCAAGGACAGAATCCATTTGGTTAGAGTTGAGAAGCAAAAGGGTATGATCACATTACAGATGGTATTCTATAGGCCTCCAAATAAGAGGAGCAAATGTGCAGGGAAATCAAATGTATAAGAACTAGTGATATGAGGGGAGTTCAATTACTGTAATATTGATTGGGGAAGGAATTTCTGAAATATGTTCAGGAAAGCTTCCTTAGCCAGTAGGTTCCAGTGAGGAAAGAGGCATTGCTGGATCGGGTGCTGGGGAATAAAGGTGACCAAGTGTTTGTGGGGGAACATTCAGGTAAGAGTGATCACCATTTTAAAAAGGCTTAGATTAGTAATAAATAAAAACAAACAAGAATCTAAAGTAGACATTTAAATTGGAAAAGGGGGCTTACCTCAATGTGCTGATAAGGGATCTCAGGGTGAAATGGAACTGAGGACTAGCAGGAGACTAACAGAATAATAGATGATCCTTGAAGAGATGTTTCATTCCAAACATTCCAACAAGGTGAAAGGTAAAGGAGCCAGAGCTAGGGTTCCTTTGAGTTGGATGGAGAATATGATTAAATAAAAGAGGCTGTATGATGCATATCCAGGTGAATTCTTCGTGAAAACAAAGTCAAACTCTAAGTTGAGGAGATATGGGAATATAAGTAAAACTAGCAAAGAGAGAATGAGAACAGAATGACAGTTAACAGAAAAGGTAACCCAAAAATCTCCTAGTATGTAAATGTTATGCCAGTAACAAGAAGGTGGTGGATCATAGGGGCAAAAAGGGTGATAATATGCTGGCTTGCATTCCAGGTTGCTCAGCAAAGTGAGAGTAAAGATAGCAGAAGAGTGCCAATAATCTTCCTGTCTTCCCTAGATTTGGGAGAAGTTCTTTTGAAGAAATGAAGTAAGGACATTTCTAGTAACTACAGACTGGTCAGTTTAGTGTCAGTGATGGGTAATGTTTCAAAAACTTGGAAAATATTAACAGGCACTTGGAGAATTAAGTAAGGAGCATTAGTACAAATTTGTAAAAGGTAGAAAGAACATGCTTGACTAATCCAATTAAATATTTTTGAGAAGTAGCACAGAAAGTTGAGGGGAATGCAAGGAATGTTGTCTATTGGGATTTTAAGAAAGCATTTGACAACATACTGCATGAAAAGCTGGCTAACAGAATTGAGGCTCATGGAATCAAAGGGCCAGTGTCAGTTTTGATTGAAAATAAATGGCTTAAGGACAGAAAAGTGTCATAGTAAATGGTTATTTTTCAGACTGGAGGACGGTAGACAGTGGTGTTCAAGGGTCAATACAAGGACTACTTTTTTTTAATCTTTATAAATAACTTGGATATTGGAATGCAGTAAAATTTCAACATTTGTCAGTGATATCAAACTTGGAGGTATGGGAAACAATGAGGATGATACCATTCAACTCCAACAGGATATAGGCTAGCAGAATGGGCAGAAAAGTGGCTGATGGAAGTTTATACAGAGTAGAGTAATACATTTTGGCAGAAGGGATGTGGGAGGGAATGTAGACTCAGTTCTGAATACAGGAACAGTTATATAGATCTTTGAAGCTGGCAGGACATATAAAGTGAGTAATGAGTAAATATTATCGGGAGGTAGACCATTGACTTTTAAAAAGAAATTCAAACTCCTAGTTGTTACCTGAAAGAACTATGCCACAAGGTTTCACGTTTTTAAACCAAAATCTTTCACAGTACAAGAATTAGCAAAGCAAGTACTACTAACTTAACACTATTTCATAAACATTTGTTCCTTAAGCCTGAAAATCTCAACAGGTCACTCCCCATTCTACTTCTGCCCAAGGGATCCCCTATACTTTACAGGATTTTTGAGGGTTCCTTCACTTCTGGGACTAAACCAAGGTATGGCACAGCTGTTAGGAATTCATTTTGATTCTCCTTGGTGTTCCTGCTATTCTCCAAGGTATGAGATTTCTTGGAGTCCTTCCACTAACAGTCAGCCAGGCGACACTCTAACTCTCCTTAAGCACTTCACGATTGAAGCCCAGCTCAAGCATGTACTTCACTGCCTTCTTGCTTAGTGATCTACAGCTCCTGGCAGATTTCTATCTCTCTCTACCTGTTTCCAAGCTATTTCAGCTCCAGACATAAAACTGTCTGTGTCTGTGCGAAACCTCAATGAATATAACACAAAAGGAACCCTCCCCTGAAACCAATCTCCATGGCAGTGTGGCATCCAGGGATGTCCCAAATAGAGATACAAACTAATGAACTTTAACTTCCAAAACCTCTCCCTTGATCTGAAAAGTATATGGAGACCTTGTTTACCATTTACTTTCCAACCTTTCCTTGATCTGATGAATTTTAACCTTACCAGATTTGCTGGCTCCATTCTGAAGTTGAGAGGATCACCTGTAGTTTATTGTTTCATATCTCTAACTCTAATCCCTTTAAATAAACATGGACCATCATTTTAATGGTAATCATTTTAGGGGTGTTTATCAATTTCTCAAATCCAGGTTTTTTTCCCATTTGTCTTGCTTTTAAAAAAAAATCAATCCCAAAACATTTGAATTGTGAAATTAAACATTTTTGCAACACAAAGCATGTGGGTTCTTGGGCTTCATAAATTCAGGTATTGAGTACAAAAGCAGAGAAGTTATGCTGAACCTTCATATGCTCTGGTCAGGCCAGAGCTAGTGTTGTGTCCATAATTTTAGGAGGATGTGAGAGTCCTTGAGAAGATAAAGAGGAGGTTTATCAGAGTCATTCCACAGATGCAGGAACTTAGCTATCAAGTTACATTGGAGAAGCTGGGGCTGTTCTCCTTACAGCAAAGGAAATTGGGGCAGAATTGATAAGAGGTTTGACAGGTTTAGACGTGGTAGACAAAGAAAAGTTTTTCCCATTAGTTGATTGTAGAAGGAGTAGGGGACACAGATTTAAGGTTTTGGGTAAGAGATACTGGGTTCTGGGGAAGAACTTATTCACATAGTGAGTGATAATGACCTGGAGCTTGCTGCCTACAAGGGTGGTGGAGTGGAGACCTGAATGATTTCAAAAGGATGGCCATTTTAGGGAAATTAACTTGCAGGGCAATGGGGGAAAGAGTGGGGAATGGGACTGACTGGATTGTTCTACAGAGAGTCAGCATAGACTGGATGGACCAAATGGTCTCCAATCTGTGCCATAATTACTCTGCAACTCTATAAGAGCAGGAGAGTTATCTCTGGCATTACATCCCTCAATTAACATCACAGGAAACTGATTATTTGGTCTTAATGTATTGCTGTTTGTAGGGATTTATTATGCCCAAATTAGCTGCCTAACTTGTTCTCTATCCCTTTACCTAAATCATTGAGTGAAATGGGGAAAAGTTAAGGCATGTGCACTAATCCCACGGAACACCATTAGTCCTGTCACTACCAGACTTGATTGGGATCTTCAAAATCATGGATGTTTCTGTTAGAGAAAATAAGGAGAAACTGTTTCCATTGGCAAAAGGGTTGGTAACCATAGGTAATTGGCAAAAAAAATAAGAATTTGTTTCACACAGCATGTTTTATGATCTAGAATGCAGCACCTGAAAGGATAGAGGAAACAGATTTAATAATTTTCAAAATGGGAATTGGATAAGCACTTGAAAATGAGAAATTTGCAGGGCTATGGGGAAAGAGCAGGGGAGTAGGACTAATTTGATTGTTCTTTCAAAGAGCTGGCACATACATGATGGGCCAAATGACCTCCTGTGCTGTATCATTTGCTGATTTGCACAGTATTTTTCATATAAAAATCAAAGCGTCTTTTACACATTAATTCATTGTTGAGGAGGAACTGTTATGGAAATTTTGGCTGACATTTCTCTAGCTTGTTGATACTGAAGATTGTGACTTGCATCTCTTGCTCTGCCAAATGCCAGTGGACTGTACTTACTTTCAGATTGCCACATACACTGAATCACAATGCAAACAGTGTTGAAGTGAAAACGTCAAACTTTTAATGCAAACAACAGTAACACCAAATAACTAAGTATTATGTCATAAATGATCAACTGTCCTTTTTTATTAACAGTCAGCTTAAAGTTCATTCTTGATCATGCGCAACTTAGAATTATGAGAAAGCAAAGCATGATTTTCTTTAAGAAATTAAAAAAATAAAGTTCAGGATTAAGATACAAGAAGACAAGATGGCCATGCCCACAACGGAACCTAGGCTCCCAACCAGGGCCAGCGAGAAAAATCATGGGCTCAGGTGCTTCTCCTGTTTCTGGGCTCCTTATTCCTCCCATTTCCCTCTCAATCATGCTTGAAATTTTTTTCCCTTTCAAGATTCACCAAACAATCATGGAAAGGTCCTAGTTAAATGATAACATCTATTGCTGGCATATGGTTATAAATATCATCTGATCTATATGTGGCAACAATATAATGCAGGGTTAGTTTGTGTGCACCTTATAGGTGATTCCACAGTGACTATCAAACAAACCAGAGAGTATAAATTTTAGTGTAACAGCATTGTGCAATATTATTAATTTGACAGGAAAATATCCCATTAGTTATGTATTACACTGTGTAGATGATGACACTGATTTCAGTGACTGCCTCAGCCTTCATTAACATGTTCTGCACATTGAACCATATGGACATGGTGGCAGTAAATTCATATATAGGAGAAAGACTGAATATTTGCAACCCAGATAAATGGCACAAGATCTTTTCCATTTTGTAGAAGTAAAAGAAGATTTTCTTCTACTTGGGTGCATGATATTATTCAATATAATTATTTATTACAAGTAGTGCAATTGGGTTCTATTTTATCAGTAATCTCACAGAGTAGGAAGATCAAATTACTCCTGAGCAACAAAGTGGAATGATTGAACAACATAGGTCTTCACTGTCAGTGAGAAGCCCTAAGGTATCTATGCGGCATAACTTTTAAGAGGCCAGAGGCCACACAGTTGTTTCTGTGTTTTCTCGACAAAGCCTAAAGACTGCTGATTGTTGCTTCTCACTACAATATATTTTCAATCGCTATTATGCAACACACCTTGATCACAATATTCAATGCCTCAAAAAACTCATAAGAAGCAACAAGGTAGAATGTCATAATAGGTAAGTAGACAAAAGGATGAGTGATGTCAATGGAAAAGACTCTTGAGAAGCATGTACTGTATAAAAGAGGTTACTGATTCACTATTCACAGTTGAAGCCTGGGACAAATCGACCATGATCTTATTGAATGATGGGGCAGAGTTGAGGGGCCGAATGGCCTACTCCTGCTCCTATTTATTATGTTCTTATGACTCCAATATGCACTCCTGTGCTGGCAACGTCACCCCTCAAAGCCCACTCACAGTAAACCTTCATTGGCCACAAAATCAATGGAACTTCAGCCATGATTCCATCCTCTGTTCACAAGATAATTATGAATGACAAAAGACCATCTAGCCTAGTTCATTTCATTCATCCAGAATACATGAACATACATATTAGGAGCAGGAGTAGGCCATTCGGTCCCTCTAGCCTGCTCTGTGATTTGATAACACTGCTTACGTTATACCTGTGACTGCAACTCCTAAGTACTTAATCGGCTGTAAAGTGATTTAGGACATCATGAAAGAGGTATGAATGCAGGTTTTGTCTTTCTTTCATTACACCTGCATTCAATTTTCAGAGTGAGTGTGGCAAGGATGAAATTTGTCCAATGCTGATTTGCTAAATACAATTAATCACGGAGCAATCAAATTATGCGAGGAAAGTGGCTACAAAAAATATCTATATTTACAAAACAATTCAACTCTGTAGCTAACCTCCCCCCAAACCCCCGTCAACCTCCCCCTAATCCCTCCCTCCAACCTCCCCCCACCCCACCTTCTAAACTTCCCCCAGCCTCCCAAAACCCCTCTAACCTCCCCCCAACACTCCTCTAACCTCCTTCTCAACCTCCCACAAATTCCCCCAACCTCCCTTCCAACTGCCCCTCCAACCTCCCCTGCAACCTCCCCACAAAACCCCCTCTAACCCCCCAACCTCCCCAATCCCCTCCAACATGTTTTCCAACCGCCCCAACCTCTCCCACAAAACCCCCTCTAACCTCCCCAAACCCCCCTCTAACCTCCGCCAACCCCCCTCCAATGCTCCCTTACCATTCCCACAAACATACTCACAGCGTCCAATTGGTTCTAAAATTACAGGGATTTCACTTCCCATTTTCAAGCAAGAACACCCTCAGTTGCTGTGCTGCAACTGCTGACCTTCGGGTATCTTCAGTATTTTCTGACGGACTATTAAAAAAATTCAGAATCACGATGCTGACTAAAGGTCGCAAACAGCAGAGAAGTAACTCAGTGAAATGGACCTGACATTGACAGGCCAGCTTTAAAAAATTCAGAATTCTCAGCCTGATCCGTGTGTTTTTTTAAGCCTGTTTCTCAGGTCTGCATCTCTTGCTGTTCAGTGTGGACAACTTGAGAACTCTGTTTAAAGCACTGAGCCTGAGCCCTCCCTATACCCCGGGTCCCAGTGTTTGGCACCATCTGCACTCCCTTCTCCTGGGCCCTGCTCCCAGCTACCAGAGAGCATGACCTCTTTCTCTCTCTCTCTCTCTCTCTCCCTCTCTTTCTCTCTCACCTATACATCACATCTTGTGGTAAAATGCCCAAAAAAATCAACTTAGATAAATACACGTAAACAATGTCCTAGCATCAAAATGCACTCATAAGTGAACGTATGTGGCCAAAAGGCAACATCATAAGCGTAAGGAACAAAAACGTCTTTGAGACAGACAGTCCAAACACATGAATAGAAATTGCAACAAATGGTGTGCAAATTGGACACAGAAATGCAGGGGTGAACTACCCTGTAGCCACTGGGGTTTATCCAGCACCCGAAGACCAGCATCAATCCAGAAGTATGAAACTTGCTAGATGGGGAACATCTCTGAAGAGTGGAGCATCTTCAAACAGGCACCAGGGGAACAGGGCTAATGGTGCATGTAGACAGCTGGCCAGGATTGTTACAAGCCTGAATCAGAATCAGAATCAGGATCCTGGGCTGGGGGCTGCTATACTGGAGTAGGAGACAAAGGCCATGGTCAGATATCAGTGTCTCCACATTGGGGGTCAGCTAAGGCACTGGTTGAGACAGAACTCTGGGATCCTCTGCAGGAGTACGCATGGCAGACCCAAAGGCTGACACTTCCGACACCACTGGAGCTGTGGACCACTTAGGTAGCTCAGCCGATATGTCAGCGTTTACAAGAACAGGCTAGACAGGCTAGAAGCATCCACCATGATAGCCGGAAGTGGAGCAGATCACGGAGCCAGTGCAAAAGGAAAGGACCTTGTAGCATTCTGATCTCTTGACTTGGTAAGTTGTGCTATCGAGCTGGCAATCGATAAAGTTGCGAACATTCCACAAGCTGTCATTGATGGAGGTGACCAAGTAGCGTTGGCAGGCCTGTGGCTTGTTGTGATTGGTGGGAAGGTAGACCAGATTACCAACATCAACTGAAGTGAGTGTTGGCTACACTGCAAGGGGAGCCTCGGACTTCTGACTGTGCGATGATTGACCTGATGGAGTTGATGTCAAGTCTCAATAACCTTTTTGTCAGACAGGGAAATCTGCAAATTGGTGAACTGGTCTCTCTGTGTCTACAAATCTCTAGCAAAAAGGCCCAGCGAACAAAGATGAGTCATGCACTGGCGATGGACAGGGCTAAAGATGTGACAGGGTCTCCATGTGATCTGTGGTGTAAGAGCTCATCCTCCAATTCCTGTACTGTCTTCTACTTGTTGGACTTCTTCACTCTCCCGAGCTAAATAGCAGTGTGGTTCTCCTGAAACAGCTTGTCTCCTAACAGGGCAGAAAACCCAGGGACAGGATCCGTCCATATGAAAGCTAGGGGACCATCCAGTGGACGAAGCACAACTGGAGGAGGGAATCCCTTAAGGTGTCGTGTCCTTCGTCGCCAACGATGCAAGTGACATGTAAAAAAGTGACAACTCTCGTACAACCAAAATGAGTTGTCACTCACACTTGATAACATCAGCAGCAAATGAGACACAAATCACCTCCAGAGAGTCACTCAAGGGTTAGGGGATGACAGCGTGTGGGATCATCCGGAGCGCAACACCTGTCTGGCAGTTAGCTATAACCCATTTAATGGAAACCTCCATGTCAAGCAAATAGAGATATCGGTGGGTGACCAATTTCACTGATGACATGACAGATGACTAAGACATAGCTGGAGAGCAGTGTTAAGGCCTTCCAGAACATCGCATGGAATGATAATGCATTTGCTGAAGGGCCGAAGGGGTTCATCACACCGGATGATGAGCAAACCATCTCAAGCAATGGGAGCAGCCTAGAGGTGGCATTTGACACCACAAATGTTGGTAAGCTTCTTTGAAGGGCAGGTGGGCATACTTGTGATGAAGGAAGGGACATTCAGACTGGATAGCTAGCCATGCTGGCCTGCTGGTGAAAGGGGGTTTTATGGAGCCTGAGATAATGTCTTCAACAGATATTCAGTGAACAGTTGAATCTGAGCTCTGGTGTATGAAGGAACAGATTTGGCACATGGGGTCTTCATAGCCAGATGCATTGTGCCTTGCAAAATCTGAAGGAACATTCGCAGATCCAACTTGGTGGCTCCATTGTCAATGTTCACCAGCATGGTGCTCAAAATATGTGCAGATGATTCCAATGATGATTCAGGAGGTTCTTCATCCCCGTCATCTGAATGAGCATCTGCTCTCAGTATCACGTTTGTCCAAGATACCAGCTATCTTACGAGCTTTAGCCATATAATTGCAGGCTTGATTTGGTAAAGAATTGCATTTACTGAGAAAATGCTTATCAGGTCGGACGCTTGCTTACATAATGGGCAAGACACCTGATGTGTATGTGAGGGTACAGAGTTATGGAGTCTGGTCTTGTTAGACGAAGGTGAAATGGTCTGGTGCTCCTGGAAGGAGGAAGCGGCAACACGAGCAAATGTGTGATTCTTATCTAACAGTAAATCCAAGGCTTGAGAAATTTCTGGATTGATGTTTGGCAGGGTGCGTGACCTGAACTCAGTGTCATATCTTTGCTTCACTAGACGTGATAGGCTAGGGTGAATGAGTTGTAGGTAAATTAGAACCACTATGTTTTCCAGTAAGGATGACGTCAAGAGTTTGATCATTATGACTGAGCCCACCTTTCTGCAAGAGATTATCCTCAAAGAAAACCAACAAATGTTTACACAAATCCTCATGCCTCTCATCTGATTGCAATCTGAAATCAGCCAGGTCTAAAAGGTGGGCATCAGTGCTTGGAAACCATAATGTAGGCAGATGGCCTGCCATATTGATATGAGAGAAGTAGATGCTTTAACTGTGTGATATCATGTGGCAGTAATTCAATATCAGCCCTAGAATCAGTTCTAACAAGTTAACTTTTCATTGGGCAGTGAGTCTTGGTGATGTCCCTTCGTCTTCTACGTCTCTGAATCCACGGAGAGGGCTATCCTTAGTTCCCTTCTCCCATATGAAACCATCATCGAGGAAGGAATGAAATCGAGATCAAGTGTCAAAGTGTAAATTAGGTTCTGATGTCAATGTCTCAATCTTTCCTAATCACCACTGCTTCAATGCCAGTGCATGGCTGCCATAGTTTCCACTGTTACAATACTGTAATATTGTGGATTATATGCTGGTCAATATCCAAGTAAAAGTGCCAAATAAACTCACCAATTTACTTTGGAGAGACGTGTGAAAATGTTCCAACTCTGCCAGTAGGCTGTGTTTAGTTTCGCATTGTCGCATACACTGAATCACAATACAAACAGTGTTGAGGTGCAAACATCAAATTTTTAATGCAGCCACAATACAAGGAGACAAGATGGCCAAGCCCAAGAGGAAGCAGAGCACCCAGCCACCAATGGGCGATAACTTATAGTGGTGTAAGGTTCAAATATTTTTTTAAGAGCGTGGGCCACCCTGCATTCTCGTGATTGTGAAAACAAAATCCTCACATTGCAATGTGCAGTTGTAAACCACTATCATGTGACCATTTACATTGTTTCTAACTCGCCTTTTCTAACTTTGTGCAGTCCTGAACTCTATCATTTTGTTACCTCACTTTGTTACCAATAAAAAAATCACTACACTCCTCACCATTTTGTCCTTCTATAAAACAGCAACTTTACACAGGTTTTCAAGCAAGCCTTTTCTGGTTTTCAGGCTTTCCCTGTTTGTTTTAATTTAAACAAAATCATTTAAAGTGTGCGTGCAAAGTGATTGGCTCGTAGCCATGTGATTGTATTACAACTCCAGATGGAGTGTTTAGCAAAGTCTTCATCAGATAAGAGTTCCCTCTACTGCTTAGACAATGCAACAATATCTGCATAGGAACAGAAATGGGGATCAGACAGAAAAAAGGGCAACAATAAGAAAATGAGAATGGAAAAATAAAAGCCTCATTATCAAAGGTTTGAATTAAAACTAAGCTTTCAACCTGTGGGGCCCAGACATCGTAACTGATGACTGTAATGAGAATATAGTCATTCAACAATTGATGCTGACCTGCAGTTGCCTTACTTGAATTTATTGACCAGAAATTGAAGACAAATGGGATTTAAGGCATAAGTGATGGCCAATCTAGTCAGCAGCAATTGCATAAACAAAACACTGTGAGACTAGAAATTGACATATAAACAGAAAATGCAGGAAGTAATCAGTGGGTCTGACTGCATATATGGAGAGAAAGAGAATTGAGACCTGAAGCATTAACTCTATCCTTCTGTACTCAAATGCAGCCACATCTGCTGAGTCTTTTCAGCGTTTTCTGTTTACATTCCCTACTTTTATACTCCATCCTGCTTGCAATAAAGGCCAACATTCCATTTCCATTCTTCGTTACTTGCTTTACCTTTGTGCTAACATTTTGTGATTCAGGTACAAGGACACCCAGATCCCCCTATACCATGGCATTTTATAGCCTCTCTCCAGTTAAACAATATTTTGCTTTTCTATTCTCCCTACTAAAGTGGATAAGCTCACATTTTCCAATATTATACATTTATAATATTATAAACAATATTATACAAATTTTTGCCCATTCACTTAACCAGTCTATATCTGTTATGATCAGTTGAGGAGGAATCAAATGGTTCCCCTCTTTTTCCCACTCCTCATTTGACTGTAACAGGGTTTTTGTGAAAAGGATATACTTGACAATTCAGTGAGTGCTCATGTACTGTGATTGTAAAAGAACCAATCAGCAAGGTTTTCTTTAACAAAGAAAGATGTTAGCCTTATTGTACTTAACCTGGTCTAAGTAAAATAATAAAATACGCTCCGACTTTTGCACACACTCACACAAAATTCACACGCACATAGATTAATCAAATTAGAATCCAAAGAAATGGAAGAGGTATATGGTCCATAGTTTGATGACTTGCTTGGCTTCAGGATGGATTTTGTTGATCCTGCTAGTTCCCTCGTTGTTGCGATTTAAGGGTGTAGCCTGCTGATTTGGCTGTCCTTCTGGAGACAGTAGTTTGATGTTGATTTCCTTCAAGGAGTCTCAGTCTGCAGCAGGGTCATCCATGGATGGTCACGGTCAGAAAAGAGGATTCAAAAACTTGCAAGATAGGTTGGAGACAGAGGGAAGAAAGAGGGTCACCACTCAGGTCTTCTCTCATCAAGTCTCAGCCGCTTGTCCTCTTACATCAGAGAAAGCAGAAGCCCAAACACACAAAGGGTGGGCCTGTCACGGCCATCACCCGTGATTCAAACATGGTCATTTCTAGTGTATTTCCCCTTGTCATTTCATCAGTTGATGTCTGGGAATTCCCCCCTCTCAGCTAGGGTCCCGTTGTTCAAGTGATTGGGCTTACGGCCTTCCCATTGCAACTTGATGAGCTCATGCCTGGGAAACCCTTCTCAGGTAGAGTCCCATTGTCCGAACAATGAGGTTTAATGGTTCATCTCCACCAGCTGAATACCTCAGGTGACTGCTTTGATGCCTTGCTAATGGGGACAGCATATGTGGTTCACTCATATTCCCCTGGTCACTGTCCTTCAGCCTTTGTAGACCTGAGTTTCCACATTAATGAATTGGAATGTGGAAGGTACAGTGATGCAAATTGGGTAGCCATCTTTGGCTGCGAGCTCAAGTCAGCTTTAGTATCTGCTTTTAAAAAGTTCAATTCAGATTTTCAGCCAATGGATTAAAAATCATTATTGACATAAAGCATGTTTTCGTGACATATTCCTTGCAGCCTTTTTAGGCTGGATTTTCACATTGGGGAGTGGGAACAGAGGCTGGACAACTGAAGTGCAGTTCCAATTTAAACTCACCATGGCAACCATTCAAGGCAGCATTACTGTGGCTGCTGTTTCATAGCTGGAAGAGGGGAGAGTAGATTCTCTGTGAGCTTTGGCCTGGATTGTTGTTTCCCATGATTTCTCAGGGCAGCCAAAGCCCTGGAACCCTGAGGAGGGCAGTCTGCACTTTTCTGATAGCAATCCAGAGGTCATGCTGGAGGCTGTAAGGTAGAGGGGAAGGTGCTCTTCCCAGGGGTGATAGGAAGAAGCCACATCCCCAGATAAAACAGGTCCGGGTAGAAATCACAGCCACTGTCAGCATTAGAAGCATTGTAAAATGAATTTGGATTCAGTGTATGTGATTCAATTACTCTACTTGCTCTGCTAAGGTGAGTGGAACCCAACCCCCTCAGGAAAGGCCAGTGGGTGTTCACCCTCTAGCAGACACACCAGCTGAGAAACCTCAGGGCACATGCTGCTCTTGACGATGGGGTGGTTGTGTGCCCAGGGTACTTAACTAATACCTCAGAATGGCTCAGAGCCATAGTGCTGCTGAGGACTTGCCAGCACTGAAATATGCAGCTTCTAATGAATGAGAACAACTACCATTGACCACAGAACACAGCAGAGCCTTATATTAGTCCCTTTTGTCATTTCAAGAGAAATCGGCATCTAATTCCCAGAAGGTTCAAACTGATGCTGAGTACCCTACCTTCAGATCCTTACAACAATGGGGGAGAGATCAATTTAAATAGTCAGGATCTTAGACCATGAGGAAGTTGGTCCTGGTGAAATGGGCACTCATGATGGAGATGGTGATTACAGGGTCTAATACATGCACTCCACCCCATCCAACAACACACCGAACACTGAGTTGCTTTGGGAAACCTCAGCACTGTGGTGCTTCTGCTCTCCAAAGCCCTCACGATCTCTTCTTGTGCCTTCTACAGATGCAGATGTCCACCAAAACACACCCTCTCCCACCATGTCCCCAGACAACCAGAAGAAATGCCATTATCCAATTACAGTTTACAAGCTCATTGACCACCAGTGAATGTACACTCACTTCAGTGGGTTCTTGCACATACTTAGATATGGTGAGATTGGGTGTAGACCACAGCACTAGGAGGAGGTACCAGAGGCAGAGGCAGCTTTTTGCAGACCCCATAGAAGATGGAGGACATAAAAAGCTGGTTACAGATACAGGAACTCAGTAGTCACAGGAAAAGAGACTAGACCAACATCAGGAGACGTGCTCTTGCAACACTGGCATCTTCCCGGCAATGTGAAAATTGCCCAGATACGTCCTGTACACAAAGAGCAGAACAAATCCAACCCAGCTAATTACCGCCCCATCAGACTATTCTTCATCATCAGTAAAGTGATGGAAGGGGTCATCAACAGTGCTATCCAGCAGCACTCACTCAGCAATAACCTGCTCACTGACTCTCAGTTTGGGTTCCGCCAAGATCACTTGGCTCCTGACCTCATTACAACCTTTGTTCAAATATGGACAAAAGAGCTGAACTCCCGAAGTGAGGTGAGAGTGACTGCCCTTGACACTAAGGCAGAATTTTACCAAGTGTGGCATCAAAAACCCCTAGCAAAACCGGGGTCAATGGGAATCAGGGGGAAAGCTCTCCACTGTTCAGAGTCATACCTAGCACAAAGGAAGAGGGTTGTGGTTGTCGGAAGTCAATCATCTCAGTTCCAGGACATCACTGCAGGACTTCCTCAGGGTAGTGTCCAAATATCTTCAGCTGTTTCATCAGTGACCTTCCTTTCATCATAAGGTCAAAAGTGGGGATGTTCACTGATGATTGCACAATGTTCAGCACTATTTGCAACTCCTCAGATACTGAAGCAGGCCATGTCCATATGCAGCAAAAGCTGGACAATTTCCAGGTTTGGGCTGACAAGTGGCAGGTAATATTTGTGCCACACAAGTGCCAGGCAATGATCATCTCCAACAAGAGAGAACCTAACCACCTCCCCTTGACATTCAATGGCATTACCATCGCTGAATCTCCCACTTTCAACATCCTAGGCGTTACCATTTACCAGAAACTGAACTGGACTAGCCATATAAATACCATAACTACAAGTACAGGTCAGAGGCTAGGAATCCTGCAGCGAGTAAATCACCTCCTGACTTCCCAAAGCCTGTCTACCATCTACAAGGCACAAGTCAGGAGTGTGATGGAATACCCTCTACTTGCCTGGATGAGTGCAGCTCCACAATACTCAAGATGCTTGACACCATCCAGGACAAAGCAGCCCACTTGATTGGCAATCTATCCACAAACATTTGCTCCCTCCATACAGTGGCAACAGTTACACCATCTACAAGATGCACAGCAGGAACTTACCAAGTTTCCTTAGGCAACACCTTCCAAACCCACAACCACTACCATGTAAAAGGACAAGGGCAGCAAACAGAAGGGAACACCACTACCTGCAATTTCCCTCCAAGTCACTCAACATCCTGACTTGGAAATATATCGCCGTTCCTTCACTGTCACTGGGTCAAAATCCTGGAACTCCCTCGCTCATAGCACTGTGGGTGAACTTACACCACGTGGACTGCAGTGCTTCAAGAAGGCAGCTCACCACCACCTTCTCAAGGGCAACTAGGGATGGGAAATGAATGCTGTCCTAGTGAGCGATGCGCACACCCCATGAACGAATTTAAAAAGTCCATATTCCCTGAGAGTCACTGATTACCCAAAATAGGCAAGCGAGAACTCATAAGTGATTTTAAGCTAATTTATTAAGTACTTGTCTTAAAGACCTTTTTCATATGGGATTAAGCAGCAAACATCAAAATTTGAAAATTGGTTTAAAGGATAAATAAAAGTGATATGGGAAAGATTCTGTCCCCTTTTCTACCGTTTAAGTGTGCAAAGTTGCATATAACAAGAATTTGGGGGAAAAAACACTGTTTAAAATGACATCTGGTTCTTTTTTTGATCAGGAAAGTTTTGAAAAAAAATATATAGTGACACAATTGCATGCATCTGAGAATGTTTTGTTCCAACCCTCAGAAAAACAAGAAGAAAAGTTAACCCTTTCAACTGAAAGCTTTTTTAAAATTAATCACACAACTTTTGTAATGCTAAATGTATCTTTATATATTGGACATTATTAAATTTAAAGTTTCTAAATTTACAGATGTGTTTGGACAAATTCACCCATTGTCCTCATAACCAAAGTCACAATGGATTGTTTGTTTTTTTTTAATTCACAAAATCACAGAATTGTTATGGGGTAGAAGGAGGCCATTCAGTCCATCATGTCTGCACCAGCTCTCTGAGCACTTTGACTTAGTGCCAATCTCCTGCCTTTTCCCCGCAACCTTACACACAGTTTTTATTTAAATAATCATCCAATCCCTTCTTGAATGCCTCAACTGAATGTGCCTCCCCAACACTTCTAGGCAGTGCATTCCAAACCATAACTACTCGCTGTCTGAAAAAGTTTTCTCTCACCTTGCATTTGCTTCTTTTGCAAAACAGTTTAAAACTGTGCCCTCTGGTTCTTGATCCACTTACGAGCAGGAACAGTTTCTCCCTATCTACTCTGCCCTGACCCCTCATGATTTTGAAAACTTCTATCAAATCTCCTCTTAGCCTTCTCCTCTCCAAGGAGAACAGTCCCAACTTCTCCAATCTTTCCTTATAACTGAAGTGTCTCATCCCTGGAACCATTCTCACAAACCTCTTCTGCACTCTCTCTAATGCATTCACATCCTTCCTATAATGTGGCATCCAGAACTGTACACAATACTCCAGCTGAGGTCTAACCAGTGTCCTCTGTAAGTTCATCATAACCTCCCTGCTCTTACACTCTATTCCCCTATTAATGAAGCTTAGAAACAGCACTTTCTACCTGTCCTGCCACCTTTAATGATTTATGTACATATACACCCAGGTCTCTCTGCTCCTGCACACCCTTTAGAATAGTATCCTTTATTTTCTACTGTCTCTCCATGTTCTTTGTACCAAAGTGTATCACCTCACACTTCTCCACATTGAACTTCATCTGCCACCTATCTGCCCACTTCACCAATGCGTCAATGTCCTTTCGAAGTTCTACACTGTCCTCCACACAGTTTACAATTTTCCCAAGTTTTGTGTCATCCACAAACATTGAAATGGTCCCCTGCATACCAAGTTCTAGATCATTTATATATGTCAGGAAAAGCAGGGATCCCAATACCAACCCCTGGGGAACTCCACTGCAAACTTCTTCCAGCTGAAAAATACCCATTAACCATTACTCTGTTTCCTATCCCTCAGTCAATTTTTTTATCCATGTTGCTACTGTCCCTTTTATTCCATGACCTATAACTTTCCTCACAAGTCTGTTGTATGGCATTGTATCAAATGCCTAATGGAAGTCCATATACACCACATATACACCGGCTTGCCCTCATCAACCATCCATGTTACCTCTTCAAAAAACTCCAAAAAGTTAGTTAGAACGATTTTCCTTTAACAAATCCATGCTCACTCTTCCAAATCAATCCACATTTTTCCATGTGACTATTAATTCTATCCCAGATAATTGTTTCTAAAAGTTACCCTACCACCGAAGTTAAAATTACTGGTCTGTAACTGCAGGGCAGATCTCTACAACCTTTTTTGAACAAGGGCTTAATGTTTGCATTTCTCTGGTCCTCTGGCACCTCCCCTGAATCTAAGGAACATTGAAAGATTATTCCCAGTGCCTCTGCAATTTCCACTCTCACTTCCTTCAATGTTCTTGGACGCATCTCATCTGGCCCCAGTGCCTTATCAACTTTAAGTATGGACAACTTATCCACTACCTCCTCCTTATCAATTTTAAACCCTTCTAGTGACTGAATTTCCTCCTCTGTCACCATGGCCTGGGCAGCATCTGCCTCGTAGGTAAAGACAGATGCGAAGTATTAATTCAACATCTCAGCCATGCCTTTTGCCTCTATGTGTAAATCCCCTTCTTGGTCCCTAATCGGCCCTACTCCTTTTACCACCCTTTTACTATTGATGTGCTTATAGAATACTTTGGGATTTCCTTTTACGTTAGCTGCCAGTCTTTTTTCATTATCCCTCCATGCTTCTCATATTTGCTTCCTCACATCCCCACTGAACCTCCTGTATTCAGTTTGGTTCTCAGTTGTATTTGCTACCTGACATCTGTCATAAGCACACTTTTTCTTCTTTAACTTAATTTCTACCTCCTTTGTTATCCAGGGAGCTCTGGGTTTGTTTGTCCTACCCTTCCCTTTTGAAGGAAGATATCTTGACTGTGCCCGAACCATCTCCTCTTTGAAGATAGCCCATTATTCAGCTGCCATTTTACTCGCCAACCTTTGGCTCCAGTCTTTTCGGCTCAGCTCCAATCTTGCCCCATTGAAATCCGCTCTCCGCCATTCTTACTCTGGATTGACCAAAGTCATTTTCTATCATCATCCTAAACCTTATGATACAATGATCACTGTCCCCTAAATATTCCCTCACTCTCACTTGATCTACTTAGCCCACCTCATTCCCAAGAACCAGGTCTAGCAATGCCTCCATTCTTGTTGGACTGGACACATGCTGCTGTAGGAAATTCTCCTGAACACAATCTAGGAATGCTTGCCCCTCACTGCCTCTTACACTGCCACTATCCCAGTCCATATAAAAGTAATTAAAGTCTCCCTTTATAACTACTCCATGACGTGTACACTTCTCTGTAATTTTGCTGCGTTGTTCCTCTATATCCTTCCCACTAGCTGGTGGTCTATATATTACACCGAGCAATGTAATTGCACCCTTCTTATTCTTAGTTCTCCCAAATGGATTCTGTCCTTGAATCCTCTGACACATCCTCTTTCTCCAATAGTGCAATACTCTCCTTAACCAAAAATGTCACCCTTCCTTCTTTTTTCCCTTTCCCATCTTTTCTGAACACCTTATAACCAGGAATATTTAACACGCAGATCTGTCCTTCCTTAAGCCAGGTCTCCATTATTGCCACAACATCATAATCCCAAAGGGTAATCTGTGCCTGTAACTCCCCAATTTTATTAACTATGCTCCATGCACTCACATATATGCAGTATAACCGTGATTTAGGCTTCATTACTTGCTCCCTTACTCCAACTCCATCTATTACCTTGCTATTCTCTATTTTAGTGCTATCTGCCTCTCCCAGCATTCCGTGCACCCTGGTTTTACTTTCTAATATTCTCTCCTGGTTCCCACACCCCGAATGAGTTAGTTTAAACCAACCTCAACAGCACCAGCAAAACGCACCGCAAGGAATTCAGTCCCAGCTCTGTTCAGATGCAGCCCGTCTGACTTGTACAGGTGCCATCTCCCCCAGAGCCAGCCCCAGTGTGCAAGGAGTCTAAAACCCTCCCTCCTGCACCACCTTTCCAGCCACACATTCATCTGTCTTATCTTCCTATTTCTGTACTCACTTGCATGTGGCACTGGGAGTAATCCAGAGATTACTACATTTGAGGTCCTGCTTGCTAATTTTCTACCTAGCTCCCTAAATTTTGATTGCAGGATCACATCCCTCTTCCTACCTATGTTGTTAGTACCAATGTGGACCATGACCTCTGGTTATTTGCCCTCCCCCACAAGAACGTCCTGCAGCCGTTCTGTTACCTCCTTGTCCCTAGCACCAGAGAAGGAACAAACCATCCTGGAGTCACGTTGACGGCTGCAGAAACACCTATCTGTTCCCCAACTAAAGAGTCATCTATCATTACTGCCCTTCCCTCTTCTGCTTCCCTCCTGTACAGCTGGGCCACTGGGGTGCCAAGGGCTTGGCTTTTGCTGCACTCCTCCAAGGATCCATCGCCTCACCGATATCCGGAATGGAAAACTGGTTAGTGAGTGGGACCTCTGGGGACTCCTGCACTAACTGCCTGTTTCTCTTGGACTGCCTGGCGGTCACCCATTCCCTACCTCCTGCTTGTCCCTAACTTACGGTATGACCACCTCTCTGAACGTGCTATCCACATAGTTCTCTGCCTCACGGATGCACCTCGGTGACTCCAGCCGCTGCGCAAGCTTTGAAATGCAGAGCTCAATCTTGTGCAGCCAGTGACACTTCCTGCACATGGGCTCATCTGTGTCACGAGAAACATCCACAACTCCCCACGCGCCACAGGATGAGCTTTCAATTGGCTGAACTGTCCTGCCATGCCTTAACCTTAAACTTTTAAATCACTTTATTTACTTTTACTTACGTTAACTTACTTTAATCTTACTCTTGTACTATTAACTATAAACTGGAAATTAGTAGAAAGTAGAAATTCTTCGCCCTTACTCACAAATCAGCACCCCCTCCTGTGCCTATAAATTCTTACTTTCCCTGTGCTAGTTTAGAAATTCATGTTTTTCAAAACTACTGGGGTTGAAACACAGTCCCTAACGGCAACTGCTCGAGAACAAATCAACTCATGACTTTCCTGTGATGTCACTCTCACACTTCTTTCAAATCTACCAAGCAGATCAGGAAGGGTGCTCCCACGCAGGTCCGACTCCTCTTGCCCCAGAAGGTAAGACTGCCTCTCCTCTCATGCTATTTTCAATCTCCCGACTGCCTCTCCACACCTATTGATGCGATTTTGGTGACAATGTTTTCTAGTTCCACATGAATACTGATGTTGCAGCAAGAAATCCAGCAGCTTTGAGAATTAATGCACAGCATGATGACAAATATAGATTGAAGGCTTTGCCTTTCAAAGAGTTGGCCTTAACCATTCAGGCCATTTGCTATCTTCCAAGACAAAGTGCTTGAGAATGAAAGATGGTGGAAGTTATCTCTAGACTGATTGCTAGCACTTCTGTCCCTAATGTAAAAGCACCGCCTAAAAACACCAAGCCTAGGCATAACTGTTTCTGAAGTTGGAATTGATAAAATAAATTGATATGAGTTGCTATTTCTAGCACTCAAAGTGAAAATTGCCTGAAATTTAAGGGAATAAACAAATTTAATTTTAAAAAAAGAAAGCTATGGAAAAAACAATTTAAGTGATTCCTAAAAATAAAGTTTCTTTTGGAGAAAAATAAATTGAACACTAAAAAACCCTGTCAGCCCAACAACACTGCGATTTGAATTTGGGATAGTTTTACAATGTCAGACACAATATAGTGGGTTGCTTTTAAGTAAATAAAATGTCATCTAAGATAAAGAACAAACAAGCAAACTATGTTAATGCCTGGAGTCAAATGGGAATGTTTGATTTCTGTTTTAAATACATAATGGGAATCCTGTATTGTTCAGTAAAGTTTCTCCAGGGCTCCTGAATGAGATAGGATAGTAAATAACAGGATGCCCCATTTAGAATAAAAGATATATACAGGAAAACTACACCATCAAATGGGAATTGGAATAACTTGCATTGGATGTAATTCAATAGAATATATCAATCTGGTATTGATGCACATTCTAGTGAAAAGAAAGTGTAGATGAGACTAGGATGTTAATAGCTTCATCTTGGAGATGCCTGTGTCCTTGTCTATGAGCTTTTTAAGAAAATTGCATTTGATAATCTGGCCACTACCTGAGACATTGGGACAATGCAGGGAGAGATAAGCAAAGATCTTCAGATAGATATTTTGAGAAGATTATCTGAAAATCAAGAAGCTTGTATCATGGAGCATGTGTAGCATGATATTTGGATTCTGATATGAGTGTTGTTTGTTACATATGAAGCAACTAACATGCCAAAATGCATGGTGAAGTGCACTGAAGAATGAGTCTCAGACATATACAATCAGTCAGCATGACATGGAATGGTTAATATGGCCACTGGAATGAGACAACATTTTTAAATCATCAAGAAATCAACACATCCCATATAAAGAAACTGATTTAAGACAATCAATATGGTGGCTCATCACCACCTTCTTAAGGGTAATTAAGGATGGGCAACAAATGCTGGCCTAGCCAGTAACAACACATCCTGTGAAATTTTTTTTTTAAATTGGTCAGAGGGAGTAAAATAAAAGTAAGGGATTTAGGTTGGGACGATTGAAGGTTAGGAAGAATACTTTAAAAGAATTATCCGCAAAAGGTGAAAACAAATGAACGGACAGCTGGAGAATCTTTTAAGTCCATTCATAATATGTTGCTTTAATTGTATGGACTTATAATTGTATGGACTTATGTGCTAATAATTTAAAATTAGCAGCACTCCTGCAATAAAGTTGGACTGGCATGATTGAGCTGATTCATTATCAGAAATGCAAGCACTGTTTTAACATTTAAGATGGAATAAAATGCATTAATCCTCTGGTATGATGTGGCAGATGATGTGTGCCAGGCAGACCAAATCCCCAAGGGAAACTTGGTTGCATTATCACAACAGTTTTGCAATTTGTATTTATTATGAGAAGATGTATACACTGAGACTACCAAGACCTTTAGAGATTTTTTAAAAAATTAAATTAAAATATTTATTAACAAAATAAAAGATTCCAAGTGCATACATATGACCACAATTACTTACTATTATAATAAATCCTAAAATTCCTAACTGACCTGACTTCCAGTTACACAACCCCTTTAAGGCAACAGTCCAAGCTAGATTTTAGATTTAAAACAAACCCAGCAAATTAACACAGTATCCACTTGACAGTGGGATTCCAAATGGGTTTTCTTCAACTTCAGTTACTTTACATTGCAGACTTATGCACAAATGGCTGGGGCTTCTTGAAGGCTGTTTCACACACTTCTGTTAGATCTTACATGGCCTTTTCCACATAGCTTTTCAATCTCCTTTATATATGTTTCTCTCTTTTTAATATATTCTACTGTTCCATTAGTCTTTGAAACCATATCTTCCTCATAATATAAAAACTTTAAAGTTGCCAATATTGTCAGGAACCTTTGGGGAAAATAAACACACTCTTTAGCCTTGCTTATCTGGCTAGTTATAAACAGACTGACATCCCTTTGAAATCCAACATCCCCTCATTCATCTAAAAATGCAAATTCCCTTCACACCTTACATGCTAAGCCAGCATCCACATTTACTCATTAGCATGTCAAGCACATTCCTGCACCTATCTTCTTTTGATGATTTAAAGCTTGCAGTCTACTTGACTCCAAATGTAATTAAATCACACAGACAGACCCAACTATAAGCACACCCAAAAACCTACTTCACAATAAACCAGAAAAATATTATGAAAATTATTATACTTTGGTCACATCCTCCAAAAAAAATAAACTTAATAAACTACCTTAAAGCCAATTACGAGTTCTCAACCACCTATTTTGGGTCATCTGTGACTCCTGAAACTTAAAACTTACAATACCACCCTCCCTCCCACCCTGGTGAATGTGGCCAGCATGGGGAACTGTCAGGACATTGGAATGCCAGCCAGTCCTGGTATTTCTGTGGCCCATCTGTCTCTGTTCCTGATCCCAGCAAGGCCTGAAAATTCAGCCCTTTGTGTCCTCCTCACAACTTGCTTTCCTACCTATACTTGAATCATCAGCAAACTTGGCTCCAAATACACTCTGTCCCTTCATCCAAGCCATTAATACAAATTGTAAATAGTTGAGGCCTCAGCACTGATCCCTGTGGCAGCCCAGTAATTATAGTTTGTCAACCTGAAAATGACCTATTTATCCCAACTACTTGTTTCCTGTTAGTTAGTCAATCTTCTATCCATATTAATATATTAGCCACAAAACCATGAGCTCTTATCTCATGCAGTGACCTTTTATAAGCTCTTTAACTGAATGAGGAGAAATTTCTTCACCCAGGGAGTGGTGAGCCTGTGGAATTCGCTACCACAGTAAGTAGTTGAGGCCAAAACACTGTATGTTTTCAAGAACGAGTTAGATATAGCTCTTGAGGCAAAAGGGATCAAAGGGTATGGGGAGAAAGCGGGAGCAGGCTATTGAGCTGGATGATCAACCATGATCATAATGAATGGCAGAGCAGGCCCAAAGGGCCGAATGACCTACTCCTGCTCCTATTTTCTATGTTTCTATGTTTATTAAATGCTGTTGGAAATCCAAATACATTACATCACCAGTTCCCCTTTATCCACTCTGCTCATTACATCTTCAATGAATTCCAGTTGCCTAAATCATTGCAATTCCCGCCTCTGAACAGGAGCTCAACTCCCATTCCATCCACCAGTGTATGTGTATTTTTTCCCACCACTGATGTAATTATTGTGCATCTGCTACCAGCTGCTTTCGGCTTTCTGCTTCCTCCTCCTCTCCTCGCAGCTTCCTTCCACTGCCTGCTGTCCACTTTCTGCTCCCTCCCACTCTGAGTAAGATTATGGATGATCCGTCATTAAGTATATTTAAGGGTGAGATGGACAGATTTTTAATCTCTCAGGTAATCAAGGGATGTGGGAATCTGGCAAGAAAGTGGAGCTGAGGTAAAAGGTCAGCCGTAATGTTATTGAAATGCGGAGAAGTTTCAAGGGGCCATATCGCCTGCTCCTCCTATTTCTTATGTTCATTATTGCTTATCTTTTTGGTATCATTTGTCTATTATCATCCTGTCCATAACTTCCCTCTCCTCTTTTATTCTAACCTTCACATTGTTTGTTTCCTTTGTGAAGACAGTTGTAAAGCAGTCAGTCCATTTTTCAGCCATGTCCTCCACCTAAAATAGGTCCAACTTTTTTCCTAGCTAATTGATCACATTTTACTTGTTTATAAAATGTTTTGGGGTTTAATTTAATGTTCCTCTCATCCTTCCTCTCTTAGTTAACCCCCCCCCACCCCCCCTCCCTCTCAATTCCCTCTTTTACTCTTCATATTCAGAATAGAAGAATCTATAGTCAGCACAATAA
The DNA here is from genome assembly GCF_017639515.1 of Carcharodon carcharias. Lineage (NCBI taxonomy): Eukaryota > Metazoa > Chordata > Chondrichthyes > Lamniformes > Lamnidae > Carcharodon > Carcharodon carcharias. The sequence goes on along the minus strand of NC_054476.1, from coordinate 39,272,927 downwards.
ATAGTGCCTTGCAACTCCTACAATGGAGATGGACTTATGAGAAGTTGAGGGAGGGGCAGGAACCGATGCAAAGTTCAGGGTGAGAGCAGGAAGCGGCACCATTAGAGTCATCAACGTACTGGAGAAAGAGGTGAGGGAGGGGTCCTGAAGACTAGATCAAAGAATGTTCCACATATCCCACAAAAAAACAGACATAGCTAGGACTTCTGCAGGTTCCCATAGCAACATCTTTCGCTTGGTTGTAGTGAGTGGGATAAAGGAGAAGTTGTTCAACGTGTAAACAAGTTTAGCTAGGCAGAGGAGGGCGGTAGTGGATGGGACTGGTTGCACCTCTGTTCAAGCCCTGAGTAATGAGTCTCCTATTATGCATCCAATTCTCCATTTCTCCTTCTTCAAACCACCTGCTTTATACTGCTGTGGGGATGATCTTATCTAGGCCGTTTCAAGTTACTCTCCTGGTCAGTACTTGGTTGTCAATTCCACAATCTCAGGGGAGCTGTGCATTGTCCCCTTTATAATATGATGGATATTTTCCCACTTCCTTCCCTTTCTCTGTCTCTGACTACCCAACTCCTTGAGTGAACATTTTAAAAACCCCAGATGTTAATTGTTAATGAATGGTGTGTGTTTAATTGCATTCAGTTAATTACAAATAACATTCATTCCATGTAAGTGCCAGGTAATGACCATTTCCAACAAGGGAGAATCTAGTAATTTCCCCTTGACATTCAACAGCATTACCAATGCTGAATCCCCCACAATCAAAATCCTGGGGGTTGCCATTGATCAGAGACTGAACTGGACCAACCATATAAATATTGTGGTTACAAGAGCAGCTTGTAATCAGCAGATCATCGCTGATGATAAAGTGTTTCTGCTGTTCCAACCAAGTCTTCACAATACTACCACTTGGTCTCTGCTGTGGCCACCCTTGTTGACAGTAATGGTGGATGTGGGCACACTCCTCATCTCCCCAAAGCCTGTCCACTATCTACAAGGCACAAGTCAGGAGTGTGATGGAATACTCTCCACTTGCCTGGATGAGTGCAGCTCCAACAGCACTCAAGAAGATCAACACCATTCAAGACAAAGCAGCCTAATCGATTGGCCGATTCACCACCTTAAACATTTACTCCCTCCACCATTGATGCACAGTGGCAATCGTGTGTACGCAGGGGTCGATATTGGGACCCTTGCTTTTCCTGATATACATTAATGATCTAGATCTTGGTGTGCAGGGGACAATTTCAAAGTTTGCGTATGATAACAGAACTTGGAAGCATTGTAAACTGTGGAAGACAGTATAGAGCTTCAAAAGGACAGACAAGTTGGTGGAGTGGGCAGATAGGTGGCAATTGAAGTTTAACACAGAAAAGCGTGAGGTGATTTTGGTAGGAAGAACATATAGGGAGGGTTTTAGATTCCTGGATCACTGGGACCGTTCTGGGGAAGGTGGGACCTGTACAAACGCGACGGTCTACATCTGAACCAGAGTGGGACTAACATCCTTGCGGGCGTGTTTGCTAGTGCTGTTGGGAGGAGTTTAAACTAATTCAGCAGGGGGAGGGGATACAGAATGTTAGCAGAATAGGGACACATCATAATACAGTAAAACAACCAAGTCAGAGGGAGTACAGCTGCAATAAGCTTCAAGAGAGTAAGGAAAGACTGGATGGCCTTTACTTTAATGCCAGGTGTATTAGGGATAAAACAGATGAGTTAAGGGTGAGGATTGACATGTGGAATTGTGATATAGTAGCCATCACTGAGACGTGGTTGAGGGAAGGGCAGGATTGGCAGCTCAACATTCTGGGATATAGAATCTTCAGGCGAGACAGGGGTGGGGCTAAAAGAGGAGGAGGCGTTGCATTATTAGTTAAGGAGTCCATTACTGCAGTAAGGAGAGATGATATCTTGGAGGGGGCATCGAATGAATCTTTGTGGGTAGAGCTTAGGAATAAAAAAGGCGCAACCACATTATTAGGTGTTTATTATAGATCCCCAGATAGTCAGCGGGAAATTGAGGAGCAAATATGTGCACAATTTGTGGAGGTGTGTAAAAACAATAACAATAGGGTAAGTATATTAGGTGATTTCAACTATCCCAACATTAATTGGGATTGTCATAGTGTTAAGGTCTTGGTTGGAGTGGATTTCTTGAAATGTGTACAGAACTTTTTAGGTCAGTATGTAGAGGGACCAACAAGGGACGGTGCAGTGATGAACCTAATTCTGGGGAATGAAGCTGGACAGGTGGCTGAGGTGGTGGTGGGCGAGCATTTTAGTGATAGTGACCACAACATGGTACAGTTTAAGTTTGTTATGGACAAAGAGATAGACAAGTTGCAAAAAAATGTTTTGGATTGGGGGAGAGTGGATTTTAGTAAAATAAGGCAGGACCTGGCCAAGGTAGACTGGGAACAGCTACTTGTGGGGAAATCTTCAGAGGAACAGTGGGGGTATTCAAAAAGGAAATGGGGAGGGTACAGGCTCAACATGTTCCCTCTAGGGTGATAGGAAGGAGTAACAAGCCCAGAGAACCATGGATGGCCAGAGATGTTCAGGCTATGATGAAAAGGAAAGGAGAGGCATTTAGCAGGTACAAAGGAAGCAAATCAGCGGAGGCATTAATGGAGTACAGACAGTGCAGGGTGGAGCTTAAGAAAGCAATTAGGAGAGCAAAGATGGGATAGGAGAAAGCTCTGGCTGGTAAAAGTAGGGAAAGTCCCAAGATATTCCATAAGTATATTAATGGGAAGAGGATAACCAGGGAAAGAGTAGGGTCCATAAGGGACCAAGGGGGCAATCCATGGGTGGAGCCAGAGGACATCGCTAGAGTGTTGAATGAATTACTTCACCCAAGAGAATGAGGATGAAGGTATCAAATTTGGGGAGGGAGACTGCGAGGTTCTTAAGCAAATTGATATAGGGAGTAACAAGGTATTGGAGGTGTTGGAAGGCTTAAAAGTGGACAAATCTCCAGGTCCCAGACTGCTGAGGGAGGTAAGGGAGGAGATCACAGGGGCTCTGACCCAAATTTTTAATTCCTGTCTGGCCACGGGGGAGGTGCCAGAGGACTGGAGAACAGCTAATGTGGTTCCGCTATTTAAGAAGGGTTGTAGCGATAAGCCAGGGAACTACAGGCCAGTGAGTTTCACGTCAGTGGTAGGGAAACTATTGGAGAAATTTCTGAAGGAGAGTATCTATCTCCACTTGGAGAGGCAAGGGATAGTCAGCATGGCTTTTTCAGAGAGAGGTGATGCCTAACAAATTTAACTGAATTTTTTGAGGAGGTGACCAAGGGTGTAGATGAGGATAGTGTAGTTGATGTAGTTTATATGGATTTCAGCAAAGCCTTTGACAAGGTCCCACATGGGAGACTTATAAAGAAGGCAAAGGCACATGAGATACAGGGTAATTTGATAAGGTGGATTCAAAATTGGCTTAGTTGTAAGAGGCAGAGGGTGATGACAGAAGGATGCTTTAGTGACTGGAAGCCAATGTCCAGTGGTGTACCACAGGGATCTGTGCTCGATTCTCTATTATTTGTCATTTATATAAACGACATAGATGACTATGTGGGGGGTAGGATTAGTAAGTTTGCGGATGACACAAAGATTGGTTGGGTGGTTAACAGTGAGGTTGAGTGTCTTGGTCTACAGGAAGATATAGACAAGATGGTCAAATGAGCAGATAAGTGGCAGATGGAATTTAACTCTGAAAAATGTGAGGTGATACATTTTGGAGGGAGTAATTTGACAAGGAAGTATTCAATGAACAGCTTGGTACGAGGAAGTTCTGAGGAACAAAGGGACCTTGGCGTGTGTTTCCATAGATCTGTGGAGGCGGAGGGGCATGTTAGTGGGGTGGTGAAAAAGGCATATGGGACACTTGCCTTTATCAATCGAGGCATAGATTACAAATGTAGGGAAGTCATGTTGGAGTTGTATAGAGCTTTGGTGAGGCCACAGCTGGAGTACTGTGTGCAGTTCTGGTCACCACATTATAGGAAGGATGTGATTGCACTGGAGGGGGTGCAGAGGAGATTTACCTGGATGTTGCCTGGAATGAAACATTTAAGTTATGAAGAGAGGTTGGGTAGACTTGGGTTGTTTTTGTGGGAGCAGAGAAGACTGAGGGGCGACCTGATCGAGGTGTACAAGATATGAGGGGCATGGACAGGGTGGATAGGGAGCAGCTGTTCCCCTTAGTTGAAGGGTCAGTCACAAGGGGGCATAAGTTCAAGGTGAGGGGCAGGAGGTTTAAGGGGGTTGTAAGGAAAACCTTTTTTACCCAGAGGGTGGTGACAGTCTGGAGTGCACTGCCTGGGAGGGTGGTGGAGGTGGGTTGCCTCACATCCTTTAAAAATAATTGGATGAGCACTTGGCACGTCATAACATTCAAGGCTATGGGCCAAGTACTGGTAAATGGGATTAGGTAGGTAGGTCAGGTGTTTCTCACGTGTCAGTGCAGACTCGATGGGCCGAAGGGCCTCTTCTCCACTGTGATTCAGTGATTCTGTGAATATAAACTAAGGGGTACAATTCTTAAGGGTATGCAGGAGCAGAGAGACCTGAGTGTATATGTGCATAGATTGCTGAAGGTGGTAGGACAGGTGGAGAAAGCAGTTAATAAAGCATACAGTATCCTGGGCTTTATTAATAGGGGCATAGAGTACAAGAGCAGGGAGGTTATGCTGAGCTTATATAAGACACTAGTTAGACCTCAGTTGGAGTATTGTGTACAGTTCTGGGTGCCACTACAGGAAGGATGTGATTGAATTGGAGAGAGTGCAGAAGAGATTTACAAGAATGGTTTCAGGGATGAGAAACTTGAGTTGTGAAGATAGATTGGGGAGGTTGGGACTGTTCTCCTTGGAGAGGAGAAGGCTCAGAGGAGATTTGATAGACGTGTTCAAAATCATGATAGGGAGAAACTGTTCCTGCTCGTCAATGGTTCAAGGACGAGAGGGCACAAATTTAAAGTGATTTGCAAAAGAAGCAAATGTGATGTGAGAAGAAACTTTTTCATACAGCGAGTGGTTTGAGTCTGGAATGCACTGCCTGGAAGTTTGGTGGAAGCAGTTTCAACTGGGGCCTTCAAGAGGGCAATAAATGATTATTTGAATATTGCATTGAATTGAATATTATATTGAATAGAAAGGATACAGAGAAAAAGCAGGAGAATGGTACTAAGTCTTGATGCTCATTTGGAGAGCTGGTGCAGACACGATGGGCCTCCTTCTGCGCCGTAACAATTCTGTGATTCTGTGATATACAAGATGCACTGCAGCAATTCACAAAGGGTCCTTCGACAGCACCTTCCAAACCCACGACCTCCAACACCTAGGAAGACAAGGGCAGCAGATGTATGGGAACACCACCACCTGCAAATTCCCCTTCAAGCCACACACCATCGTGACTTGGAACTATATCAAGATTGCTTCACTGCTGCTGGGTCAAAATCCTGGAACTCCTTTCCTAATAGCACTGTAGGTGTCCCTACACCACATGGACTGCAGGGGTTCAAGAAGATGGCTCACCACCATCTTCTCAAGGGCAACTAGGCTTGGGCAATAAATGCTTACCTGGCCAGCGATGCCCACATCCCATGAACGAATAAATAAAAAGGTGGGCATTAACTGGAGATTCACATGTAATCCTGTATAGGAAAAGACTGAAATTGTGATTTTTGGGTGAGGAGGTGCCTGTTTGTAATGTGTGTCCCTGTAAATAAAAGTTTATAAAATGTACAAAGACTAGGCTCCAGTTTGATTCTTCACCACCTGGTTTTCTGGAATAGAACACCACAAATGTCAGCAATGGTCTTCCAGCTGCAACAAGCTGACCTGCAACACATGCAACAGAAACACTTTCTGTGCACGTGGTTCTCTCACAGACATACAGGGACTGTGCATCATACCAGGAACCTTGCACATGCAGGGACCATGCATTGTATGTTAACCATGCACCATACAGGAAGTGCACCATAAATTCATTGTACAAGACAAGGACCACACATTATACAGGGACTGAGCATTTTACAAGAGCCATGCCTTGTGCAGGACAGGGACCACGTATAGTTTTGGGGTCATAAAATGTACAGATATCATAAATAGTACAGGACAAGGGCCATGCATCATACAGGACAATGCATCCTATAAGGATCCATGCATCACACAAGAATTGCATAACATACAAGACAGGAACCATGCAACCCAGAGGGACTACGCAGCATACAGGGACCGTGCATCACAGAGGGATTGTGCATCTTACAGGGACTGCACATCATACAGGACAGGGATTGGTGTAAGATGTTGAGCAGAAATTTTCGCTCGGCAGGTGGGCGTGTACCCGAACTGCTCGAGCGTGAAATGACGCGAGTTAATGTCGGCCGATTGTGCCAATGTCAACGTGTAGTCACGCAATAGTTCAGTCAGCAGGCATGCACCGGAGCCGGCAGCACACCCGTCAACAATTGAAAGGCCTGTTAAGGCCGTTAAGCACTCAATTAAATCAAAGTTTTCGCTGCCCGTCCAACCTAACGGTTGGCTGGCAGGCGAAAAGGCCAAGCGGCCTTTGCATTTTTTTGGAAACCACATCCACAGGCGGGATGAGGTTTCCAAAAGCAAATAAAAGTAAAATGAACGCTTTAATTTTTCATTAATAACATGTCCCTGCTTGTATGAAAGAGTCACATGAGGGAACATGTTTCATTACAATTTTATTTTTAAAACTTTTTTCATATCTCTTCATCTCCCTGAGACAGCACTGTGCCTCAGGGACATTATGAAGTGCTTGCACGCGCGCATGTGTGAAGTTTGTGCTCGTCCCGCTCGCTCTTCCCCCCTGCACAGGTAGCGCATAGCTGGGCAGGCCTTAATTGACCTGCCAGCATTAAATTGCTGTCCAGTGCCAATTGCAGGCGGCAGTCAGCTTCCCGGACGCACCCGCTCACTCCCACCGAGCGCCCCTGCCAAGGGCAAAATATGTGTGGTTCAGGAGGTATCATGAAGAGGTTTTGAGTCTTGTGCAGTTTAACATTGGGTGTTTATTAACTACTTGTAACTACATACATATATACAGTATAAAGTCTAGCCTAGGAGCTATGTCCGTGCTTGCCTCTACACACCTTTGTGACCAGTACAAGATTTCACTCTAGACTCAGGTCATGTGTTCCTTTACAGCACACTGTGGGTGGTACTATACTCAGTACCACGTAACCCTTTCTATGCCAGACCCTTATACTGCATCTCCCATAAGTCTTTATCAAAAGAATTTACAATGCATTCCTCTTAACCCAACATATTTACATTACTTCATATACGCCTTCTACCTCCCTCAAGTCTCTGTGTTTACAGGTTCAGTTGGTCTGGATGCTTTAAAATTCTTCCAAATCTTGTCTTTACAATAGTTGGAGGAGTAGAAGACTCTGTTGTAGTGGGTAAACCTTGATGAAGAAGACGTTGTGTTGGATGTGGTCATTCTGGTGTTTGGTCGTCTTCTTTAATTTCTCTCCAATGGATGCCTCATGAGGAGGATGGCAGATGTCATGGAGACCCTGGTGCAGCAGAACATGGAGACGCACACAGACCTGCACTTCATTGTGGAAGCCATGGGTGAGCTCCTGCTGATGGAAACGGGGCACCTTGACATCCCTTCAGCTGTTCCTTCCCCTCAATGAGTCAGGCCGGGGCCCTCGGTCACCCAAAGGGAGGAGGAGCGGCAGCTGGACATCCCTGAATCAACCACTCAGGAATCTCAGAGGTTGTCCATCCCCTCTGAATTCCCTTTGCCTGTGAGCCCCTCCTCGTCCTCTGTCACCGCAGAGGGAGCAGCAGACCCATGAGTGTTAGAGTCGAGCTTTGAAAACATTATGCTTTTAGAGAGTTTGGTCAGACTGTCGTCCACCGAGGACATCGGATGGACTTCTCTTGCCACAGCTTTATTGAGATGTGCCAAGTCGACACAGACATGGATGGATCCGTTCAGTTTTGGGATTGGGACCATCCTGGAGCACCATTCGGTTGGCTGAATGACAGGGGAGATGACACCCATTTTGGTAATTTCGTCCAGCTGTTGCTCAACTTGCTTCATGAGTGGATGGGGTATTTTTCATGGCTTGAACAGCCACACAGGCTTAGCATCCTCCCTCAGTACAATTCTGTATGTGGTCCTTAGTCACCCCAAGCGAGTAAAAAGTTTCAGGAACTCCTTTTTAAATTTGGAACCATGCCCTTGCTTGTTAACATTGTCAATTTTCTGTAGGAAGTTGAGGTTGACAAAGGCTTTTCAGTTTAAAAGGGAACATTCTTGGTTGTAGACGACAAACAAGATCTCTCGTATTCTTTTGTCTTTGTACCTGAGTGTTGCCTGCAAATTACCTTTCACTGGGAGTTTGATGCCACCTGCTCCGTACAGCTGTGTTGTGGATGGCATCATCCATTGAGTCACCAGCCATGGTTCCTTGTCTGAGAGGACCATAACACTGGCTTCGTGTCCAATTTAATGTTTGTGAGCTGACCATTAACCAAGTTACCTGTGTTCCAAAATGAAACTCCCTGATCTTTGGCCTCACCTAAGTAGTATGGTTGTGTTCCCTCTTGGTGTGGTACCTTGACCTCGTGAATCATCTTGAGATCATCCGTGCATCTGGCTGTGTTCACTTTGCATAGCTTTCTAAAGTGTCCTAAGTGGTTGCAATTAAAACACTGTGCTGAGACTGCCGGACATTGATCACATCTATGGGGTCGCTTGGCTCCACAGCACTGGCATGGTCCCCCCCATTCTAATGGTCAATATGGGCATTGCTTCCCTTGGCCTGGAGTGTCCCTGCTCCTCTGCTATTTTACTAACTGGGCAGTGGGACTTGCTTTCGCCTCTTAAGAGGATCTGTGCTGTAAACAGATTTTAGATTGCTTGACAATCTGAATGGCCTTTTCAAGGGTCAAATGTTCCTTAGCCTGAAGCATGTCTGAGAGTGCATCGTCCGCCACTCCACAACAATTCTGACCCTGATTAGCTCTGATTTCAAGTGACCATAGTCACAGCCTTCAGTCATTCTGTATAGCTCATTAAAGAAGGAGTCAACAGGTTCTTCTGGCTGTTGGACACATTTGTTAAACTTTGCTCTTTCAAGGATCTTGTTACTACTCAAATTAAAATACGTGTCAAATGATTTTTAAAAGTTGTCAAATATTGCTAAGAATTCATTGATTCCTTGTCTAGCTATTATATCATTGGCCATTGGACCTACCGAATAAAGCAATGTGTTTAACTGTTCAGCTTCTGCCCTCTTGTCTAGACCTGAAGCAGTCATGTATCTAAGGAATCTCTTTTTCCAACGTCCCCAATTTTGTGACTGCTCCGGGCCTTGGATGAGGTAGATTTTTGATCCATAGTCATTTAAAATTAAAAGTATATATACCTTTAAATGCTGTTATGAAATCCAAGATGGTGCTGCCACTTTGCTTCTTCTCAATGAGGTTTCCCGTGCTTGACAGTTTTGGCAGGTAGCAATGGCGGTTGCCATTGCTGTACTATAAATTTTCAGCAGCGAATCCCTGGATCGACCTTTTTTTGAGTCTTCCCTGCAGTATCTAAGTACTTTCTCATTGTGAAAACTTTAATTTCCAGCTTTTGCTGAGTTTTTTAACTGCCAGTTATTTTTTAATTACATATTTTTTTTCAACTGGAGCAAGCTCCCCTCACCAAGTCGTTTGTTTAAACTCATTCCAGCCAAGAACTGAAGTTTTTTTAGCTCACCCTGCTAGGCCTTCTGACACTGCACTCTTTGAGTATTGAAGCCGGACTTCCACAGGGTTCAATGGAGTATTCTGTTGCAGTGTGGAGTTTTATTTCTGCTTTCTGCTTCCATACCTGCTTTGCAGCTTTTCTCTTGCGATCTCCTTCTGTGTCTTCACTTCTGGTGCTTTTTGGTACGTCAGAATGCTGCTCCTTTATTCCTTCAAGTCCTAAATTTCTTTTCCAACTTCTGTGAGCTTCTGGGTTGTTCTGATAGCTGCCACCATGTTGTAAAATATTGTGTGTAGTTTGGTAGGTCTCATGAAGAGGCTCTGAGTCTTGTACAGTTTAACAATATTTATTAACTAGTTATAACTATATACATATATACAGTATAAGTTTAAGCCAGAAGCAGTCACCATGCTTGCCTCTATACACATCTCTGTCCAGTACAAGATTGTCCTCTAGACTCGGGTCATGTGTCCCTTTACATCACACTGTGGGCAATACTGTATCCAGTCCCACATTAACCCTTTATATGCCAGACCCTTAAACGACAGGGATCATACGTCGTATGGCAACCGTATATCACACTAGTAATTTAATTTGTTTTTATTCATCCTTCCTGTTCCTTTATTTTTAGATATCATTGTTCTGTCTCTCTAACCACTCTATCTCTTGCTCTTTCTTCTTGTGCTCTTTCACTCTGTCTTGTTCTATTGCTTCCTGTTTTCTTGTTCTCTCTCTCTCCCTCTCTCTCCTCACTCTCTTTCTCTCTTCCATTCTCTCACTTCTCTGCTCTCATTCTCTTGATCACTTGCTTTCTCCCTCAGTCTCTTCTTACCTCTTTCTCCTCACACTCTCGCTCTCTTGTTGCTTCAATAAAATTTTCAGTGAATCCTTCTAAACTAACTACCCTGTTCTGTTTTCCTTCTCTCACCTGTGCAATGGCCTGTGGTGCTCTTCATGTAACTTCAGATTTGACTGAAATGCTGTAATATACAAACTAAATTTTGAATCAAAACATCCTGTGATTTATTTTATTTCTAAACTGGTAGAGGCTGCCAGGCAAGTTTCAAGACAATTCTTGCCACTTAAGAATCAAACAAACCTATGGGTTTTACCCAGAAGGAGCAGCTGAGCTGTCTCCTTAGCAACAAGTCACATGTTATCAGCAATAATTAGTGACTTGCTCAGAGACTGCAACTTCATTAATTAAACCTGTTTCCAATTGCCAGGCGTTAAATTGAGAGATCAACATGCGGTAAGCTTTATCTTTTGAAATGAAGTTTTTAACGAAGATGTCTGCAGGTAAATTGGAGTTTTTGCTCAAATAGCTCCTACACATGACACTGTGGAGAATCATCAACTCTCGGCAGTAAGGTGTTGCAGCTAAGTTTTCAAGGCAAGGCACAGTGAGCAAGTTGCAAAACTGAACTAAAGCGTAGAAAGCTGGAAATACTCAACATGTCGGGTAGCATCTGTGGAGAGAGAAACAAACAAGGTTGACATTTCAGGTCGATGTCCTTTCATAAAGACCAGAAACACCTGTGTCTCTCTCTGCAAATGGTTGTCTGACCTGCTGAGTATTTCCAACATTTTCTGTTTAACATTTTTTATAAGCTTGAGCTGCTCCACAACAGCCATTGGCTCCAGATCTTCAGGCAGGCTCTCAGGGTTATAGGGAAAGAGCAATGAGTTGGGACTTTCAAAGAGTCAGCAAGGAAACAATGGGCCAAATGGCTACCTTCTGTGCTATAAGGTTTTATGATCATTGTGTCATATCCTGAAGACTTTGCTAAAGTAACAGCAAAGAACTTAAAATAATTTTGAATTTCAGACGCATCCAAAGTTACAACTAAATTTGGAACTTTGAATTTTTGATTGATCTGTAAAGCATGAATTTGTTTTCAGGCTGTGACTCCTCTCTAATAGCTGGACTATGTGAAATTCTGTGTCAGGATTTATTCCTGCTGCTGGCCTAATCCCTGCTGATGCCACTGAATAAAATGCAGTAATTTACTTATAACACATCTGTATCAGTAATCTGTAGATAGAGCTAAGCAATCCCACAGCCAAATCTCTTTAGCTGCATCACATCCAGTTGAGAAAAATGGTGCACAGGCAGGCAACTGAGAGGAGGAGGAATCCATTCACAGCCAAATTGAAGTTTGGTGTGCAAGGGGCAAAGCTGTGATGTTTACAAGTGTAGATTGAATGATCCCAATGGGCTTTCTCCCAAGGTTCCACAGTCACAAATTCCACCCAACCCTGTTCACTTCACCTGGCATTAAGTGCCTGAGTGTTACAGTACAGGCTGTGGAGGGTTGATAACATTCCAGCTGTAGCATTGAAGATCTGTACTCCAGAGCTAGCCCCACTTTTAGCCAAGCTGTCCTAGCACAGCTTTTGTCTGAAAAAGGTATTTTTGCGTGTTCTTAAATGAATAGAATGAGGTGTTTGTAAATTTGTTTTTGAAATGTGGGCGTAAACATCAAAGCACATTTTTTGGCACTGATCTCAAATTACCTGAGAAAGAAAAGATATAACCTTCCATAGAGGCTTTCACAAGTTCAGAACCTCCCAAAGTGTTTTGCAACCAATGTAATGTAGGAAATGTGGCAACTAATCTTCGCACAGCAAGCTCCTATATTAGCGTTTGAATATTGGCTGAAGCAGCTATTTTTAGTGATGTAGGCTGAGGAATAAACATTGGGCAGAACATAACAACAACTTATTTTTATATCGAACATTTCATGTAATAAAACATTCCATTGTGCTTCATAAGAGCATTACAAAATAAAGTATGACACTGAGCCAAATAAAGAAATATTAGGTCAGATGGCCAAAAGATTGTCAATGAGGTAGATTTTAAGGAGCAGGGAAAACATCCTCCTCAAAGAACACCACCAGCTGACAGCTAACAAAGCACTCCCATTGACACAGGACCTCAAAAAAATGCATGCATTCTTCTGAAATCCTGTAGACCCTACTGGAACACACCCTGCACCCTACAAACTGATGAGAACCCCACCTCTCAATAGTGCATTCCCTGGTTAACTGCAAAAATTACCAAGTGCAACCACTGACCCAAGTGGTGAAGCTGTAGCAAAAACAGATAATGCTGCAAAAACTCAGCATGTCTAACAGCATCTGTGGAGAACAAAAAAACAGTTAACGTTTCGAGCCTGCATAACTCTTCTTCAGAAGTTGCAGGTTTGAACCTTTCATGGAAAATCTAGACAGCCCTCAGCCACTAGAGGATGGGCCAGGGAGAATGTGGCCATTAGCTCTGCAAGTGGAACATCTCAAATTGTGGCTATCCAAGTAAGACCATCACCCATGTACTGAACTCTAGCCCTGGGTGGTTCATTAAAGTGGACGGGGAGTGAGGGAGAGAGTGGTTAGGCTAGATGGGGCATTAAAGGGTACAAGGAATGAGAAGAGAGTGGGATTAGACAGGGTTGGATATTAAAGTGTCTGGGAAGTGAGGAGGAGGGTGATATTAGACCTTGTGGGATCGTAAAGATTATTAAAATTGGTTTGGATCAGGCATTTGGAGAAATGGAGCAGGGACCGGTTTAACTAATGGAGCACACTGAACGAGTTGGACAAGCAACAACAAGAGCATGGAATGAAACTAATTGCAGAAAGCCTTTGTGGTTTTATTGCTTTTATTACATACTTAATGCATTAGAAACATAGGAGCCAGGTTGACTCAGTCAGGCTCAAGTCAGTTCCACCTTTCAATAAAATAACGCACTGCTTTTGCTCCATATCCCAGAATCTTGGGTAACAAAGATCTAACGATCTCAATTTTGAAATTTTCAATTGACTCCAAGCCTCAGCAACTTTTGGGGGGATAGCATTCCAGATTTCCACTATCCTCTGTGTGAAGAATTTCTTCCTTACATCACCCCTGATCAGATAAGTTCTAATTTTATGATGCCACCTTGTCTGCTCCCAACAAAGGAAATAGGTTCTTCTGACATTTCACATCAAATCCTGTTAAAAGTCTGTGTAACTAGTCTCTTAACCCTTTAAGCCTCAGTATAGCTCTGGTAAATCTGTACTATACTCCCTTAAAAGCCAATATATTCTTCCAGAGGTGCCGTGCCCAGAACAGAACATAATACTCCAGATGGAATCTGACCAGCTTCATATAACCAAGGTATAACTCCCTGACATTTGTATTCCAGCCCTTGAGATAAAGGCTAACATTCCATGAAAGGTCTTGGTATCCATTGAATAGCATTTAATGATTTGTGTACTTGATCTCCCTATTCCTTCACTTTTTCTAGTTCATCACTATTTTGAAAATACTCTGATCTATCTTTCTTGGATCCAAAGTAAATGACTTCATATTTCCCCACATTTAATTCCATCTTCCATGGCTCTACCCACTTACTTGATCCATCAATATCCATTTGCCACTTCTTGCTCCCAGTGTCTCTGCAGACTTGGATATATGAATCTCTATTACTTTATCTATGACATTAATATAAGTGATGTAAAGCTAAAGCCCTGAGAATAGACCCTGAGAAACACCGCTTTTGCATCTTGATAATCAGAGTACCTATTCTTTATCCCACACTCCATTTCCTATCAGCCAATGAATTACCAACTCAAGCCAAAAGCCTCCCTCCAATTTCATGCACTTTAATCTTTGCTAATAATCTGCTGCGTGCCTGCCACCTGGAAGTCTTTATAAACAACAGCAATAGGAACTCCCCTATTTACCTTGTTGGTGACCTTGGCAACATATTCAACTAGATTACTGTGGAATATTAAGCTCCCATTCATGCCTATCTTGTATCCAAGTCTCAGTAATGGCTACTATATCATCATAGAATCATAGAATAATACAGCATAAAGGAGAACATTCAGTCTCTTGTGCTTGTGCCAGCTTTTTGAAAGAGCCATTCAATTAGTTCCACTCATCTGCTCTTTCCCCATAGCCCAACAATTATTTCCCTTCAAGCATTTATTTCCTTTGAAATTTCCTATTCATATCCCTTTTTGCAATCTAATCGTGCCTCTCCTTTTTCTCATCTTTAACTAGTCAGCTCTACTTGTGAATAGCCAAACCCTCCGCACCAAACCCTTCAGGACTCTCAATCATGGCTGCAGAGGATGCTATCTGTTCCCTAAGCCTCTATTCCTACCACATTTCTATTGTGCTGTTCTTTGGACAACCTCCTGCTCCCTGGTGCCTCAGTCAGCATCATGGCTGTCCTCCACAGACTTCCTCCTTATCCCCATTGCCACCACATTCTGTTCAGGTCTATGACCCAAAACTGCCTGACAACTGGCAATGCTCCCAAGGAAAACACAATCATATGAAGCTGATCTGGGTATAATTGGGTTATAACGACAGCACAGAAACAGGCCATTTGACACAACAGGTCCCTGCAGTTGTTTATGCTCTGCTTCATCTCACCCTATTAATATATTCTCTTTTCCTTTCTCCCTCACGTGTTAATCTATTTTCCTCTTAAATAAATCTATGCTATTCACATCAACTACAACTTGTGTTAGTTCCTATCACCACTCCCTGTGCAAACAGGTTCTTCCTAAATTTCCTTTTGGATTTAGTAGTGACTATCTTATATTATGGATCCTAGTTTTGACATTGCCAACAAGTGGAAAAATCTTCCATACCCTATTGAGCCCTTTCATAATTCTAAAGGCCTCTACCACGTCACCTTTCAATCTTCTTTTCCCTGGAAAAAAATGCTCCAACCTGTTCAACCTTTCCTGATAGGTATAATCTTTCAGTTCTGGTATCATTGTTGTGAATCTTTTCACATCTTCTCCTGTGCCTCTTTATCCTTTTTTCTAATATGGAGACCAGAAATTTGCACATTACTCCAAGTATGGTCCAAGCAAGGCTTAATACAACTTTAACATACCTTCTCAGAATTTTTATTCTATCCTAATAGAAATGAAACCCAATGCTTGGTCTACTTTTCAATAGCCTTGTTAACATGCACCACTACTTTTCATGATCTGTACCCCAGATCCTTCTGTTCCTCTTATTTTCCAAGGAGAATTTGGTCCCCATATTCCTCCTACCAAAAACTACTGCCTTACACTTATGTCTTTTGAAATTAATTTGCTAAACACATATCCATTCTACAAGGTTATTAATGTCTTTCTGTATTTTATTGCAGTCCTCTTCTGTATTAAACACATCTACAAATTTGGTGTAATCCACAAATTTTGAAATTGTACTTCTGATTCCTAAGTTCAAATCGTTTATGTAAATGGTGAAAAGCAGTGGTTCCAGTACCAAACTTTTGGAATGCCACTTCCCAACATTTATCAATCTGAGTAACCACGCTTAACCCTTACTTTAAGTTTTCTGTTTTGTAGCCAGCTTGATCTCCATTCTGCTACCTGTTACCAGACTCCATATGTTCTGATCTTAATCATGAATCTACTCACTAAAGTCACCTCATTAAAGTCATTTTGGAAACCAATATATATTACATCCACCACATTACCCTTATTAACCCTTTCTGTTCTTCAAAGAATTCAGTAAAGTTGGTGAAGAATGATCTTCCCTTTAGAATTCAGGCTGATTACCCTTTATCATATTTTCAGTTTCTAGAAGATTTCTATTAAATCTTTGATTAAGCATTCAACAAACTTTCCTATGACTGAAGTTATGCTAATTGATCACTCTTACTCAAGTGTTCTCCCACAGACACATGGTCCACTTGCCCCACCTCATTTCCCAGCACCATGTCCAACAATGCCTCCTTGCTAGTTGAACTGAGAACATACTGGTCAAGGAACTTCTCCTGAACACTTTTCAGAAATTCCTCCCTTTCTTTCCCTCCAAATGCTACCTCTCCCCAATTCACTTTTGTATACGTGGTGAATTGGGCAGACAAGTGGCAGCTGAAGTTCAATGCAGAGAAGTGTGAGGTGATTAGTTTTGGCAGGAAATATATGGTGAGACAGTCTAAAATAAAGGGAGAGCCTCTAAAGGAGGTGCAGGAACGGAGGGACCTCAGTGTATACATACATAGGTCATTGAAGATGGCAAGGCATTTGAGAGAGCAGTTAATAAAGCATGTAGTATCTTAGGTTTTATTAATAGAGGCATTGAGTGCAAGAGTAAGGAGGTCATGTTGAATTTGTATAAGACACTAGTTAGGCCTCATCTGGAGTACTGCATCCAGTTCTAGGTGCTATACCTGAGGAAGGATATGAAGGCATTGGAGAGAGTACAGAGGAGATTCACAAGGATGATTCCCGGAATGAAGAACTATAGCTATGAGGATAGATTGGAGAGGCTGGGACAGTTTTCCTTAGAGAAAAGAAGGCTGAGAGGAGACTTGAGAGAGGTTTTAAGATCCTGAGGGGTATGGACAAAGTAAATAGTGAGAAACTGTTCCCACTTGAGAGAACATCAACAATTAGACGGCATATATTCAAGATAATTGGCAAAAGGAGTAAATGTGATGTGAGGAAAATATTTTTTAACCCAGAGGGTGGTTGGAATCTGGAACAAACTTCCTGAAAGGGTGGTGGAGGTAGGTTCGACTGAGGTATTCAAAAGGGAATTGGATTGCTACCTGAAAAGAGAGAATGTACAAGGTTACGGGGTTAAGGCAGGGGAGTGCTATTTGGAATGCTCCTTCAGAGAGTCAGTGCAGAATTGATGAGCCAAATGGCTTCCTTCTGCACTGTAAAGATACTGTGATTTCCACATCTGGGTCCTGCCCTCCATTTTTAACCGTCCAAGAAATCTTTCCAAATCTGTGAAAATCCGGCCCTATCACTCTCTTCCTCACAATTCACAATACTTTTGAGTTTTGTGTCATTTACAAATTTTGAAATTGTGCCATGTACCTCCAAGTCAAAGTCATTAATACTTATCGAAATTAGCAGTGGTCCTCTCACCAACTCCTGGGGTAGAATTTTGCACCATTGGGGGAGAAATTTCCCTGAGGTACAGAGGTGCCTCAGGGAGATTAGTTTTAAGTGTTAACAGTTCAATAAAGTGTTGAAAAATTTTTATGACATGTCCCCTCCTGTGAAACTGTCACATGAGCTGGGATACATGCATTCATTTCAATAAAAATTTTTGAGAAAATTTAAAATCATTCATGAAACCTCATCCCTCCCATGGATGAGGTTCCAAGAAAAATGTGAATGCCACCTGGGCTCTTCGCCTGCCCACCAACCTTAAGGTTGGACGGGCAGCTCTGTTAACTATTTTAATTGTTAGTTAAATGGCCTTAATAGGCCTTTGACAGCTAGGCGGGCGAGCAGCCGACTCAGCTGCACGCCCGCCGAACTGCAAATCTAAATGGCGTACAGTAACATCGGGACATACACCCGACGTCACCCCGTTTCATTTTATGCCTCGGTGAACAGGCCCCGTCCCCGCTCACCGAGCCAAAGACTCTCCCCCTGGAGAACACCAGCCTATGCCTTCCTCCAATCTGAAAACAGATCGTTCACTACAGCTCTCTGTTTTTTACCCTTTAGCCAATTTTGCATCCATACTGTTACAGCCCCTTTTATTTCAATTTTTGTTTCAATTTTTCTAACAAGCCTAAAATGTAAAATGATTTAAAGTCTATATACACATCAAATGCATTGCACTACCCTCATCAACACACTGTTAACTTGTCAAAAAATCCATCAAACTAGTCCAACATGATTTTCCCTTAACATATCCACATTGACTTTCCTTTATTAGTCCATACTTATCCAATTGGCGGTTAATTTCCCCATGGATTATCATTTCTAAAAGCTTCGCCACCACTAATGTTAAACTGACTGACCTGTATTTTTCCAGGTAATTCTGTTTTTGTTCCAGGTAATTCTGTTTTTGTTTTGGATTTCCAGCATCCGCAGTTTTTTGTTTTTGTTTTTATTTTTAGACCTGTATTTTTGCTGCATTTATCTTTCTTTCACTTTTTTAAACAAAGGCAATTCTCCAATCTTCTGGCACCATGCCTATCTCCAAGAAATATTGGAAGATTGCGTCCAATTCCTCTGCAATTTTCATCTTTACTTTCCTCAGAATCCTAGGATGTATCTAATATTGTAATATGTAATAGTGCCTCTGCTACTTCATACCCATTGTCTTTTTTTAAGTGTGTTAGTATGAATTAATCAATTCTCAGGGATCTCCTGCTCTCTGGTGATTGTTCATTGACGTTACAAACCTTCACATTCCAACTTTCTTTGTGAGCAGGAAGTGGTAATGAACATATTTGTTTACAATCATTCCTCCTTCAGCCATTTATTTCTGCAAGTATTTCCTCTACATCCCACGGAGAAGCTGCCTCAATACCACAACCCACTTACCATAAACCCTGATACCCTAATGCCCTCATCCCAACTCCAATACCGCAACTCTCTCACCCCATACCCCAAAACCCCAACCTCTTCACCCAGTAACCTCACCATAATATTCCCCACCCCAATGTCCTCTCACCCCAATACCCACACACTCTATATCTCAATACCCTAATCCACTTACCACTCATAGCTCAACTCTCAACAATGACAACCTGTATTCATACAGCACTTTTAGTATAGTAAAACGTTCCTAAGTGCTTCACTTAGGAGCATTATCAAACAAAGTTTATCACTGAACTACATGAGGAGAAAGAAGGTGGTCAAAAGTTTGATCAAAGCAACAGGTTTTTGTGAATATGTTAAAGGAGAGTCAGGGGTAGGCAGAGAGGTTTAGCGAAGGAATTCCACAGTTTAGGACCTTGACAACTGAAGGCACGTTCACCAATAGTAGAGAAATTAAAATCAGGAATGCTCAAGAGGCCAGAATTAGATGTGCACAGAAATATTGGAGGATTGTAGAACTGGAGGCCATACAGAGATTTGAGAATTTTAAAATTGAGGCATTGCCTAACTGGGAGTCAATGTTGAAGAGCAAACACAGAAGTGATGGATGAGCTGGACTTAGTACAAGTAAGAGTGCAGAAAGCAAGAGTTTTAGATGATTTCATGTTTACAGAGGGCAGAACATGGGAAGGGGCAAACTAGGAATGCATTGGACATAAGAACACAAAAATTAGGAGTCGGACAGTGTGCCCCTCACACTACTCTACCATTCAAAAAGATCATGGCTAATCTGATTGTGGCCTCAACTCTACTTTCCTGCCTGCCCTGCATAACCCTGACTCCCTCATCGATCAAACACCTGTATATCTCAGCCGTAAATATTTCAAATAACCCAACCTCCACTGCTACATAGGGTAGAGAATTCCAAAGATTAATGACCCTCTGAGAGAAGAAATTCTTCCTCTTTTCTGTCTTATATGGGAGGTCACTTATTCTGAAACTATGTTCCCCAATTCCAGATTCCCGCAAGGGCAAATATTATCTAAGAATCTACCCTGTCAAGCCACCTCAGAATCTTATGTTTCAATAAAGTCACCTCTCATGCTGAACTCCAATGAATAAAGGCCCAATTTGCTCTACTTTTCCTCATAAGACAACCTCTTCATCCCAGGAATCAATGTAGTGAACCTCTGAATAGTCTTGAATGCAAGTATATACCTTCTTAAATAAAGAGACCAAAATTGTACACAGTACTTTATGCCCTGTACAGTTGTAACAAGACTTCCCTACTTAAATACTCCATTCCCCTTGTAGTGAAGGCCAATATTCCATTTATCTTCCTAATTCATTGCTGAACCTGCATGCTAGCTTTTTGTGATTCATGTATGAGGACACCCAGACCCCCCTGTAGTATTCTGTAGTCTCTCTCCATTTAGATAGTATTCTGTTTTGCTATTCTTCCCGCCAAAGTGAGCAATGTCTTGGCCAGGATTTTACAGCCCCATCGTGGCATATGTATCCCTGACAGATGCGATGAGCCATTTAAATCTCCATTCAGTTCGGCGGGACTGTAATATCCCACAGGGAGGGGCCATAAAATCCTGGCCCATATTTTCCTACATTGTACTCTAACTGCCTAATTTTTAACCACTGTCTTAACCTGTACAAATATTCCTATGCAGACTGTTTGTGTCCTTCTGACAACTTGCTTTCCCATCTCATTTGTATCATCAGAAAACTCAAATATATTACTGAAAGTCCCTTCACCCAGATCATTAATATGGATTGTAAATATTTGAGGCCCCAGCACTGATCCTGGGGGAAGATCTTCCGGTCGGCGAGCGGGGGCGAGGCCCGCTCGCCGACGTGTAAAATGACGCAGGATGACATTGGGTGGAACTCCCGACGTCACCCTGCATCATTTCCATTTTCAGGTCGGCGGTGGCGCAGCTGAATCAACTGTGCGCCCGCCGATTTGTCAGCGGCCTATTGAGGACATTTAAAAAGTACTTAACGTCATTAATGGACCTGCCCGTCCAACCTTCAGGTTGGTGGGCAGGCTGGGAGCCCTGGCGGGCTTAAGAAAAAGCATGAAACCTCATCCATGGGCGAGATAAGGTTCCATGAGGGTTTTAAAATATCTAATAAACGTTTCAGTAAAAGTAATGGACATGTCCCAACTCATGTGACAGTGTCACATGAGGGGACATGTCAGGGAAATTTTGATATCGTTTCTTTAACATTTTTAAATTTGGAGCCGATCTCCCTGAGGCAGCACTTAGCTTCAGGGAGATCAGTGTGCTCTTTCACGCGCATGCACGAAAGAGCGCACTCCTGGCTGAGAGAGTCCCCCTCCACCAACACCCCCCCCCCCCACCCCGCCTGCATAGAGAGCGCATAGCGCTTCCTGGCAGATGTCACGCTGAGTGGGCCTTAATTAGCCCGCCCACATAAAATGGCGGCGCACCCCCGATCGGAGGCACCAATCGGAAATGCTCCTCCCATGCCCGCTCTTGCACTTCCCCCCCTAACGGGGGAAAATTTTTCCCCTGGTTGCAGTTTAAAATGGTCCATTTATCTGACTCTCTGTTTTCTGTTAGTTAGCTGATCCTTTATCCATGCTAATATGTTAACACCAACATCATGAGCTCTTGTGTAGTAACCTTTTAAGCGTTGCTTTATTGAAATCCTTTAATCCAAGTAAACTACATATCCTTGTTCATCTTCATCCACCCTGCTTGTAACATCCTCAAAGAACTCTAAATGTTAGTCAAACATGATTTCCCTTTCATACAACTGTGTTGACTCTGCTTAATTGTATTATGATTGTCTAAATGTCCTGTTACTACTTCCTTAATAATGGGCGTATTTTATATACTGTATATATTATATATATTGTGTAGATAGTGAGTATGGTGTGTATTATATATTTTATATACAGCATATACTGTGTGTGATATATTATGTATAGTGTATATTGTTTATATGTATGTGTTGTAAATTGTATGTACTGTATATATAGTATATATTGTGCACATTATTTATTTGATATACAATGTACATAATGTATACTGTGTATACCATATATAGTTTATATTCTCCACTTTGTAAATGTTGCCATCTGCAAACAACCATCTGACTTCGAATCATCTTAGGCACAATGGATTGTCAATAGACATATATCATATCTTGTGTATATTGTACATATTGTGTATGTATATTTGTAGATTACATATCTTATATATTTTTATTTTGTACCCTTTATGTACATATTGTATATGTTGTATATATTCTATATATTGTATACATTCTGTTCGAACCTGGTCCTTGAGGGCGGAGTTCCCGCTGTGAACACACGGGCCGCGGATCCCCATGGCAACCGGCTTCGGAACCCCCAAAACCCCGAACCCCTATCACCCCGATCTCGGGACCCGGGGGGTGGGGAGCAGGACGGTCACCGAGAGCTGAAGGGTCCCAGCGGGGTATGGCCAGGTAGAGGGAGACACTAAAACCCCAAAATCTCCGACCCTCAGTCTCAGTCATCAGTCCCTCTGTCCCTCTATCCCTTTCTCCCTCAGTCCCTCTGTCCCTCAGTCTCAGTCATCAGTCCCTCTGTCCCTCAGTCCCTCTGTCCCTCAGTCTCAGTTATCAGTCCCTCAGTCCCTCTATCCCTTTCTCCCTCAGTCCCTCTGTCCCTCAGTCTCAGTCATCAGTCCCTCTGTCCCTCAGTCCCTCAGTCCCTCAGTCCCTCTATCCCTTTCTCCCTCAGTCCCTCTGTCCCTCAGTCTCAGTCATCAGTCCCTCTGTCCCTCAGTCTCAGTCATCAGTCCCTCTGTCCCTCACTCCCTCAGTCCCTCAGTCCCTCTATCCCTTTCTCCCTCAGTCCCTCTGTCCCTCAGTCTCAGTCATCAGTCCCTCTGTCCCTCAGTCCCTCAGTCCCTCTGTCCCTCAGTCTCAGTCATCAGTCCCTCTGTCCCTCAGTCCCTCTGTCCATCTGTCCCCCTGTCCCTCAGTCTCAATTATCTGTCCCTCAGTCTCAGTCATCAGTCCCTCAGTCCCTCAGTCCCTCTGTCCCTCAGTCTCAGTCATCAGTCCCTCTGTCCCTCACTCCCTCAGTCCCTCTGTCCCTCAGTCTCAGTCATCAGTCCCTCTGTCCCTCAGTCCCTCTGTCCATCTGTCCCCCTGTCCCTCAGTCTCAATTATCTGTCCCTCAGTCTCAGTCATCAGTCCCTCAGTCCCTCAGTCCCTCTGTCCCTCAGTCTCAGTCATCAGTCCCTCTGTCCCTCACTCCCTCAGTCCCTCAGTCCCTCTATCCCTTTCTCCCTCAGTCCCTCTGTCCCTCAGTCTCAGTCATCAGTCCCTCTGTCCCTCAGTCCCTCAGTCTCTCTGTCCCTCAGCCTCAGTCATCAGTCCCTCTGTCCCTCAGTCCCTCTGTCCATCTGTCCCCCTGTCCCTCAGTCTCAATTATCTGTCCCTCGGTCCCTTTGTCCCTCTGTCCCTCAGTCTCAGTTATCTGTCCCTCTATCCCTTTCTCCCTCAGTCCCTCTGTCCCTCAGTCTCAGTCATCAGTCCCTCTGTCCCTCAGTCCCTCTGTCCCTCAGTCTCAGTTATCAGTCCCTCAGTCCCTCTATCCCTTTCTCCCTCAGTCCCTCTGTCCCTCAGTCTCAGTCATCAGTCCCTCTGTCCCTCAGTCCCTCAGTCCCTCAGTCCCTCTATCCCTTTCTCCCTCAGTCCCTCTGTCCCTCAGTCTCAGTCATCAGTCCCTCTGTCCCTCAGTCTCAGTCATCAGTCCCTCTGTCCCTCACTCCCTCAGTCCCTCAGTCCCTCTATCCCTTTCTCCCTCAGTCCCTCTGTCCCTCAGTCTCAGTCATCAGTCCCTCTGTCCCTCAGTCCCTCAGTCCCTCTGTCCCTCAGTCTCAGTCATCAGTCCCTCTGTCCCTCAGTCCCTCTGTCCATCTGTCCCCCTGTCCCTCAGTCTCAATTATCTGTCCCTCAGTCTCAGTCATCAGTCCCTCAGTCCCTCAGTCCCTCTGTCCCTCAGTCTCAGTCATCAGTCCCTCTGTCCCTCACTCCCTCAGTCCCTCTGTCCCTCAGTCTCAGTCATCAGTCCCTCTGTCCCTCAGTCCCTCTGTCCATCTGTCCCCCTGTCCCTCAGTCTCAATTATCTGTCCCTCAGTCTCAGTCATCAGTCCCTCAGTCCCTCAGTCCCTCTGTCCCTCAGTCTCAGTCATCAGTCCCTCTGTCCCTCACTCCCTCAGTCCCTCAGTCCCTCTATCCCTTTCTCCCTCAGTCCCTCTGTCCCTCAGTCTCAGTCATCAGTCCCTCTGTCCCTCAGTCCCTCAGTCTCTCTGTCCCTCAGCCTCAGTCATCAGTCCCTCTGTCCCTCAGTCCCTCTGTCCATCTGTCCCCCTGTCCCTCAGTCTCAATTATCTGTCCCTCGGTCCCTTTGTCCCTCTGTCCCTCAGTCTCAGTTATCTGTCCGTCTATCCCTTTCTCCCTCAGTACCTCTGTCCCTCAGTCTCAGTTATCAGTCCCTCTGTCCCTCAGCCTCAGTTATCAGTCCCTCTGTCCCTCAGTCCCTTTGTCCATCTGTCCCCCTGTCACTCAGTCTCAGTTATCAGTCCCTCAGTCCCTCTGTCCCTTTGTCCCTCAGTCCCTCAGTCCCAGTTATCAGTCCCTCTATCCCTTTCTCCCTCAGTCCCTCTGTCCCTCTTTCCCTCAGTCCCTTTGTCCCTCACTCTCAGTTATCAGTCCCTCAGTCCCTCTGTCCCTTTGTCCCTCAGTCTCTCAGTCTCAGTTATCAGTCCCTCTATCCCTTTCTCCCTCATTCCCTCTGTCCCTCAGTGCCTCAGTCCCAGTTATCAGTCCCTCTATCCCTTTCTCCCTCTGTCCCTCAGTCCCTCAGTCCCTTTGTCCCTCAGTCTCAGTTATCACTCCCTCAGTCCCTCAGTCCCTCTGTCCCTCAGTCTCAGTTATCAGTCCCTCAGTCCATTTCTCCGTCAGTCTCAGTTATCGGTCCCTCTGTCCCTCTGCCCCTCAGTCTCAGTTATCAGTCCCTTTGTCCCTCAGTCCCTCTGCCCCTCAGTCTCAGTTATCAATCCCTCAGTCCCTTTGTCCCTCAGTCCCTCTGCCCCTCAGTCTCAGTTATCAGTCCCTCTGCCCCTTTTTCCCCCAGTCCCTCGGTCTCAGTTATCAGTCCCTCTGTCCCTTTGTCCCTCAGTCCCTCAGTCTCAGTTATCAGTCCCTCTGTCCCTCAGTCCCTCTGTCCATCTGTCCCCCTGTCCCTCAGTCTCAATTATCTGTCCCTCAGTCCCTTTGTCCCTCTGTCCCTCAGTCTCAGTTATCTGTCCGTCTATCCCTTTCTCCCTCAGTACCTCTGTCCCTCAGCCTCAGTTATCAGTCGCTTGGTCCCTCAGTCCCTCTGTCCCTCAGTCTCAGTTATCAGTCCCTCTGTCCCTCAGTCCCTTTGTCCCTCAGTCCCTCTGTCTCTCTGTCCCTCAGTCCCTCTCCCACAGTCTCAGTTATCGGTCCATTTGTCCCTCTGTCCCTCAGTCTCAGTTATCAGTCCCTCTGTCCCTTTGTCCCTCAGTCCCTTCTACCCCTCAATCTCAGTTATCAGTCCCTCAGTCCCTTTGTCCCTCAGTCCCTTTGTCCCTCAGTCCCTCTGCCCCTCAGTCTCAGTTATCAGTCCCTTTGTCCCTCAGTCCCTTTGTCCCTCAGTCCCTCTGCCCCTCAGCCTCAGTTATCAGTCCCTCTGTCCCTTTCTCCCTCAGTCTCAGTTATCAGTCCCTCTGTCCCTTTTTCCCTCAGTCCCTCGGTCTCAGTCATCAGCCCCTCTGTCCCTTTGTCCCTCAGTCCCTCGGTCTCAGTCATCAGTCCCTCTATCCCTTTGTCCCTCAGTCCCTCTGTTCCTCAGTCTCAGTTGTCAGTCCCTCAGTCCCTCTGTCCCTTTGTCCCTCACTCTCAGTTATCAGTCCCTCAGTCCCTCTGTCATTTTGTCCCTCACTCTCAGTTATCAGTCCCTCTGTCCCTTTGTCCCTCAGTCCCTCAGTCTCAGTTATCAGTCCCTCTGTCCTTCAGTCTCAGTTATCAGTCCCTCTGTCCCTCAGTCCCTTCTGCCCTTCAGTCTCAGTTATCAGTCCCTCTGTCCCTCAGTCCCTCTGTCCATCTGTCCCCCTGTCCCTCAGTCTCAATTATCTGTCCCTCGGTCCCTTTGTCCCTCTGTCCCTCAGTCTCAGTTATCTGTCCGTCTATCCCTTTCTCCCTCAGTACCTCTGTCCCTCAGCCTCAGTTATCAGTCGCTTGGTCCCTCAGTCCGTCTGTCCCTCAGTCTCAGTTATCAGTCCCTCAGTCCCTCTGTCCCTTTGTCCCTCACTCTCAGTTATCAGTCCCTCTGTCCCTTTGTCCCTCACTCTCAGTTATCAGTCCCTCAGTCCCTCTGTCCCTTTGTCCCTCAGTCTCAATTATCACTCCCTCAGTCCCTCTGTCCCTTTGTCCCTCACTCTCAGTCATCAGTCCCTCAGTCCCTCTGTCCTTTTGTCCCTCACTCTCAGTTATCAGTCCCTCTGTCCCTTTGTCCCTCAGTCCCTCAGTCTCAGTTATCAGTCCCTCAGTCCCTTCTGCCCTTCAGTCTCAGTTATCAGTCCCTCTGTCCCTCAGTCTCAATTATCTGTCCGTCTATCCCTTTCTCCCTCAGTACCTCTGTCCCTCAGCCTCAGTTATTAGTCCCTTTCTCCCTCAGTACCTCTGTCCCTCAGCCTCAGTTATGAGTCCCTTTGTCCCTCAGTCCATCTGTCCATCTGTCCCCCTGTCACTCAGTCTCAGTTATCTGTCCCTCAGTCCCTTTGTCCCTCAGTCCCCCTGTCCCTCAGTCTCAGTTATCGGTCCCTCTGTTCGCTTGTCCCTCGGTCTCAGTTATCAGTCCCTCAGTCCCTCTGCCCCTCCGTCTCAGTTATCAGTCCCTCTGTCCCTTTGTCCCTCAGTCCCTCGGTCTCAGTCATCAGTCCCTCTATCCCTTTGTCCCTCAGTCCCTCAGTCTCAGTTATCAGTCCCTCTGTCCCTCAGTCCCTTTGTCCCTCAGTCCCTCTGTCCCTCAGTCTCAGTTATCGGTCCCTCTGTTCGCTTGTCCCTCGGTCTCAGTTATCAGTCCCTCAGTCCCTCTGCCCCTCAGTCTCAGTTATCAGTCCCTCTGTCCCTTTGTCCCTCAGTCCCTCGGTCTCAGTCATCAGTCCCTCTATCCCTTTGTCCCTCAGTCCCTCAGTCTCAGTTATCAGTCCCTCTGTCCCTCAGTCCCTTTGTCCCTCAGTCCCTTTGTCCATCTGTCCCCCTGTAACCCAGTTTCAGTCATCAGTCCCTCAGTCCCTCTGTCCCTTTGTCCCTCAGTCCCTTTGTCCCTCAGTCTCAGTTATCAGTCCCTCTGTCCCTTTTTCCCTCAGTCCCTCGGTCTCAGTCATCAGTCCCTCTATCCCTTTGTCCCTCAGTCCCTCTGTCCCTCAGTCCCTCTGTCCCTCAGTCTCAGTCATCAGTCCCTCTGTCCCTCAGTCCCTCTGTCCCTCAGTCTCAGTCATCAGTCCCTCAGTCCCTCTATCCCTTTCTCCCTCTGTCCCTCAGTCCCTCACTCTCAGTTATCAGTCCCTCAGTCCCTCAGTCCCACTGTCCTTTTGTCTCTCAGTCCCAGTTATCAGTCCCTCTATCCCTTTCTCCCTCAGTCCCTCTGTCCCTCAGTGCCTCAGTCACAGTTATCAGTCCCTCTATCCCTTTCTCCCTCAGTCCCTCTGTCCCTCTGTCCCTCTGTCCCTCAGTCCCTTTGTCCCTCAGTCTCAGTTATCAGTCCCTCAGTCCCTCTGTCCCTTTGTCCCTCAGTCTCTCAGTCTCAGTTATCAGTCCTTCAGTCTCAGTTATCAGTCCCTCTATCCCTTTCTCCCTCAGTTCCTCTGTCCCTCAGCCTCAGTTATGAGTCCCTTTGTCCCTCAGTCCACCTGTCCCTCAGTCTCAGTTATCAGTCCCTCTGTCCCTCAGTGCCTTCTGCCCTTCAGTCTCAGTTATCAGTCCCTCTGTCCCTCAGTCCCTCTGTCCATCTGTCCCCCTGTCCCTCAGTCTCAATTATCTGTCCCTCGGTCCCTTTGTCCCTCTGTCCCTCAGTCTCAGTTATCTGTCCGTCTATCCCTTTCTCCCTCAGTACCTCTGTCCCTCAGCCTCAGTTATCAGTCGCTTGGTCCCTCAGTCCGTCTGTCCCTCAGTCTCAGTTATCAGTCCCTCTGTCCCTCAGTCCCTTTGTCCATCTGTCCCCCTGTCACTCAGTCTCAGTTATCAGTCCCTCAGTCCCTCTGTCCCTTTGTCCCTCAGTCCCTCAGTCCCAGTTATCAGTCCCTCTATCCCTTTCTCCCTCAGTCCCTCTGTCCCTCTTTCCCTCAGTCCCTTTGTCCCTCACTCTCAGTTATCAGTCCCTCAGTCCCTCTGTCCCTTTGTCCCTCAGTCTCTCAGTCTCAGTTATCAGTCCCTCTATCCCTTTCTCCCTCATTCCCTCTGTCCCTCAGTGCCTCAGTCCCAGTTATCAGTCCCTCTATCCCTTTCTCCCTCTGTCCCTCAGTCCCTCAGTCCCTTTGTCCCTCAGTCTCAGTTATCACTCCCTCAGTCCCTCAGTCCCTCTGTCCCTCAGTCTCAGTTATCAGTCCCTCAGTCCGTTTCTCCCTCAGTCTCAGTTATCGGTCCCTCTGTCCCTCTGCCCCTCAGTCTCAGTTATCAGTCCCTTTGTCCCTCAGTCCCTCTGCCCCTCAGTCTCAGTTATCAATCCCTCAGTCCCTTTGTCCCTCAGTCCCTCTGCCCCTCAGTCTCAGTTATCAGTCCCTCTGCCCCTTTTTCCCCCAGTCCCTCGGTCTCAGTTATCAGTCCCTCTGTCCCTTTGTCCCTCAGTCCCTCAGTCTCAGTTATCAGTCCCTCTGTCCCTCAGTCCCTCTGTCCATCTGTCCCCCTGTCCCTCAGTCTCAATTATCTGTCCCTCAGTCCCTTTGTCCCTCTGTCCCTCAGTCTCAGTTATCTGTCCGTCTATCCCTTTCTCCCTCAGTACCTCTGTCCCTCAGCCTCAGTTATCAGTCGCTTGGTCCCTCAGTCCCTCTGTCCCTCAGTCTCAGTTATCAGTCCCTCTGTCCCTCAGTCCCTTTGTCCCTCAGTCCCTCTGTCTCTCTGTCCCTCAGTCCCTCTCCCACAGTCTCAGTTATCGGTCCATTTGTCCCTCTGTCCCTCAGTCTCAGTTATCAGTCCCTCTGTCCCTTTGTCCCTCAGTCCCTTCTACCCCTCAATCTCAGTTATCAGTCCCTCAGTCCCTTTGTCCCTCAGTCCCTTTGTCCCTCAGTCCCTCTGCCCCTCAGTCTCAGTTATCAGTCCCTTTGTCCCTCAGTCCCTTTGTCCCTCAGTCCCTCTGCCCCTCAGCCTCAGTTATCAGTCCCTCTGTCCCTTTCTCCCTCAGTCTCAGTTATCAGTCCCTCTGTCCCTTTTTCCCTCAGTCCCTCGGTCTCAGTCATCAGCCCCTCTGTCCCTTTGTCCCTCAGTCCCTCGGTCTCAGTCATCAGTCCCTCTATCCCTTTGTCCCTCAGTCCCTCTGTTCCTCAGTCTCAGTTGTCAGTCCCTCAGTCCCTCTGTCCCTTTGTCCCTCACTCTCAGTTATCAGTCCCTCTGTCCCTTTGTCCCTCAGTCCCTCAGTCTCAGTTATCAGTCCCTCTGTCCTTCAGTCTCAGTTATCAGTCCCTCTGTCCCTCAGTCCCTTCTGCCCTTCAGTCTCAGTTATCAGTCCCTCTGTCCCTCAGTCCCTCTGTCCATCTGTCCCCCTGTCCCTCAGTCTCAATTATCTGTCCCTCGGTCCCTTTGTCCCTCTGTCCCTCAGTCTCAGTTATCTGTCCGTCTATCCCTTTCTCCCTCAGTACCTCTGTCCCTCAGCCTCAGTTATCAGTCGCTTGGTCCCTCAGTCCGTCTGTCCCTCAGTCTCAGTTATCAGTCCCTCAGTCCCTCTGTCCCTTTGTCCCTCACTCTCAGTTATCAGTCCCTCAGTCCCTCTGTCCCTTTGTCCCTCAGTCTCAATTATCACTCCCTCAGTCCCTCTGTCCCTTTGTCCCTCACTCTCAGTTATCAGTCCCTCAGTCCCTCTGTCCTTTTGTCCCTCACTCTCAGTTATCAGTCCCTCTGTCCCTTTGTCCCTCAGTCCCTCAGTCTCAGTTATCAGTCCCTCAGTCCCTCAGTCCCTTCTGCCCTTCAGTCTCAGTTATCAGTCCCTCTGTCCCTCAGTCTCAATTATCTGTCCATCTATCCCTTTCTCCCTCAGTACCTCTGTCCCTCAGCCTCAGTTATTAGTCCCTTTCTCCCTCAGTACCTCTGTCCCTCAGCCTCAGTTATGAGTCCCTTTGTCCCTCAGTCCATCTGTCCATCTGTCCCCCTGTCACTCAGTCTCAGTTATCTGTCCCTCAGTCCCTTTGTCCCTCAGTCCCCCTGTCCCTCAGTCTCAGTTATCGGTCCCTCTGTTCGCTTGTCCCTCGGTCTCAGTTATCAGTCCCTCAGTCCCTCTGCCCCTCCGTCTCAGTTATCAGTCCCTCTGTCCCTTTGTCCCTCAGTCCCTCTGTCCCTCAGTCTCAGTTATCAGTCCCTCTGTTCGCTTGTCCCTCGGTCTCAGTTATCAGTCCCTCAGTCCCTCTGCCCCTCAGTCTCAGTTATCAGTCCCTCTGTCCCTTTGTCCCTCAGTCCCTCGGTCTCAGTCATCAGTCCCTCTATCCCTTTGTCCCTCAGTCCCTCAGTCTCAGTTATCAGTCCCTCTGTCCCTCAGTCCCTTTGTCCCTCAGTCCCTTTGTCCATCTGTCCCCCTGTAACCCAGTCTCAGTTATCAGTCCCTCAGTCCCTCTGTCCCTTTGTCCCTCAGTCCCTTTGTCCCTCAGTCTCAGTTATCAGTCCCTCTGTCCCTTTTTCCCTCAGTCCCTCGGTCTCAGTCATCAGTCCCTCTATCCCTTTGTCCCTCAGTCCCTCTGTTCCTCAGTCTCAGTTATCAGTCCCTCAGTCCCTCAGTCCCTTTGTCCCTCAGTCTCAATTATCACTGCCTCAGTCCCTCTGGCCCTTTGTCCCTCAGTCTCAATTATCAGTCCCTCAGTCCCTTTCTCCCTGAGTCTCAGTTATCAGTCCCACTGTCCCTTTGTCCCTCAGTCCCTTCTGCCCCTCAATCTCAGTTATCTATCCCTCAGTCCCTTTGTCCATCAATCTCAGTTATCAGTCCCTTTGTCCCTCAGTCCGTCTGTCCCTCAGTCTCAGTTATCAGTCCCTTTGTCCCTCAGTCCCTTTGTCCCTCAGTCCCTCTGTCCCTCAGTCTCAGTTATCCGTCCCTCTGTCCTTCAGTCCCTTTGTCCCTCAATCTCAGTTATCTATCCCTCAGTCCCTTTGTCCATCAATCTCAGTTATCAGTCCCTTTTTCCCTCAGTCCGTCTGTCCCTCAGTCTCAGTTATCAGTCCCTTTGCCCCTCAGTCCCTTTGTCCCTCAGTCCCTCTGTCCCTCAGTCTCAGTTATCAGTCCCTTTATCCCTCAGTCCTTTTGTCCCTCAGTCTCAGTTATCAATCCCTCAGTCCCTTTGTCCCTCAGTCCCTCTGTCCCTCAGTCTCAGTTATCAATCCCTCAGTCCCTTTGTCCCTCAGTCCCTCTGTCCCTCAGTCTCAGTTATCAGTCCCTTTATCCCTCAGTCCTTTTGTCCCTCAGTCTCAGTTATCAGTCCCTCAGTCCCTTTGTCCCTCAGTCCCTCTGTCCCTCAGTCTCTGTTATCAGACCCTCTCCCAGAGTCTCAGTTATCGGTCCCTCTGTCCCTTTGTCCCTCAGTCCCTTTCTCCCTCAGTCTCAGTTATCAGTCCCTCTGTCCCTTTTTCCCTCAGTCCCTCGGTCTCAGTTATCATTCGCTCTGTCCCTTTGTCCCTCAGTCACTCTGTCCCTCAGTCTCAGTTATCAGTCCTTCTGTCCCTTTGTCCCTCAGTCCCTCGGTCTCAGTTACCAGTCCCTCTGTCCCTTTCTCACTCAGTCTCTCTTTCCCTCAGTCTCAATTATCAGTCCCTCTGTCCCTTTGTCCCTCAGTCCCTTCTGCCCCTCAGTCTCAGTTATCAGTCCCTTTGTCCCTCAGTCCCTTTGTCTCTCAGTCTCAGTTATCAGTCCCTCTGTCCCTCAGTCCCTCTGTCTGTCAGTCCCTCTGTCCCTCGGTCTCAGTTATCAGTCCCTCTGTCCCTTTGTCGCTCAGTCCCTTTGTCCTTCAATCTCAGTTATCAATCCCTCAGTCCCTTTGTCTCTCAATCTCAGTCATCTGTCCCTCAGTCATTCTGTCCCTCAGTCTCAGTTATCAGCCCCTCTGTCCCTTTGTCCCTCTGTCCCTCAGTCTTAGTTATCAGTCCCTTTGTCACTCAGTCTCAGTTATCAGTCCCTCAGTCCCTTTATCCCTCAGTCCCTCGGTCCCTCAGTCTCAGTTATCAGTCATTCTGTCCCTTTGTCCTTCAGTCCCTCTGTCCCTCAGTCTCATTTATCTGTCCCTTAACACCTTTATCCCTCAGTCCAACTGTCCCTCAGAGTCAGTTATCAATCCCTCTGTCCCTTTGTCCTTCAGTCCCTTTATCCCTCAGTCTCAGTTATCAGTCCCTCTGTCCCTTTGTCCCCCAGTCCCTTTCTCCCTCAGTCTCAGTTATCAGTCCCTCTGTCCCTCAGTCTCAGTTATCAGTCCCTCTGTCCATCAGTCTCAGTTATCAGTCCCTCTGTCCCTCAGTCTCAGTTATCAGTCCCTCTCTCCCTTTGTTCCTCAGTCCCTTTGTCTCTCAATCTCAGCTCTCTGTCTCTCAGT
Organism: Carcharodon carcharias; assembly: GCF_017639515.1. Classification (NCBI taxonomy): domain Eukaryota; kingdom Metazoa; phylum Chordata; class Chondrichthyes; order Lamniformes; family Lamnidae; genus Carcharodon; species Carcharodon carcharias. The sequence goes on along the minus strand of NC_054476.1, from coordinate 39,240,013 downwards.
CCCTTTATCCTTCAGTCTCAGTTATCTATCCCTCTGTCCCTTTGTCCCTCAGTCCCTCTGCCCCTCAGTCTCAGTTATCAGTCCCTTTGTCCCTCAGTCCATTTGTCTCTCAGTCTCAGTTATCTATCCCTCAGTCCGTTTGTCCATCAGTCTCAGTTATCAGTCCCTTTGTCTCTCAGTCTCAGTTATCTATCCCTCAATCCGTTTGTCCCTCAGTCTCAGTTATCAGTCCCTTTGTCCCTCAATCCGTTTGTCCCTCAGTCTCAGTTATCAGTCCCTTTGTCCCTCAATCCGTTTGTCCCTCAGTCTCAGTTATCTATCCCTCAGTCCGTTTGTCCATCAGTCTCAGTTATCAGTCCCTTTGTCCCTCAGTCCCTTTCTCCCTCAGTCTCAGTTATCCGTCCCTCTGTCCCTCAGTCCCTTTGTCCATCAATCTCAGTTATCAGTCCCTTTGTCCCTCAATCCGTTTGTCCCTCAGTCTCAGTTATCAGTCCCTTTGTCCCTCAATCCGTTTGTCCCTCAGTCTCAGTTATCAGTCCCTTTGTCCCTCAATCCGTTTGTCCCTCAGTCTCAGTTATCAGTCCCTTTGTCCCTCAGTCCCTTTCTCCCTCAGTCTCAGTTATCAGTCCCTCTGTCCCTTTGTCCCTCAGTCCCACTGTCCGTCAATCTCAGTTATCAGTTCCACTCTCCCTCAGTCCCTCAGTCTGTCAGTCCCTCTGTCCCTCAGTCTGTCAGTCCCTCTGTCCCTCAGTCTCAGTTATCAACCCCTCTGTTCCTTTGTCCTTCAGTCCCTCTGTCCCTCAGTCTCAGTTATCAGTCCCTCTGTCCCTTTGTCCCTCAGTCTCAGTTATCAGTCCCTCAGTCCCTTCGTCTCTCAATCTCAGCTCTCTGTCCCTCAGTCCCTTTGTCCTTCAATCTCAGTCATCTGTCCCTCAGTCATTCTGTCCCTCAGGCTCAGTAATCTGTCCCTCTGTCCCTCTGTCTCAGTTATCTGTCCCTCAGTCATTCTGTACCTCAGTCTCAGTTATCAGTCCCTTTGTCCTTCAGTCACTCTGTCCCTCAGTCTCAGTTATCAGTCCCTCTGTCCCTCAGTCTCAGTTATCTGTCCCTCAGTCATTCTGTCCCTCAGTCTCAGTTATCAGTCCCTTTGTCCCTCAGTCCCTTTCTCCCTCAGTCTCAGTTAACAGTCCCTCTGTCCCTTTGTCCCTCAGTCCCTTTCTCCCTCAGTCTCAGTTATCAGTCCCTCTGTCCCTTTTTCCCTCAGTCCCTCGGTCTCAGTCATCAGATCCTCTGTCCCTTTGTCCCTCAGTCCCTTTGTCCCTCAATCCCTTTGTCCCTCAGTCTCAGTTATCAGTCCCTCAGTCCCTTTGTCCCTCAGTCCATCGGTCCCTCTGTCCCTTTGTCCCTTAGTCTCAGTTATCAGTCCGTCTATCCCTTTCTCCCTCAGTCTCAGTTATCAGTCCCTCTGTCCCTCAGTCTTAGTTATCAGTCCCTCTATCTCTTTCTCCCTCAGTTCCTCTGTCCCTCAGCCTCAGTTATCAGTCCCTTTGCCCCTCAGTCCCTCTCTCCCTCAGCCTCAGTTATGAGTCCCTTTGTCCCTCAGTAGGTCTGTCCCTCAATCTCAGTTATCAGTCCCTCTGTCCGTCAGTGCCTTCTGTCCCTCAGTCTCAGTTATCAGTCCGTCTGTCCCTCTGTCCCTCAGTCTCAATTATCTGTCCCTCGGTCCCTTTGTCCCTCTGTCCCTCAGTCTCAGTTATCTGTCCCGCAGTCCCTTTGTCCCTCTGTCCCTCAGTCTCAGTTATTTGTCCGTCTATTCCTTTCTCCCTCAGTACATCTGTCCCTCAGCCTCAGTTATCAGTCGCTTGGTCCCTCAGTCCGTCTGTCCCTCAGTCTCAATTATCAGTCCCTCTGTCACTCAGTCCCTCTGTCCCTCAGTACCTGCTGCCCTCAGTCTCAGTTATCAGTCCATGCGTCCCTCAGTCCCTCTGTCCATCTGTCCCTTTGTCCCTCAGTCCCTTCTGCCCCTCAGTCTCAGTTATCAGTCCCTTTTTCCCTCAGTCCCTCTGTCCCTCAGTCCCTTTCTCCCTCAGTCTCAGTTATCAGTCCCTCTGTCCCTTTTTCCCTCAGTCCCTCGGTCTCAGTCATCAGCCCCTCTGTCCCTTTTTCCCTCAGTCCCTTTGTCCCTCAGTCCCTTTCTCCCTCAGTCTCAGTTAACAGTCCCTCTGTCCCTTTGTCCCTCAGTCCCTTTCTCCCTCAGTCTCAGTTATCAGTCCCTCTGTCCCTTTTTCCCTCAGTCCCTCGGTCTCAGTCATCAGCCCCTCTGTCCCTTTGTCCCTCAGTCCCTTTGTCCCTCAATCCCTTTGTCCCTCAGTCTCAGTTATCAGTCCCTCAGTCCCTTTGTCCCTCAGTCCATCGGTCCCTCTGTCCCTTTGTCCCTTAGTCTCAGTTATCAGTCCGTCTATCCCTTTCTCCCTCAGTCTCAGTTATCAGTTCCTCTGTCCCTCAGCCTCAGTTATCAGTCCCTTTGCCCCTCAGTCCCTCTCTCCCTCAGCCTCAGTTATGAGTCCCTTTGTCCCTCAGTAGGTCTGTCCCTCAATCTCAGTTATCAGTCCCTCTGTCCGTCAGTGCCTTCTGTCCCTCAGTCTCAGTTATCAGTCCGTCTGTCCCTCTGTCCCTCAGTCTCAATTATCTGTCCCTCGGTCCCTTTGTCCCTCTGTCCCTCAGTCTCAGTTATCTGTCCCGCAGTCCCTTTGTCCCTCTGTCCCTCAGTCTCAGTTATTTGTCCGTCTATTCCTTTCTCCCTCAGTACATCTGTCCCTCAGCCTCAGTTATCAGTCGCTTGGTCCCTCAGTCCGTCTGTCCCTCAGTCTCAATTATCAGTCCCTCTGTCCATCTGTCCCTTTGTCCCTCAGTCCCTTCTGCCCCTCAGTCTCAGTTATCAGTCCCTTTTTCCCTCAGTCCCTCTGTCCCTCAGTCCCTTTCTCCCTCAGTCTCAGTTATCAGTCCCTCTGTCCCTTTTTCCCTCAGTCCCTCGGTCTCAGTCATCAGCCCCTCTGTCCCTTTTTCCCTCTGTCCCTCAGTCTCAGTTATCAGTCCCTCTGTCCCTCAGTCCCTTCTGCCCTTCAGTCTCAGTTATCAGTCCCTCTGTCCCTCAGTCCCTCTGTCCATCTGTCCCCCTGTCCCTCAGTCTCAATTATCTGTCCCGCAGTCCCTTTGTCCCTCTGTCCCTCAGTCTCAGTTATTTGTCCGTCTATTCCTTTCTCCCTCAGTACATCTGTCCCTCAGCCTCAGTTATCAGTCACTTGGTCCCTCAGTCCGTCTGTCCCTCAGTCTCAGTTATCAGTCCCTCTGTCCCTCAGTCCCTTTGTCCATCTGTCCCCAGTCACTCAGTCTCAGTTATCTGTCCCTCAGTCCCTTTTTCCCTCTGTCCCTCAGTCTCAGATATCAGTCCCTCTGTCCCTCAGTCCGTCTGTCCCTCAGTCTCAATTATCAGTCCCTCTGTCCCTCAGTCCCTTTGTCCATCTGTCCCCCTGTCCCTCAGTCTCAGTTATCAGTCGCTTGGTCCCTCAGTCCGTCTGTCCCTCAGTCTCAATTATCAGTCCCTCTGTCCCTCAGTCCCTCAGTCCGTCTGTCCCTCAGTCTCAATTATCAGTCCCTCTGTCACTCAGTCCCTCTGTCCCTCAGTACCTGCTGCCCTTCAGTCTCAGTTATCAGTCCATCCGTCCCTCAGTCACTCTGTCCATCTGTCCCTCTGTCACTCAGTCTCAGTTATCTGTCCCTCAGTCCCTTTGTCCCTCAGTCCCTCTGTCCCTCTGTCCATCAGTCTCAGTTATCAGTCCCTCTGTCCCTCAGTCTCAGTTATCAGTCCCTCTGGCCCGTTTTCCCTCAGTCCCTCGGTCTCAGTCATCATTCCCTCTGTCCCTTTGTCCCTCAGTCCCTCTGTCCCTCAGTCTCAGTTATCATTCCCTCTGTCCCTTTGTCCCTCAGTCCCTTTGTCCCTCAGTCGCAGTTATCAGTCCCTCAGTCCCTTTCTCCCTCAGTCTCCGTTAACAGTCCCTCTGTCCCTTTGTCCCTCAGTCCCTTTCTCCCTCAGTCTCAGTTATCAGTCCCTCAGTTCCTTTGTCCCTCAGTCCCTCTGTCCCTCAGTCTCAGTTATCAATCCCTCAGTCCCTTTGTCCCTCAGTCCCTTTGTCCCTCAGTCTCAGTTATCAGTCCCTCAGTTCCTTTGTCCCTCAGTCCCTCTGTCCCTCAGTCTCAGTTATCAGTCCCTCAGTTCCTTTGTCCCTCAGTCCCTCTGTCCCTCAGTCTCAGTTATCAGTCCCTCAGTTCCTTTGTCCCTCAGTCCCTCTGTCCCTCAGTCTCAGTTATCAGTCCCTCAGTCCCTTTGTCCCTCAGTCCCACTGTCCGTCAATCTCAGTTATCAGTTCCTCTCTCCCTCAGTCCCTCAGTCTGTCAGTCCCTCTGTCCCTTAGTCTCAGTTATCAGTTCCTCAGTCCCTCTGTCCCTTTGTCCCTCAGTCGCTCTGTCCCTCAGTCTCAGTTATCAGTTCCTCAGTCCCTCTGTCCCTTTGTCCCTCAGTCGCTCTGTCCCTCAGTCTCAGTTATCAGTCCCTCAGTCCCTCAGTCCCTCTGTCCCTTTGTCCCTCAGTCCCTCTGTCCCTCGGTCTCAGTTATCAGTCCCTCAGTCCCTCTGTCCCTCAGTCTCAGTTATCAGTGCCTCTGTCCCTCAGTCCCTCAGTCCCTTTGTCCTTCAATCTCAGTTATCAGTCCCTCAGTCCCTCTGTCCCTCAGTCCCTCAGTCCCTTTGTCCTTCAATCTCAGTTATCAGTCCCTCAGTCCCTCTGTCCCTCAGTCCCTTTGTCCTTCAATCTCAGTTATCTATCCCTCAGTTCCCTCTGCCCCTCAGTTTCATTTATCTGTCCTTTAGCTCCTTTATCCCTCAGTCCAACTGTCCCTCAGAGTCAGTTATCAGTCCCTCTGTCCCTTTATCCTTCAGTCCCTTTGTCCCTCAGTCTCAATTATCACTCCCTCAGTCACTTCGTCTCTCAATCTCAGTCATCTGTCCCTCAGTCATTCTGTCCCTCAGGCTCAGTAATCTGTCCCTCTGTCCCTCTGTCCCTTTGTCCCTCTGTCACTCAGTCTCAGTTATCAGTCCCTCTGTCCCTTTGTCCCTCAGTCCCTCTGTCCCTCAGTCTCAGTTATCAGTCCCTCAGTCCCTTTATCCCTCAGTCCCTCTGTCCCTCAGTCTCAGTTATCAATCACTCTGTCCCTTTGTCCCTCAGTCCCTCTGTCCCTCAGTCTCAGTTATCAGTCCCTCAGTCCCTTTGTCCTTCAATCTCAGTTATCTGTCCCTCAGTCATTCTGTCCCTCAGGCTCAGGTATCAGTCCCTCTGTCCCTTTGTCCCTCTGTCCCTCAGTCATTCTGTCCCTCAGGCTCAGGTATCAGTCCCTCTGTCCCTTTGTCCCTCTGTCCCTCAGTCTCAGTTATCAGTCCCTCAGTCCCTTTGTCCCTCAGTCCCTTTGTCCCTCAGTCTCAGGTATCAGTCCCTCAGTTCCTTTGTCCCTCAGTCCCTCTGTCCCTCAGTCTCAGTTATCAGTCCCTCTGTCCCTCAGTCTCAATTAGCAGTCCTTCAGTCCCTTTGTGCTTCATTACCTCTGTCCCTCAGTCTCAGTTATCAGTCCCTCAGTCCCTCTGTCCCTCAGTCTCAGTTATCAGTCCCTCACTCCATTTCTCCCTCAGTCTCAGTTATCAATCACTCTGTCCCTTTGTCCCTCAGTCTCTTATCAGTGCCTATGTCCCTCAGTCCCTCATTCCCTCTGTCCCTCAGTCTCAGTTATCATTCCCTCTGTCCCTTTGTCCCTCTGTCCCTTTGTCCCTCAGTCTCAGTTATCAGTCCCTCAGTCCATTTGTCCCTCAGTCCTATGTCCCTCAGTCTCAGTTATCAGTCCATTTGTCCCTCAGTCCCTCAGTCCCTCAGTTCCTCAGTCTCAGTTATCAGTCCCTTGGTCCCTTTATCCCTCAGTCCCTTTGTCCCACAGTCTCAGTTATCTGTCCCTCAGTCATTCTGTCCCTCAGTCTCAGTTATCAATCCCTCAGTCCCTTTGTCCCTCAGTCCCTTTGTCCCTCAGTCCCTTTGTCTCTCAGTCTCAGTTATCAGTCCCTCAGTCCCTCTGTCCCTTTGTCCCTCAGTCCCTCAGTCTCAGTTATCAGTCCCTCAGACCCTTCGTCTCTCAATCTCAGCTATCTGTCCCTCAGTCCCCTTGTCCCTCAGTCTCAGTTATCATTCCCTCTGTCCCTCAGTTCCTCAGTCTCAGTTATCAGTCCCTTTATCCCTCAGTCCTCTGTCCCTCAGTCTCAGTTATCAATCCCTCAGTCCCTTCGTCTCTCAATCTGTCATCTGTCCCTCAGTCATTCTGTCCCTCAGTCTCAGTTATCATTCCCTCTGTCCCTCTGTCCCTTTGTCCCTCAGTCCCTCAGTTCCTCAGTCTCAGTTTTCAGTCCCTCTGTCCCTCAGTCTCAGTTATCAATCCCTCTGTCCCTTTGTCCTTCAGTCCCTCTGTCTCTCAGTCTCAGTTATCAGTCACTCTGTCCCTTTGTCCTTCAGTCCCTCTGTCCCTCAGTCTCATTTATCTGTCCCTTAACACCTTTATCCCTCAGTCCAACTGTCCCTCAGAGTCAGTGATCAACTCCTCTGTCCCTTGTCCTTCAGTCCCTTTGTCCCACAGTCTCAGTTATCAGTCCCTCTGTCCCTCAGTCTCAGTTATCAGTCCCTCAGTCCCTTTGGCCTCAATCAGTTATCAGTCCCTCAGTCCCTCTGTCCCTCAGTCTCAGTTATCAATCCCTCTGTCCCTTTGTCCTTCAGTCCCTCTGTCTCTCAGTCTCAGTTATCAGTCACTCTGTCCCTTTGTCCTTCAGTCCCTCTGTCCCTCAGTCTCATTTATCTGTCCCTTAACACCTTTATCCCTCAGTCCAACTGTCCCTCAGAGTCAGTGATCAACCCCTCTGTCCCTTGTCCTTCAGTCCCTTTGTCCCACAGTCTCAGTTATCAGTCCCTCTGTCCCTCAGTCTCAGTTATCAGTCCCTCAGTCCCTTTGGCCTCAATCAATTATCAGTCCCTCAGTCCCTCTGTACCCCTGTCTCAGTTATCTGTCCCTCTGTCTCCCTGTCTCAGGTACCTGTCCCCTTGTCCCTCAGTCCCTCTGTCCCCCTGTCTCAGTTATCTGTCCCTCTGTCACTTCGTCCTTCAGTCTCAGTTATCAGTCCCTCTGTTCCTCTATCCCTTTGTCTCTCAGTCCTTGCCTCCTTGTCCTTCAATTTCTGTCCTTCAGTCTGCCCCTCACTCCCCCTGTCTATTTGTCCCTCAGTCTCTGTCACCTTATCCCTCAGTTTCTGTCCTTCATTTTTTCTCTCAGTCCCTGCATCTCAGTCCCTTCAATCTCAGTCCCTTTGTCTCCTATCAATCAGTGCCACAGTCTCAGTCCCTTTATCTCTCTATCCCCTCTCCTTAGTCCCTGTCCCTCAGTCTCTATCCCTCAGCTCCTCAATCTGTGTCCCTCAGTCCCTCTCCCTCAGTCTCTGTCCTTCACTCTCAGTCCCTCAGTCTCATTCAGTATCTTTGTCCTTCATTCTGTCTCCTTGTCCCTCACTCTCCATCCCTCAGTCTCTGTCTCTTAATTTCAGTCTCTCCTCAGTCTCAGTCCCTAGTCTCAGTCCCTCAGCCTTTTTGCCCCTCAGCTCCTGTCTCTCTGTCCTTCAATCCTCTCAGTTTCTCTCTCAGTCCCTCTGTACCTCAGTCTCTGTCCCTTTGTCCCATTAATCCTTCAGACTTTATCTCCCTCTTCATTTACTGCCCTGATTATTGTGAGCAGGTTCAGTGTTGATGTGGGCACTATGTGATTGATGTTTTCACTTCAAAAGTTGAATATGTGATATGTGTTTCAGGTACTTGGTGGCTCGCTCGGAAATGCACCAGTTCATTGAATGCTGTATGAAAGCAGCGGGAGCCAAGAGCGGCCATGCTCTAGCACTGGCTGATGTGTTGGTGGAGGGAGATTATCGAGGACATTACAGCCACGGACTCAACAGGCTTGGTGGGTGGATCTGCAGTGATGGAACAGTAGGGTTGAGGCCAGCTCTTCATCACATCAATAGATGGAACATTTAATACCTCTTTGCCAAAGAAATGCCAGGGTTTATGAAACACTGTTGAGAAGCAGCTTCAGCTTTACTGAACACTGTAAAAGGAAGTGAACAGTGAATCCCAGGGATGTGTGATCAGGAATGGGACATCTAGGGGATGGGAGATCTGGGGAGGGGGTTGTTAGGGATTTGGGGGAATGAGGGTCCTGGCGATGAAGGATCTGGAGAATGAAGATGGGGGCCTGGGGGAATGAGTGATATGGGGATCGATGGTTATGAAGGACAGTGGATCTGGAGGATGAGGGATCTGGGCATTGGGGATCTGGAGGATGTGAAATCTGGAGGATGAGGGATAGAAACATCAGAATATAGGACTTAGGAACAGATTCAGGCCATTCAACCCTTCAAGCCTGCTCCATCATTTAATATGATCATGGCTGCTCTTTCCAGTCTGCCAATGCCCACTGCCCCAGCCACAAACTTTGACTCCCCTGTCTATTAAAAATCTATTTAATTCAGCCTTGAATAAATTCAGTGTCTCAGTCTTCACTGTTTTCTGTACAATAGGATTTCCAAAGATTAACAACCTCTAAGAAAAAAATATTCTCGTAAGCTCTGGGCAGAATTTTACATCCCACAGTCAGGTGCACACCTGGCCAGATGGGCATAAAATAGCACGCAATGACTTCAGGTAAGCACCCCAGCATCATCGTGTACTCGCGTGATATCTCGGTCAGCAGGCATGAGCGGGTGCTGGAGTTGCCCCCACCATTAATTAAGAAGCCACTTAAGGCCATTAAAAAGTCAATTGACACTGATTTTTCCTTGCCCGTGTGATTTCGGGCTTGTCACATGGGCAAACTGGGCAGGGGGGCCAGCCAACAATTTAAGAAAACTCATCCTTGATGGGATAAAAGGGATGAGCAGCATAGCCAGTGTCAGTAGTGGGGAGTTTGGTACATATTTTGCTGCTGGTGACCTACTGGTACTTGGCAGACTCATCTCTGTTCGGGGCTTCATTGTTAACATTTCCAGGCTTCATTTCAGATCTCCATGGTGTCTCCAAGGCCCTCAGAGGATTCAGATTGTGTGGACCCTTCCAGGTATCAGACAGCCTTCTGTTACCCTGGTAATGGGGATTGTGGTCTCCAATGTGGCACTTCTTCTGAGAAGGAAGAGAGGGGCAGAAGGTAGAGGAGGCCAGGTGTCCCAATGCAGCTTCCAGGGGAGGGACCTGTGGGAGGAGAGGCACAGGCACAAAGGGTGCAGGGCCAGCAGGAGGTCCAAGGCAGAAGGAGCCGCAGAGGACGCCACTATCCTGCTGCCAGGGTTTACGGGCGGTGATGCAGTTACCTCAATATGTTAGAGGTGCAATGCCGAAGGAGGCTCCACCTCTCAAGGGAGACAGTGACCTTCATTTGCCTGATGATTGGGCCTGAGATTACTTCGACTGTGTTGGTGGACGCCCCATGCCAATGGCTCTGAAGGTGATAGCAACCCTCAACTTCTATGCGTCTGGCTCTTTTCAGGAGTCATTGGGGGATCTTTGTGGAGCCTTCTAATCAGCTGTCCACAGTTGCGTCAAACTGGTGACAGAAGCTCTGTTCAGGTGGTAACTGACCTTTATTCTTTACCGTAAGGACAAGGCCAGCCAGGCTGAGCAAGCCAGAGGCTTTTCAGCAATTGTTGGGTGTCCCAGCGTCCAGGGTGCCATCGACTGCATACGTGTGGCCATCAAGATGCCAGCGAGTCAGCCGGGTGCCTTCGTCAACAGGAAGGGATTCTACTCCATTAACGCGCAGATAGCGTGTGACCCCAGATTCTGCAGATTCTGTACCCTGGCAGCTCCCATGACGCTTACATCCTGAGACAGTCTCAGGTGCCGAGGCTCTTCAGTGCTCCAGCCTGACTGGATGGATGGCTGCTAGGTGACAAGGGCTATTCATTGAAAAGGTGGCTCATGACATCTCTCCGCCACCCAAGAACAGAGGAGGAGAAGCATTACAATACGACTCATGCCTCCACAAAGGCGGTGTTAGTGAGGACCATAGGTCTTCTCAAGATGCACTTCCAATGCCTGGACCATTCAGGGGTGCACTACAATACCCCCAGAGTGCATGTCACTGATAGTGGTTGCATGCTGAGCTCTTCACAATCTGGCACTGGCAAGGGGGGAACCCACTGGAGGAAGAGGATTTTGACGCAATTGCACAGGCCACAGATGATGAGTCCAGTGGTGAGTCAGAAGAGGAGCATGGTGAGGAGAACGCTGAGGGCATGGAGCCAGACCTCGGTTACCTCCAGGGAGGCAGGGATGCCTTGATCCAACGCTCCTTCAGGTGGGTTACCAAAGATCAGCTTCAACCTCATGCCAGATCTTCCACCTCCATCCTGGATGTCTGAAACGGCCCTTTCATTTGCACCCAAAGTCCACTCAATGCTTGTGCAATAAAGTATCCAGCCTCTCATGTCTAGCATTACATACTGGCGTACCCTGCACCAGAAAGAAAAAATACATAGGCCATCAGAACCAAAGCAAATTTAATGTTATCATCACATTGAAATCATTATGATATTACAATTACTGGTGTTCATGTCCACACCAGCAGATGTATAAACCAAACATAAATGAACAGAAAATCACCCATGAACTGTCCCTCTCATGCTCATGGTGCCTTAAACTTATGTTTGCGAGTGCTACGTTTTGGTGCCGCTGGACATCCAGCATCTTCCGCCTAATGGACGACTCCAGAGGCACCAATATGCACTGACATTCTAGTCATCAATCTAATGCCCATCATGGTGCTGGTATCTGCGCTGGTGCCTGCTTCAGAGAGCGGGTGTGACACCGGCGCAAGTGAAATCCGGTGGTCCTCCAGCGTCGGGGACATCCGGACAGTGAGTGCATGCTGCCAAAACTAAAAGGGACAACAAGGACATGACATTAGTTTAAGAGTCATCACACTGTTGCTGGGCATGCCAGGCACCTGGGTGAGACAATGGATATCTGCATCATGCTGCCATTGTCTTTCAATGATCAATGGGGACTCCAGGTTTGAGGTTCCCATCAATGAAGAGACTAGACTAGAACGGTTGCAAAATCCGAAACTTTCACCTCTGTGCATTGCGCTCTTACCTTCACCTGGCACCCCCAGGCCCTCCACACACAGTTGCACAGGGAGCATGCCCGCTCCCGAGCTCTACGGCATCCTGCTGGGATCTGCTGAGCAGCAGCAGGTTGGGTAGGTCTCTGCCTGTATGTGACCTCTCTGCTTGGTTATGGCTTGTCTTCTCCTGAAAGGACAGAGGAGCATTTGATTAGTCCACTCTCTACCTGCAGTGCCATTGCAGCCTGGCCAACTCCAGCTGAGGAACACCTCGCATGGCACATCCAAAGCGTGGCCCTTGAGCCGCAAGGCACTCAGTCCAAGCAGCCAGGGCTCACCCCCTTGCCCAGCTCTGGTGTCATTGATAGTTGGCAGTCAGACTCTAACACCCCTGAGGTGCGTGGAGGGATGGCCAGCTCTTAATACTTCTGCACACTGACCCATGTCAACAAGGTACTCACCCTTCCTGAGTTTAGCAGGTCATTGAACCACTTCCGGCACTGTACCCTTGTGCGCCACACCACGTCATGGCTGCTCACCAGCGCTGCCACCTCCTCCCATGCCCATTTTGTGAGGTTCGCTGGCCTCCTCCTCCTATCTCTGGAGACAAGTGTGTCCCTCCTGGCAGCCACCTCCTCCAGCAGGACCGCGAGGCACTCATCTGAAAGGTGGGGGGATGAGTGCCCACCCGACCTGCCCTCCCACCTGGTATCTCCAGCAGTATTCGGCTCCATCAAGACAACACGGAACAGCTGTCCTTCCGAGTTTTTAAACTGGCTGCTGGGTCGCCAGTGGACCCAGCGGCTGACAGGACCCCGCCCGTGCTCAGCCCTTCCCGACCGTGTTTCATGCTAGGCGGGTCTTAATTGGCCCGCCAACATAAAATCATAGTTGGGAGCCAATCACAGGCGGCAGGCCGATTCCCAGCCGCTCCCGGTACCGCCGACTGCACTTGCCTGCTGACCTCAAAATTCTTCCCTCTATTTGAAATGGGAGACCCCTTATTTTTTTTAAACTGTGTCTCCTAGTTCTAGTTCCTCCCACAGGAGGAAACATCTTCCCGGTATCCACCCAATCAAGTCCCCTCAAGATCTTATATGTTTCAAAATGATCACCTAATCTCCAATCGTTATAGGCCTAACCTGTTCAACCTTTCTTTATAAGTCCTTCATCCAAGGAATGAGTCGAATGAACCTTCTCTGAATTGCTTCTAGTGCAATTATATCCTTTTTTCAAATAAGGAGACAAAAATTGTACACAGTACTCCTGATGTGGTCTCATAAAGACCCTGTACAGCTGCAGTAAAACTTCCCTACTTTTATATTCCATTCCTCTTGCAATAAACACCAACATTCCATTTGTCTTTCTAATCACTTGCTTCACCTGTATGCTAACTTATTGTCATTCTGTTATTGAGTTCTGCCATCTCTATTTAAATAGTATACCACTTTCCTATCCTTCCTGCTAAAGCGAACAAGTTCTCATTTTCCCACATTCTACTCCATCTGCCAAATTTTTGCCCACTCACTAAACTTATGCATATTCCTTTTTACCTCCCCTTGACAACTTACTTTCCCACCTACCTTGATGTCATCGGCAAACTTAGCAATAATATATTCGGTCCCTTCATCCAATCATTGACGTGAATTGAAAATAGTTGAGGCCTCAGCATTGATCCCTGTGGCACTCCACTATTTACAGCTTGCCAACCCGAAAAAGACCCTTTTATCCTTAATCTCTGCTTCCTGTTAGCTACTCAGTCCTTTATCTGTGATAATATATTATCCCCTATACCTTGAGCTCTTATTTTGTGCACTAACCTTTGATGAGCACCTTATCAAAAACATTTTGGAAATCCAAGTACAACACATCCATAGGTTCCCCATTATCCACCTTGCTTGTTTCTTTTTCAAAGACCTCAAATAAATTAGTTAACACGATTTCTTTTTCACAAAACCATGTTGACTCTGTCTGATTGCATTAAGATTTTCTAAGGAATTTTGGAAGATGCCTTTGCTGTATATACAGCTACTTATTTTAAAATCCTAGGATGCAGGCCATCTGGTCCTGGGGACTTGTCAGCCTTTAGGTCTAATAGTTTTCCCCGTACCTTTTCCCTGGTGATAGTGATTGTTTTATGTTCCTCCCTGCCTAACGTCTCTTGATTTTCAGGTATCTTTGGGAAGCTTTCTAAGTCTTCTACAGTGAAGACAGACATGAAACAGCCTGTTCCACTCTCCGACATTTCCTTGTTTTCCACTATCAATTTCCCAGACTCTCCCTAGAGGACTAACACTCACTTAATTTACTCTCTTCCTTTTTAAATACTTGTAGAAACTCCTACTGTCTGTTTGTATATTTGCAGCTAGCTCTTTCTCATACTCTAATTTCTCCCTCTTTATTATTTTTAAAATCTTCCTTTGCTGATTCTGTTGCCAGAGGTCACTGGTAATGGTTGTTGGCTTAATACAAAGAGGAGAAGAGTCAATTCTCTCTTAACTCTAAATTCACTTTATTCACGTTGTTAGATCATCTACATATAGCTTATATGTCTGGTTAAATATAGACATGCAATTTTATACCCAAAACTAGGATCTAAACGCACACCCACTAGGTTTCTCTGACACTCCCTGAGTGGTCACAGAATATAAAGCTAATACCCAAAAAGGAGAGCTGTTCTCTCTCTCTTGCATCTCTATGTTGCTGACGTAGGTTCTTCCACTTCTGCAATGGTTGGTCTCTGGAGTTCTTGCTGCCTCCATGCCCGAAATTCTCTATTCTTATACTGAATCTTATCTCTTCAAGCTGTGCTGTCTCTTTCCCGTTGGTTTAGGCTTGCTTGCCTAGTCTGTGGCATCTTCTCATTGGCTCTGTCCCAAGAACTTAGGTAGCATTACCTCGTTACTCCTTTCCTAAATAAGGACTTGTGTCTTATCACATTTCCTTTGTTTTCCAAGAAACTCAGCTACTTCAAACTGGTTCCAGCCAGCTCAGGTCAGTGGTTGGAATCAGGTTACTTCAGGTCAAAAGTTGCTTTTGCCTGTGTCAGCAGTTCGGCTGCAGCCCCTGGCCAACAGTTCTTAAACTCTATGCAGTCTTCTGACCAGCCACTAATCTTTGCAGAATTGTAGAGTTTCTTTCAATTTGATACTATCCTTAGCTTCCTTGTTTAGCCATGGATGATGCATCCTTCTTAAAGAGTCTTTCTTTCTCACTGGATAAATCTTTGCTGAGAGTTATTAAAATCTCCTTAAAAGCCTGTGACTGTATCTTTACTGTCTTACCTTTAAACTTAGTTTCCCAGTTCACTTTAGCTAACTCTGCCTTCATACCTTTATTTAGTTTAAAACATTAGTCTTAGACCCACACTTCACACCTTCAAACTGAACATGAGGTTCTATCATGTTATGATTGCTGTCACCGAAAGGCTCCTCTACTGTGAGGTCAATGATTAATCTTGTCTCTTTGCACATTACCAGGTTGAGAATAGCCTGCTCCCTATTTGGCACTAAAATGTACTGCTCTAAGAAATTGTCCCAAATATACTCTATGAATTCAATTTCCAGGCTACCTTTGCCAATCTGATTTGTCTAATCTACATGTAGATTAATATCACCTATGATTATTGCGGAACTTTTCTTACACACGCCATTCATTTCTTCCTGCATACTTTATCCTACAGTATTACTACTGTTAGGAAACGTTTAAACTACCCCTATAAGTAACATATTATTTTTTATCCCTACCCAAACTGATTCTACATCTTGCTCTTTCAAGCTAAGGTTATCTCTCACTTCTTTTACTAATGTCATCCTTAATTAACAGAGCTACCCCACACCTTTTCCTAACTTCCTGTCTTTCCAAAATGTTAAATACCTTCAATATTGAGGTCCCAGGCTTGGTCCCCTTGCAACTATGTCGCCATAATGCCTATCAGGTCTTACATATTTACTTCTGTCATTGCCAACAATTCATCCATTTTGTTATGAATGCTATGCACATTCAGATACAGAGCCTTTTACTACTTTACTGTTTTTGCAATCTCTGGTCTTATCTGCTGGTTCACTTCTAAATTTGTATGCTCTATCCCTTTCTATCATATTCTGGTTATCATTGCCCAAATCGTAACTACCCTGCTCTATTACCTTGCTGTTACCCTTTGCCACATCTCCTCTAACATGATTCCTTCCCCCCACTGTTTAAAATCCTTTCTACCACCCTAGTTATATAACTCGCCAGAACACTTGTCCTAGCGTGATTCAGTTGAAGACCATCCCAATGGTATGGCTCTCACTTACCCCAGTGCTGGTGTCAGTGAGCCATGAATGGAAACTCATTTCTCCGGCACCAGTCTTTGAGCCGCTCATTCATCTCTCTAATCTTATTTATCCTACTGCAATTTGCTTGTGGCTGAGGTAATAATCCAGAGTTTTGTTTTTTTTTTTAATTTAGCCCCTAGCTGCTCATAATCTCTAAACAGAACCCTTTCCTAGTCCTATCTATGTCATTGGTACTCACGTGGAGCACGACAACTAGATCCTCGCCTTCCCACTGCAAATTCCTCTCCAGCCCAGAGCAGATGTCCCAAACTCTGGCACCAGACGGGCAACACAGCCTTCTGGACTCTAGCTCTCAACTACAGAGGACTGTGTCTATCTGCCTGGCTATACTGTCCACTGATACCACAGTATTCTTATTTATTCTCCCCATTTGAACGGCTTCCTATATCATGATGCAATGGTCTGTTCGCTAAGCCACCTTGCAGTCCTGCACTCTCATCCATACAAGCTGCAAGAACCTTAAACCTGTTGAATAACTGCAAGGGCTGAGGCTCTCCCACTTCTACTTTCTTGATCCCCATACCTGCTTCATTGACAGTAACATCCTCCTACCCCTGACCATTGACCAAATCAGAAGACTCCATCCTTACCGGTGTGACTGCCTTCTCGAATAGAGTGTCCAGGTAACTTTCTCCTTTCCTGATGCATTACAGTGTCTGTAGCTCGGCCTACTGCTCATTGGCTCGGCGCCAAAGCTCCTTGAACAGCATTCTCTTACTGCAGGTGTGTTTGCTGTGAATCACACTGGTGTCCACAAGCTCCCAGATAGTTTAGTTGCCCTGCCATCTTTATTATGAGTTAATTAATTTATTTTCCTTAGTTAATTTATAATTAATAACCCCCAGTACTACTAATAAATTTTACTATTGCCGGTAAAATTTACCACTACTAGTAAAACCTTACTAATAAATAACCCAAGTTTCAGAAGGTTCTTATTCTTATTATTTTAATTAATGTTATATTTACTCTGATTAAAATTCCCTAGTTTTGATAAGAGAAAATTCTCACCAACCAATTAATAATTTACCTTCTTTGCTGTTATGTCCTACTTTGATTTTCTTTGGAATGCTCTGAACCAACAAATTCACCCCCCTGTCTCTTCAAACTCTCACCATGTTCTCTAGGCTGCCCGCCATTCCTGAGAAGCAACTTGTGTCTTCTACAGCTACTAGAGGCTGAAAAGGGAAGAAAAAGAAGTACTTCTTTCCCCTGTGCACCGATTTCCCACATGAACGAAATCCCCAACTATACACTACGCCTTAGTGCATCCCCTCACTCTGTGCAGTTTGAAAAAGTTGTCTGCTTACACAGAGCTTCTGATGAGTCACTAGCCAGCTTAGCTTCCTGCTACAGTAATTAATGCCTCTTGAACTAACCACATGCAGCTGATTGGCAGATACTGAACAATGGGTGACCTGTTAGATCAGACTGGGGATCTGGATGTTGGGGAGTTACTCCTGTTTCTCAGCCAGTTCTTTTCTGGCTACAGCAGTTGAAAGGTTTGAATCTGCTTTGAATTGCTCTCCAGATCTGCCCTCTTTCTCCCCTTCAACAATTTATAAAAAGCAGGGCAAACTGACTTCTCCCAGCTTGAGGCACCAACTGGGGAGTCAGCAATGGGTTGTGGCCCTACTGAGAAACACCTCAACACAGACAGTTTGTAGAAACCTTCATCTGTTCACACAAGCACATTATTGGAAGCCTGTTGGGTTCAGGGTTTAAAGTCAGGGTTAGGATCAATGATATGATTCTCACAGTTGGTTTGTGTGCATTGTATTGGGGTTAGGATAGGATTGGGTGTCTGAATCAGGAGTTATGGTCAGGGTAAGGGTCAGGTATATGATTTTCACAGTCAGTCTGTCTTTTTGCAGATATGTATTTGAATGACTTGAAGACTGGAATCTGTGCCAAGGATGGAGAACCTGTTATTGAAAAGTCAACAGTGGCTACAGCATTGGTAAATGGCAATAACCTGATAGGGCCTGTGGTCGGCAATTTCTGCATGGATCTGGCTATTAAGAAAGCCAAAGAGGTGGGAATCGGATTGGTGGCAGCTTACGGTGAGTTAGAATCCCAGGATCAGTAAGAGTTAGTTATGTGACCTGTTAATCCCTCTTTACTCTTTGAGCTGAAGGGACTGAGCCAATTATCATCGGGTGTTGAGCCAGTTATCATCAGATGATGAGCAGTTAGTCCAAGGTCACACAAATAACATTTCAGTGCTCTTAAGGTGAGTTGGTAGTAATGTGGATTAAAAAAGGAAAAGGAATGTTCCAGAATTCATGAAACATTCATGACACAAACAGTCAAAGTGGTAGACAGTGAAAGACTCACCTGGCGCATTGGGCCTCCCCCATTCAGCCCGGGAGAAATGGAGCAACATGGTCCCCCAAACACTGCCCACCCACAGCCCTAGAGTAACAGAGAAAAATGGTCCCCACCCCAAACACCCCCAACCCACAGTCTTGGAATAATGGAGAAACGCGGGCCTCCCAAACCATCCCCACTCATAGCCCTAGAGTAACAGAGCTGCTTTTATCTGCACTGGACTGCTGCTTTAGGCAGCGTTAGAGTGCTTCAGTTGGAGACTGGTGAGTGAGGGACTTTTAAATGTTAATTTCTATCTAAAGTCTAATCTTTCTTTAATTTAGTTGCTCTTTGGGTTATTCCAGCTTTAAAACTGGGGAGGTGATGACATAGTGGTATTGTCACTGGACCAGTAATCCAGGGACCCAGGGTAATGTTCTGGGGGACCCGGGTACAAATCCAGCCACGGCAGATGGTGGAATTTGAATTCAATAAAAATCTGGATTTAAAAGTTTAATGATGACCATGAAACCATTGTCGATTGTTGTAAAAACCCATCTGGTTCACTAATGTCTTTTAGGGAAGGAAACCTGCCGTCCTTACCTAGTCTAACCTAGATGTGACTCCAGACCCACAGCAATGTGGCTCACTCATAAATGCCCTCTGAAATGGCTTAGCAAATCACTCAGTTGTATCAAACCATTACAAAGTCTCAAAAAAGGAATGAAACCAGGTGGATCACCCAGCATCAACCTAGGCACTGGAAACAACAACAGCAAACTCAGCCCTGTCGACTCTGCAAAGTCCTCCTTGCTAACATCTGGAGGCTAGTGCCAAAATTGGGGGAGCTGCCTTACAAACTAGTCAAGCAACAGCCTACATAGTCATCCTCACTGAACCATCACCTTAGAAAGCACCTTCCAAACCCATGACCACTACCATCTAGAAGGACAGGGCAGCATATAGATGGTAACACCACCACTTGGAAGCTCCCCTCCAAGTCACTCACCATCCTGGCTTGGAAATATATCGCCGTTCCTTCACTGTCACTGGAACTGCCTTCCTAACAGCGCTGTGGGTGTACCTACACCACATGGACTGCAGCGGTTCAAGAAGGCAGCTCACCACCACCTTCTCAAGGGCAACTAGGGATGGGCAATAATTGCTGGCCCAGCCAGCAAAGCCCACATCCCGTGAATGAATAAAAAAAATACAGGCTCTGCTTGCAGCTGCGGCTAGTAAATTAGTTAACTGGCTTAAACAGGTTTTCAGAAGCTAGATTCAGACAGCACAAAAGCAAGCCATCTACAGTGCTGCTTCTGCCTGCACTGGAGTGCTGCTTTGGGCTACATTAAAGTGCTTCAATTGGAGTTTGGTGAGAGAGGGAGTTCACTGAAGAGGGAAGGAGGTGATCCTTTCATTTTCTACCTTTCCTCAGTAAGAAGAGCAGCTGCCTTGGTATGTAGGACCTGGTAAGTATTTGTTTTGTCCTTAATATTCTCTAAACTAGATGAAGTAAAAGTAAGGGGAGTAATTTAAGGGTACGTCATGTCAGGGCAGCTCGGCCAAGTGGAATGCTCCCCCTCTGCAATGTGGGAACTCAGGGATATTTCCAGTGTCCAGT
Source organism: Carcharodon carcharias (assembly GCF_017639515.1). Lineage (NCBI taxonomy): Eukaryota > Metazoa > Chordata > Chondrichthyes > Lamniformes > Lamnidae > Carcharodon > Carcharodon carcharias. Next base: position 39,220,496 of record NC_054476.1, on the reverse strand, counting down.
ATGCAGTTACTCGAAATCCATGTTTCAGAGCTGGAGCTGCACCTGGAGTCATTGTGGAGCACCTGCAAGGATAAGATCTTCAAGGATAGCATGTACAGTGAGGTGGTCATACTGCAGGTAAAGAGTGCACAGACAGAAAGGGAATGGGTGACTGCCAGACAGAGTAAATGCGCTAGGCAGGTAGCACAGGAGTCCCTTGGCTCCAACTCCATCTCCAACAGATTTTCCATTTTGGAAACTGCTAGAGGAGTTGATTTCTCCAGGGAATGCAGCAAGAGCCAAGTCCATGGCACCACAAGTAGCTCAGCTGCATGGGAGATTGGGAGAGCAATAGTGATAGCTGTTTCTTTCATAAGGGGAGCAGATAGACGTTTCTGCGGCCGCAGACATGACACCAGGTTGATATGTTGCCACCCTGGTGCCAGGGTCAAGGATGTCACTGAGCGGCTGCAGAACATTCTGAAGGGGCAGGGTGAACAGCCAGAGGTTGTGGTCCGTATCAGTACCAATGGCATAGGTAAAAGAGGGATGAGGTCCTGAAAGCAAAATATAGAGAGCTAGGAAATAAATGAAACAGTAAGGCCTTAAAGATAGTAATCTCAGGATTACTCCCAGTGCCATATGTTAGTGAGATCAGGAATAGGAGAATAGACCAGCTGAATGTGTGGCTGGAGAGATGGTGTAGGAGGGAGAGATTTAGATTCCTGAGGCATTTCTGGGGAAGATGGGATCTGTAAAAGTTGGACTGGTTGCACCCCAGCAGGAAGGGACCAATATCCTCGCAGAAGTATTTGTTACTACTGTGGGGAGGCTTTAAATTAGATTGACACTAGGGAACCTGAGCGGACAGACACAAGAGAGGGAAACAAAACTAGGAATGAAAGACAGAAAAGTAGAAAGCAGAAGTGGAAGACAGAAGAAACAAGGAATAGCAGCAAATAGGGCAAAAGAAATATGTAAACATGTTAAAAAGACAAGTCTAAAGGCACTTGCAACAAGGTAGACAAATTAACAGTGCAAATTGATGTAAATGGGTATGATATGATTGCAATTACAGAGATATGGCTGCAGGGTGACCAAGAGTACTCGATATTTAGAACCTACAGGTAAAAAGGAAAAGGAGGTGGCATGGTGTTGTTAGTTAAGGATGAAATCAATGTAATAATGAGAGAGGATATTGAATCTGAAAATACAGATGTAGAATCAATCTGGGTGGAGCTAAGAAACAACTTGAGGCAGAAAACATTAGTGGGAGTTGTCTATTGGAAACTATGAAGGTATGAGTTGGCTAAGCTAGATTGGGGAGCTTCATTAAAAGACAGTGGCTAATATTTAAGGGACGAATGTATACATTGCAAGAGTTATACATTCCTTTCTGATGCAAAAACACAAGAGGAAAAGTGTCCCAACCATGGCTAACAAAAGAAATTAAGGGTAATATTAGGTCCAAAGAGGAGTCATATAAGGCTGCTAGAAAAAGGTGGCAAGCCTGAGGGTTGGGAGCAGTTTAGAATTCAGCAAAGGAGGACCAAGAGATTGATTAAGAGGGGAAAAATAGAGTATGAGAGTAAGCTTGCAAGGACCTTAAAAGCAGACTGCAAAATCTTCTATAAGTATGTGAAAAGAAAAAGATTACTGAAGACAAATGTAGGTCCCTTACAGTCTGAAACGGGAGAATTTATAATAGAAAACAATGAAATGGCAGAGCAATTAAACAACCACTTTAGTTCTGTCTTCACGGAGGAAGACACAAATAACTTCACAGAAACACTAGGGAACCAAGGGTCCAGTGACAAGGAGGAATTGAAGGAAATTAGTATTACTAAAACAATAGTGCTGGAGAAATTAATGGAACTGAAAGCCAATAAATCCCCAGGCACTGATAATCTACATCTTAGGGTGCTAAAGGAGGTGGCCACGAAAAAGTGGATGCGTTGTTTTTCATTTTCCAAAATTCTGTAGATTCTGGAACAGTCCCAGCAGATTAGAGGGTTGCAAATATAATCCCACTATTTAAAAAAGGAGGGAGAAAAAATTACAGTCCAGTTAGCCTAAACTCAGTAGTAGGGAAAATGCTAGAGTCTATTATAAAGGGTGTGACAACAGGACACTTAGAAAATATCAATGGGATTAGACAAAGTCAGCATGGATTTATGAAAGGGAAATCATGTTTGACAAACCTATTGGAGTTCTTTGAGGATGTAACTAGCAGAATAGATAGGGAGAACCAGTGGATGTGGTGTATTTGAAATATCAGAAAGCTTTTGATAAAGTCCCACACAAGAGGTTAGTGTGTAAAATTAAAGCACATGGGATTGGGGGTAATATATTAATATGGATTGAGAATTGGTTAGCAGACAGCAAACAGAGAGTAGGAATAAATGGGTCTTTTTCGGAATGGCAGGCATTGACTAGTGGGGTACCGCAGGAATCAGTGCTTAGGCCCCAGCTATTCACAATCTATATCAATGGTTTGGATGAGGGAACCAAATATAATATTTCCAAGTTTGCTGAATACACAAAACTTGGTGGGAATGTGAGCAATAAGGATGGTGTTAAGAGGCTTTCAAGGTGATTTAGACAGGTTGAGTGAGTTGGCAAATACATAGCAGATGCATTATAACGTGGATAAGTGTGAAGTTATCCATTTCAGTAGGAAAAACAGAATGGCAGAATATTATTTTAATGGTGATGTTGAAGGATGGCCGAGTTGTGCTGTTAATGATAGAGTTGATCTGCAGACACTTCTTGAGTTGAAACATTAAGCTTATTTAGTTATTTTTTGGGAAAATGTACTTTATTCATGAAATATCTGAAAGAACATTACAAAACATTTCTAAATGGCCATCACAAAAAGTGCAATCATATTCAACTTTTACACATGGATTATGAGGTGCTTCAATACAATCAATGAATATTACAGTCATTTCAATATGGTCATTACGGACAATCAGACAGTGCAATGGTACAGTAGTTATCGACATATATCATATTGCACTCAGAGGTGCTTCAATACAATTATATTCCATTTAGTATTCAATGTATACATTCATTGTGAGTCGTACAGCCCGAGGGATCTATACAATTCCCAGTCCCTCAGTGCACTATGGCAGAAAGGTCTTAGACAGCGATCTTTCCTCATTGCACATTTGTGGTGGCTGCCCCAAGCTTTCAGAAACTGGCCAGGAGAATGGAGACGAAATTGAACAGCAGTTCAAGTGGATATTGAAATTTCTCATTGTCCCATCTGAATAAATGTTCACTTATTGCTGCTGCTCTCTCAGTTCCCACCGGAAAATATTTGGCAGAGAGTGCTTGTGTGGATGGAGGTATTTTCTACATTAGTGGTTTTCAAAGTGATCAGGATAGGAGGTACCTTGGATGTGTTTGACAGAACACCAGAAGAGGAAACCATCACCATCCATGGCAGCGATGACATGCTGCAGTACCCTCAGCACAAGAGAGAGGTGCACAGGAGAGAGGTACATGAGAGATAGATGCACAAGAGAGGGCCTGAGATTGCAGGAAGTATTATCAATATCACAGGGTTTACAGACAGAGGCTCAGCTTACTTCACTTCTCAGGAGAACGGTGCCTCCACAGACTGTGCTTGTCATGTCAGGTGATGACCGAAATCTGCAACCTCCTAGCGGAAAACCCTGCTGGATTGGGAGATCAGGCCTTAGCAGTGGAGGTCAAAATGACTGCTCCACTCAACAGCTTCTCCTCCAGACCCTTCCAGAGTCCTACTGGTGACATATCCAGGATCTCCCAGTTGACAGCCCACAAATGCATGAGGCAGGTGACTGATGGTTTGTTTGCCAGGGCCAATAATTACGTAAATTTCCTTGGTGATGACAATGGCCAGAATGATTGAGCACTCGGATTAACTTCTTTGCCTGGATTACCCCAGGTACAGGACTGGGCATCTCGACCTCCCTCCAGGTGCCCCTTCTCCTCAAGGAGTCAGCCTCGGACGCCCACAGTGGGGAGAAACAGCAGCTGGACATCCCAGGGCCATACAATCAGGTGACTCTGCAAGTGTTCAGCCAATCCCAATCCCCTCTGCCTGTAACCCCAACCCCTCCAGCTGCACAGGCCAAGGAGGGTGCATCAGCCTCACAGCCGGAGACCCAAAGCAGGCCAAGGCCCTCCAGGCCTCAGCCCTCCAGAAGACACCCGCCAAAGTAATCAAAAACAAAGGGCATAACAGTGAGCAGGCTGCCTCCACCTCTGCTGCAGGTTTCGGGGATCCACCAAGACATAGCTTTAGGGTTAGAAAGACTAAGAAATTTTGATATCACTTTTGGGTCATGGGTGTTCACTCACTGTATATATCATGCACATTCATAAATATATTTGCTGTTCATGACAATGGTCTCATCATTTGAATGCATTGTGTATATGCATCTATGTGGCCTCTTATTTTGAGGATGACCCAAGCTCCCACTCCGTGATTGCCTCCCTTTGTGAGCCTCACACTCATGTGATGTCTAGCTGACTCATGTTAGTTACTCGTCCCTTATCTAATGTGTCAACCTCTTTATTGAAAGTGACCGCAAATTGCAATAGGAAGTGATATTCATTAAAAGACACCATGGAGTTATGCATGATCAATTGGATTGTACAATTATCACTCTTGATGTCACATCATCAAATAGCTGTCTTCATTGTTTGTGCCAAAGTACAAGACCTGCATCCATGATGGTCTCTCCAGCCATGTGCACATCCCTATGGCAGCAAGAAGTATCTCATTCAGGAGGCCACGACTATACCAAGTTCACTTGATGCAGGTTTTGCACTGGTCTGCTGCCTTTCACTTTCCACAGCTTTGGCTGCTGACCTTTCCAAAGATTAAAGTCAGGTAAACATGAGGACTGGGGGTCCACGGCTCAGTGCTGACATTGCTCTCAATGTCAGTGGTTGTAAAGGCCTTTTAGATCACTAAGGAATGGGAGAAATGTGCTTGGGTACCCTGGCCTGCACTTGCTCCTCTTGGAACCTTGTGGCTATGAATGTGTCATGGGCACAGCTTCCGCATCTTGTGGCTTCGATCACAGCCTCAGGTGGAAGATCTCCTTCATTGCCCTCTTCAGGTCACTGCCCTTCCAGTTCTCAGCCTCCTCCTCCATGTCTCCCTCTGGCAAGTGATCTCTGCATTGAAGCGGCAGTTTGTGCAGGGCGCGACAACCACAGTGATGCAGGACACCCTCTCTAGAGAGTACAGCAGAACCCCACCTCAGTGGTCCAAGCATCAGAAGCACATATTCAGGATGCCAGTCTGCTCTATGATGTATCTTGTTGAACCATGCGACACATTGAATCTTTCCTCCGAGGCATTTTGAGGATGACACACAGGTGTCATGAGCCATCATTTCAGCGGGTATCCCTTATCACCAAGCAGCCAGCCCTGTAAAGCACCGCAGCCCCTCAAATATCTGAGGCACCTGGGAGTACTTCAGGATATATGAGTCATGGGAACTCCCAGGGTACCTGGCACAAATATGCATGATGTGCTTCCGATGGTTGCACACCAGCTGTACAGTGTGAACTCTACATAATGGTGAGCCTTACTGTCGAGGGCGTCTATCAGCTCATTGCTACATTTATGTGTTGAGAACTGTGAGATGCCATATAGGTACCCTGAGGATTCCTGGAACGAGCTGCTGGCAAAAAAATTGAGTGCTCGGCGGTGCCGGGCCCTTCTTCCCCTCCCCAATCGGATCACTGCCATCAAGAAGACAGCATTGAGCACAAGCTCCATTATCCAATTCTCCCTCTCCTTGTGGACAGATAGGATCCAGCAGATCAAAGAGTAATGGGCAACTATTGTAGAGCTCCCAATCGCTACTAGAAAATGACTGTCATGTCGTAGAGCTGCGTCTGCATTACTTGTCTTTCCCTAGTCCAGCGTTCTAGCTGAGGTATTACCTTACAGATCTAGGTGACCAAGATGCCACCCCAGCTACTTGACATCTTAATTCCCAAGAGGTTGAAAGAGGCTTGAGCACATCCAGGATATGTTCAGCTTTAACTAATGCATTCCTACTATGTCTGATCTGGTATAGTGATTATGCCTAATCTGCACTTTTGCCACGACTGGATGACCTTTGGCCCATTAGCCATGCCAATTGCAGAAAGCATGTTAGAGACTTTCATTGATCATCTTGCAGATATGCAGCAACTGTGCTTCCTTCATGGTTGGCTGCATCTTCCAGTCTCATTCCTCTCTATTAATGCTCCAATTGATCAACTTGATTGTGAACCCAATGACTCCTGCAGTCTCACGTTAAAGCACTCCAAATGTCAGTGGCTCCAATTACACCTTCTCAGTAAACTCTTCCTAAGTTCTATCAGGTCAGAACCATTTCCATATTGTTACTCTAAACAGTTTGACGGTGCCCCCTGTTAGGGCCCCTGGGCCCAGCCATGGGCTCCTCCCACACTGCCTCAGCCTCCTCCCTTGCAGATTCTTTTCCAGTTTGGATTTTAAACTGTCAGAACTTCAGGATCTCAAGATGGTGACACTGCATTTCTACCTTAGGACCAGTTTCGACCCTCCCCCTGTCAGAACTCGGGTGTCCCGATCTTCCTGGATCCTCAAGATGTGCAGGTAGAAACCCCTCGGGTGATTCTCCAGCCTGTAATTCTGAAACCTGTTGTCATTGTTATTCCTGCCCTCCCCCCTGAACCCATGACTGTTGATGTCTCCACGCCCATGTGGATCTCACCCCTCCCCATCTTGAGGCCATATGGACAGTCACATACAGAGGCCAACCACCTCACCCACCACCCCCCCCCCAGGAGAGTTTCAAGTACCCCTCCTTTATTACATTTCACCATTTATAGGCTGCAGATGCCTCCCCACACCATGACTATCTTATCTGCAGCCCAGTACTGAGCCAGACACCCCCATCACCACCAACTATGAGACTATGACCATGCCCTGCACATCAATCTGTGCCTGATCCCTGTTGAGCACACAGGCTTTGTCCCTCCCTGGAGCAGGAAATCGATGTGTGTGCCACGCATAGCCCTGTAGTATAGCCCACAGAGTCCCAAAACTGTCTTTAATCTCTCTCCCTGACTACGAGGTCAACAGAGCCCTGGATTTCCTTTAATCTCTCATCTCGACCTCTTGGCCTCAATCCAGGGATTATGACTGTCTTTCACTCAGCTCTCTTGTTCCTTAATGAATGACACAAGACTGTTTCCCCTTCCTCCCACTGCTTTGTGAGTCTCTGTGCAACCCATCTGTCTTATGCAAGTCTTCCCCTGCCACCCTATTCATGAGTCACTGCGCAACCCTTGTCTCTTATGTGACACTAACCTCCGCAACCACCACCCCCCCCCCAACCCCCACATCCCCGCGCCCCCCCCCCCCCACCCCCCATTTTGTTCTATCATGTCTGCATGGATCCCCTCCCCTTCATGCAAATCAAACCCCATTCACCCACTTCTGTGTCTGTGTTCCACTGTTCCATGTCGGGCTTCAGCTTCCCCACCCCCAATCTTCCTTCTGCCTGTCATCGTCCCCCCAACCAACCCTACCAAACCTCCTTCACCCATATGTCTTTCCCAGCATCCCCCTCTCCAACCCTACCAAACCCCCATCACCCTCATGTCTCTGTTATCGCCAACCCTCCCAAACTCCCTTCACCCTCATGTCTCTGTCATCTTCCATTACCTCCCTCCATCCCGCAGCCCCATTCCCCCCCTCCCCCTCCCCCTGCCCCTCCCTCACCAAACACTGGTCACCATGCTAGTCTCTGCCTGAGACTCACAGCACACAATGCTGTCCTGCCAGCACGTAAACCATTGAGGAAGCCAAGGTGAGCAGCCCAGCTCAGTCCCCGAGGCAGCCACCGTGAGCAGCCCCACCATACACCCCCGCCAGTCTAGCTAACACTGGCATCGCTGAGGAGCCAGAGCAGCACTGTTGTACATAGACTTTGAATGTTGCACCCACCTCGAAGTCAAAAGTGAAGTGAAGATGGACAGCTGCATACTAGTCTAATTTCCCACTGGCATGGCATGAAATTGGGAAGGGGAATGTGATTCTGGCGAGTTGCATTTTTAATGAGCGTTCACGACATGCTAATGCATGCAAGTGGTGTTCCCGACATGGATGAGCAGGAAAGCAGACCTGCCATCATCCCACCATGAAAGTGGCAAGGGCAAAATTCTGGCTCATTTTTCTGCTGGTGGTAATCCAACTTTTGGCTTCACTCCGAATTTTCCACTCCTGCCCACCACAAAACCCGTCGCTGGCTCTACTGGAACGTTCCGCCCCATCTCTTCCAGTGGTTGAGTCCTAGATGATCCCTTGAAATTGTACCAAGGTTTGAATTACATTTTTCAAAAGTAATCGGTGTGAAACATTTACCACACTGACAACAGTTTCATTTACATCGTCCTGACAACATTAAAAATCCCCACAGGAGTGAGAAATGGAAATAGATAGGAAATCGGACAGCTGATCATAGTGGATGAGATTAGAAAGATTGATTGAAGATTGGTTAAAAAGGAGGACGCTTTGCTTATAAACAGAGATAAGAGTACAAAAGCAAGGAAATTATGTTAAACCTTTATAAATTACTGGTTAGGTCCCAGCTGGAGTTCAATTCTGGGCATCACACTTTAGGAAGGATGCCAAGACCTTGGAGAGGGAGCAGAGGAGATTTACTAGAATGATAACAGGGATGAGGAACTTCAGTTATGTAGAGAAACAAGAGAAGCTGGGATTGTCCTAGTTAGAGCATAAAAAGTTAAGGAAGGTTCAAAGAGGTGTCCAAAATCATGATGGTTTTTTTTTAAGAGTCAATAAGAAGAAACTTTCCATTGGCAGAGGGTCACTAACCAGAGGACACAGATTTAAGCCAATTGGCAAAAGAGCCAAAGGCCAGGTGAGGAGAGATTCATTGTGTATTTAGAATGTTAGCTGTGGCTCTGTGACTAGCACTCTTGCCCTTGGGAATTAATTGTGGGTTCCAGCTTCTCTTCACAGATATAAGCACACTATTGGAAGTGACACTCCCAGTGCAGTACTGAGGAAACACTGCAATGTCAGTGAGCCAGTACTGAGAGAGCATTGTACAATTGGAAGGTCATTATTGAGGGAATGCTGTACTGTTGGCTGGTCAGTACCGAAGGAGTGTTGTATTGTCGGAGGGTCAGTATTGAGGGAGTGTTGCTTTGTTAAGGAGAAAAGTGCTGAGGGAACTCTGATTTGTCGGGGTGGGGGCAGTATTGAGAGAATGCTGCACCATTGGATGTTCAGTACTGAGGGAGTGCGGCCCTATCGGAGGGCCAGTACTGAGGGAACATTGCACTATCAATGGAGCAGTACTAAGGGAACATAGCACTGTTGAAGGGGCAGTACTAAGAGAATACTCCTTTATTGGAAGGTCAGTGCTGAGGAAAGCTGCACAGTGGATGTTCAGTACTGAGGAAGTGTGGCACTGTCAGAGGGACAGTACTAAGGGAGTGTTGCATTATTAGAGGTGTAGTACTGAGGGAGTGCTGCACTCTTGGAGGGCTAATACTGAGGGAGTACAGTACTGTTGGAGAAGAAGTACTGAGGAAGAGCTGCTCTGTCAAACGGTCAGCACTCAGGGTGTGCTGCACTATTGGAGGGCCAGTACTGAGGGAATACTGCACTGTCAGAGGGTCAGAACTAAGGGAGGGTTGCATCATTGGAAGAGGAGTACTGAGAAGTGCTGCACTGTTGGAGAGGCAGTGCTGAGGGAGTACTGAGGGGTTGCTGTGTTGTTGCATATTCATTACTGAGGGAGCACTGCACTGTAGGGTGGGCAGTACTGAAAGACCACTGCATTGTCAGAGGTCAGTACAGAGAAATGCTGCATTGTTAAATGTTCAGTACTGAGGGAGTGCAGCACTGTCAGAGGTGCCACCTTTTGGATGAGAATTTAAACTGAAGCCCCAACTATCCTCTTACATGGCATAAAAGATCCTACACCAGGGAGAAGGATAGTTCTTCCCACTGTCCAGTGACAAAAATCTATCCCTTAACCAACGCCACTAAATCAGATATCGAGTTATTCATAACTGGAATCTTGTATGCAAATTTGTTATTGCATTCTCTACATTACAGCAATGACTACACTTCAAATATAGAGGCTCAATGATCTAAATCCCTTGGTACTGGTCTCTGAGTTTATTCCATGGTCTTTATCACTTACTGCCTGATAACTTTCTTTGTTGAGATGGTAGGGAGGGTTTGTGAACATCCCTTACAGTGTGTGGTGCTTTATTATGTCTCGTTGTCATTACAGGATCTAATCACTATGGTATTGCAGGATTTTATTCCATGCAAGCTCTAAAATGCGGTTACATTGTAAGTAGAGTAACTTGTACACGACAATATGATTTGGAAATTTCACTTTTGGATTCACAGTTCATTACAATTTTTGTATTTACTTTCAACAGGGAATGACTTGCACAAACACCTCTCCATTTGTAGTGCCAACAAGAGCAAAGGAGGTAGAGTATCTGCTTACAGAGAATTGGTTATAATAGGAAGCTTTAGTTACAGAGAATTGATTAATGGGAGGCTTTACATAGTTGTGTAGCCAGCTTGCTTCCTCAGTGTGTGAAAGCGGCAGCAGTCCTTTATTTGTCTGGATGTGGAGGTCAGTCACTGGTTAGGCTGCTTTTATTGGCCAGGACTTGGACTCTTCAGAGGGCATTGAGGGCCAACGTTGTAGCCTGGGGCTGGAGTCAAGTGGCCTGTATGGGTAGGTGTGGCATGATATCTCCCTGAAAGACATCAGTGAACCAGTGGGGTTTTCACAACAGTTCGCTACTTCCATATTTATTATATCTGGTGCAAACTTATGAATCACCAGATTTAGCAAATTCAGCTTCACAATAAGCTTTGAAAATTTGGCCTTTGCAAGCTCTGGGACGGCTGGTTCATGTCTCAAAAACATTCAGCCCAATGAGCACTGATTCATGGAAACCAAAAATACCTCAGGTAAGATACTTACCCTGTGGATTTGGTTAATCTCAATTGTAATAACTAGAATTAGTTATACCCAGGCTAGTGAACCCATAAACCAGCCAAGGCCTCACATGCCAAGGAATATCCAGTGATTCCAGCAGCAGAAGGTCCTATAGGATGGGTGGCATCCTACTGGCAGGGTTATTTTCTTGTCACTCAATCATCCTTGAAAAATGCCCTTAGGAAAGAGTTGGAGGGCAGCCAGTATGGGAGTCAGGAGAGGATGACACACAACCCTAGACATCTGGAGACTTTGCAGATGCTGTGTGTTTGCCTGCATCCTGGTCAGTTCAGCACTGGCCATGTACTGGTCACTTCATAGAATCTGACAGCTTGAAAAACAGCCATTCAGCCCATCTGGCATGTACTAGCTCTATTCCAATAACTCCCACAACTCTTTCCCCCTGGCCTTGCATATTTTTCTTTTTCAAGCACCATATTTATTCAATTCTCTTGAAATTTATTATTGAATCTGCTTCCACCACCTTTTCACACAGAGCATTTCAAATCATAACTACTAGTTGCGTAAAAAAAATTGTCTTCATCTCCTCTCTATTTCTTTTATTAATTACCTTAAATCTTGGTCCCCTGGTTACCAACCCTCCTGCGAGTGAAAATGTTTTCTCTTTATTTACTTTATCAAAATTTTTTATTGTTTTGCATACTCCAATAAAATATTCCTGTAACCTCCTCTGCTCTCTGGTGAACAATCCCAGCTTCTCCAGTCCCTCTGCATAATAGAAGTCCAAGGCCTTAACATTCTTCCGAAAATATGGTGCTCAGACTAAACACAATATTGCAGCTGAGGCCTAACAAGTGATTTATAAAGATTTACCATAACTTCCCTGCTTTTGTACTCTATGTCTGCATTAATAAAGCCTAGGATCCTGTTCACTTTTTTAAACTTGTTCTGCCACCTTCAAAGATTTGTGTACAATCATCTCAGGTCCTGCTGTTCCTACGCTCATTTTAAAATTGTACCTTTTTCCTGTTATTTACTTGTTTTCCAGCCCACTCTGGGGACCAATCCTATCAGTGTTGCTGCTCCAGCCCTGGATGGTGATAGCTTTGTGTTGGACATGGCCACATCTGCAGTAGCTCTGGGAAAGGTACAGCAGAGTTTCATTCTTTACTTTTAGGTTTATAGATTAAACTATTCATTCAGGCTCATCGTTGCTGAAACCCTCATCCATATCTTTGTTGCCTTCAGCCTCAACTATTTTAGCGCACATTTGGCTGTCCTTTCACCTTCTAGAAACATCAGACTATTCTAAACTTGGCTGCCTGTATCCTAACTCACACAAACCCCTGTTCACTCATCAACCCTAGTGTGTGCTGACATACATTAACTCCTGGTCTGGGAAAGCCTAAATTTTAAAATTCTCATCTTTGTTTTCAAATCCCTCCATGACCTTACCCTTCCCTATCTCTGTAATCTCCTTCAGCTCCGCAACATTCTGAGATCTCTCAAGTCCTCAAACTCTGGCGTCTTTCACATCCCCAGTTTTAATCACTCCGCAATTGGTGGCCATGCTTTTAGCTGCGTAAACCTTTCTTTCCTCCTTCAAAATGTTCCTCAAAACTTTCCTCTGTAGCTAAGCTTTTGGTTATCTGCCTTAATATCCTTTTATGTGGCTTGATGCAAAATGTTGTTTGATTGCGCTACTCTAAAGTGCCATTTGTTATGTGAATGCAAATTATTGTTGTTGTTGCATACCTTTGATCTGCAGGAACTTGCTTGTTGAGCCATGTCATCTCTGTTTCTTTAGATAGAAGTACAGCAAAGACGTGAAGAGAAGGTTCCAGTAGGATGGGGGTGTGATTCCAGTGGCAAAGAGACCACTGATCCAGAACAGATTCTAAAGGGTGGAGGGCTAGTACCTCTGGGAGGAAGTGAGGCTACAAGTAAGTGATATCTAAATCAAAACGTCTTTTGCACAAGTTCAATATTGATGAGGGAGGCTGCACAACCCACCTGAATCCATGCACCCAGAGAGATCCTACCCACTACCAACCCAGCCATTGTACCACCCAATGGTCTTTTCAATAACATCAGCTTTGCTCCTCTTTGATCTATTCTTAATCCATTCCATGTCTCAGTCACTCTCTGAGAGTGACTACTCACTATAGGATCAACTCTCAGGCACTTCTTTCCCTATCTAAAAATCCCAAAGTTTGATATTAGTCTTGGCTGGGGTGCAAGGGGGTTAATGCAAAAAATCAAAAACAATGGGAAAAAGATTCAGGCAGGTGTAAAACATTCTGTTGATTTGCTGTCACCTGGTTTGCTGCTGCTCCAAAAAACCAATTCTGCCTCTAGCATTTCCCCATAGTTCAAACCCTGACCTTGCGACCAGACTCATGCCTCCTCTAAGCTCTACCTCCTGTGTTTGCACATTTTCCCTCTGTTTAGTGACCAGAACTGGACATAGTGCTAAAGCTGAGTCTGACCATGACTGGACATAATGCTCAAGGTGAGTCTGACCATGACTGGATATAGTGTTCAAGGTGAGTCTGACCAGAACTGGACATAGCAAATGCCAAGCAATTATAGGCCAGTTAGTCTTACATCGGTGGTGAGCAAATTAGTAGAATCAATCCTGAGAGGTAGGATTAACTGTCTTGTGAAAAGGCATGGACTAGTCAGGGATGGTCAGCATGGATTTGTTAAAGGAAGGTCTTGCCTCACAAATTTGATTGAATTCTTTGAGGAAGTGATAAGAAGGGTTGATGAAGGTAGTGCAGTGGATGTTGTGTATATGGATTTTAGCAAGGCATTTGACAAGGTCCCACATGGCAGGTTGGTCAGGAAAGTAAAAGCCCATGGGATTCAGGGTAATGTGGCAAACTGGATAAAAGGTTGGCTTTGTAACAGGAAACAAAGGGTAATGGTCAATGGATGTCCTTGCAAATGGAAAGTTGTCTCATGTGGTATTCCACAGGACTTGGTGTTGGGACCCTTGCTGTTTGTATTATATATTAACGATTTGGACATGAATGTGGGGGGCACGATTGGGAAATTTGCAGATGACACAAAGATTGGCCAAGTTGGGGATAGTGTAGAGGATAGCCATAATCTCCAAAATGATATGGATGGGTTGGTGGAGTGGGCGGTAAAGTGGCAGATGGATTTTAACATAAAGAAATGTGAGGTCATACATTTAGGGAGGTCAAACAGTTACAGGGATTACAAAATAAATGGGAATATACTAAGACGGGTAGATGAAGTGAGAGATCTTGGCATACAAGTACACAGGTCCCTGAAGGCAACAGTTCAAGTAGACAAGGTTGTAAAGAAGGCATATGGAATGCTCTCCTTCATTGGCAGAGGTATTGAATATAAAAGTAAGGATATAATGTTGGAATTGTATAAAACACCGGTGAAGCCACAACTGGAGTTTTGTGTGCAGTTCTGATCACCACATTACAGGAAGGACATAATAGCTCTGGGGAGGGTGCAGAGGAGGTTTACAAGAATGTTGCCAGGGTTAGAAAAGTGTAGCTACAAGGAGAGATTGGATAGGTTGGGGTTTTTCTCCTTAGAACAAAGAAGGCTGAGAGGTGACTTGATTGAGGTGTACAAAATTATGAGGAGAATAGATAGAGTGGACAGGATAAAATTGTTTCCCTTGATGGAGAATTCTAGAACCAGGGGACATAGATTCAAGATAAGTGGCAGAAGGTGTAGGGGGGACATGAGGAAGAATTTTTTTACGCAGAGGATAGTGGGTGTTTGGAATTTGCTGCCCAAGTTGGTGGTAGAGGCAGAAACTTTAAACTCTTTTAAAAAAAATACCTGGATCTGCACCTAAAGTGCTGTAAGCTGCAGGGCTATGGGCCAGGTGCAGGAAGGTGGGATTAGAAAGGGCACCTGGGTATCCTTGGGCTGGCATGGACAAGATACGCCAAATGGCCTCCTACTGTGCTGTAACTTTTCTATGGTTCTATCGTGTTCAAGGTGAGTCTAACCAGAACTGGACACAGTTTGCACCTTGCATCTTGGCCCGAGATATACCACTTAGTTACGGTACTCTCCCTATGGGGCACCCCATTCACTTACAACACTGATTAGCTGGAAATTGACCTAGTTTGAGTTACCCAGTTGTCCGTTGATAGAACATACTTGGGTAGATATTGTAGCTGAACTAAAAAATTCAATGTCAGGGAGTGAATTTCTCTTGAGTAGAGGTCATCAGCAGTACAGATGGAATGTTGTCAGGGTCTAGAGCATTAACTGTGGCTGGTGCACCATTCCTAATATCAGATGGAGTGAACTGCATTGACTGAAGATTGGCATCTGTAATGATGAGATCTTGGAAGGATGCTGAGAAGGACCATCCACTCAACACCTTTACCTGAAGACACTTTCAATCATGTCTCGTAATCCTTTCTCTTAAACTCACTTGCTGGGTTCCAATGTGGTTGAGAATAGAGATGTTCCTTCTCCAGTTAGATTTGTGGTTGCCCATTATCATTCTCAACTGGATGTCATAGAGCTGCAGGGTTTAGCTCTGAGCAGTTGGTTTTGGGATTGCTTTGCTCTGTCTCTAGCCTGCTGCTTTTGCTGTTTAGTTACAGTTCACACCCCATTCTCAGTTATGCCATACTACTGCTTCTTCAATATTCACCATTGAACTAGGATTGGTTTCCGGGCTTACTGGTGATGGGGGGTTAGAGAGATGCTGGGCTATGAGGTTACAGATTGTTGTGGAATACAATTCTGCTGTTGCTGATGCCCCACAGTGCCTCATGGATGTCCAGTTTTGAGCTGTTGGATCAATCCTTTTGGATGGAGGATGTTCTCAGGATAGAGATGAGGTTTTGATTTCACAAACACTGTGTAGTGGTCACTTCTACTAAAGTTGTCATAGATGGACAAGGTTTGTGACAAGCAAATTACTTCCTTGTTTTCGTTCTCACCACCTGCCACAATCTCAGTCTGGAACATTTAGGACTTGGGTCATTGATGTTATTATTGAACCATTCCCACCCAGGGTGGACTCCGTGCCCTTAATCGTTCCTCCAGGTGCTGTTCATCATGGTGGAGGACCAATTTATCACATCAGAGGGTCCAATTTGCTTGTGGAACAGAACACACCCAGAGATGGGCGACGCTAGGATTCTGGGACCACAACTTTGTCAAGCTATAATCAATCACGAGAGGACTGTACTTATGGTTTTGAATGTGGGAAGCAATTCAGTGCACAAACTAATATTTACAACTGATTGAAAACAAATACTTTGCAGCAGGATAAAGTAGGATGTCTTGTTGATATGTCTTTCCATATTTCATGATACTGAAGTCTGTTGGAATGACCTTTGGAGATTGGGCTTGTCCCCTCATTTGGTCAGTTAAGTCAACCCACACTCACACGGGTTTGGGTGTGAACAATGACAGGTTGGGTGTGCTTCTGCTGGTAACCTCATTGAAGGAGTGTCCCACTTAAAAAAGGAGGAGAGGGAGTGGATGGAAGGAATGGGACAGTTGGAGCTGAAGAAAAGAGAAAAAGAGATGAGGAAGGAAGAGAATCCATGGGATTGGAGACAAGGAGCTAAAAGCAGGAGGGGGGAAGGGAGAGGTGAAGGTAGAAAGGCATGGGTGGAGAATAGGAGGAAGGGAAGGAGAGAGGGAAGGGAAGACAGTTGTTTAGCTAAGCGCTGTGACTAGCTGACTGATGTTTGAGCTGAACGTTGTGTTGTATTTTCAGGTGGTTACAAGGGGTACGGACTGAGTCTGATGGTGGAGGTACTTTGCGGCATACTCGCAGGAGCTCATTACAGTAAAAACATCCGTCGTTGGAAGGACACAGACAAGGTGGCCAATCTGGTGAGGACTCACTGTTGCTGCATTTAGTGACTTCACTTCAAATATACCCTCATCCTGTTCCAAACTGGATTCATTGTTCCATCTCCTACTCCAGCTCAATCAAGATGGAGATGAGGTTTTGACTTCACAGACACTGTGCAGTGGTCACTTCTGTTAAAGCTGTCATAGATGAACAAATTTGTGACAAGGAGGTCGTCTTCCTGCGTTTGTTCTCTCACCATCTGCCACAATCTCAGTCTGGAACATTCAGGACTTGGGTCATTGGTGTTATTACCAAGTCATTCCAACCCAGAATGGATTCTGTGCCCTTATTACTTCCTCCAAGTGCTGTTCATCATGGTGGAGAACCAATTTATCACTTGAAAAGGTCATCAACATTGTTACGCTACCCCTTCCCTCACTCTCTTCCTCTCATTCTCGTCTGTCCCTCCTTCTTCCTCAACAGGCTCCTGACATCACTTAGAAGTTTGAAGGAAGCCGCATGTGAGTTAGTTTTCCACTTTTACTTTGAGTGTTATTAATTTCTAATTCCTTCACCCTCACTCTCCCTCATTCTTTCCCTCTCTCCCTCTCCGTCACTCCTCCTCTGTCATTCTTTCCCCCTCTCTCACTCTCTGTCCCTCTCCCTCACTATCTCCCTCACTCTCTGTTGCTCTCTACTCCTCTTTCTCTCTCTCTCTCTCTTCCTCACCTTCTCTCCCACTGCCTCACTCTCTCCCTCTTCCTTGTCTTCTTCCCTCACTTCCCCCCGCTTCAGTCTCCCACTCCTTCGTTCTCTCTCCCCCTTACTTGCTTTCCCTCCCCCCTCATTTTCTCTCTCCTCCCTCATTCTCTCCCCTTTCCCTCGCTTACCCCTCTCGCTCTCTTCCCCTCCCTTTTTCTCATCCCGGCCTTGTTCTCTACCATTCTGTCACTCTCTCCCCCTCTCCCTTGCTCTTCCCCTCTCCCTCAATCTCACGCCTCCTCTCCATCTCTGGCTAGCAGGATTAGCAGGGAATGCCTACTTTCTGATCTCTCTCTCTCTCTCTCTCTCTCTGTCTTTGAGAGTTTAGACAAAGAAACATGAGAAAGGATCAGTAGACAGAGTTAACCACAGGAATTCTAGTCACTCAGTTTAACATCTGCCAAGGAGAGTTTTAGGATCTTTAACCTCAATTCCAGCTTTCGGAGCTGGTCTCCAACTCTGAGCTGGTGCCCAGTGAGAATGGACTCTCTGATTCCCTCTGGGACTAGGCCCCTTCCCTGGTTCCCTGCCCTGTGGGAATTGTTCTGTGAAAATCTGTTATTGGTCATTTACACCTGCATCAAATATTTGGGTTTTAATTTGTCACAGCGGCTGGATGACTTTACAGAATGATTTACATTTTAACATTTCTGTTCACCCTATAGGTTACAGCCTCTCAAGTGCATATCCCAGTGTTTTTTTTTACATGTATTTCATGTTTTTGCCTGTATCACCCTTTCAGGCAGTGAGTTCCAGACCCCCACCACCTTCTGGGTGAAAATGATACTCTTCAACTTCCCTTTAATCATTTGACCAGTTAGTTTAAATCTTTGCCCCCTGGTTATTAATCCCTCTGCTAAATAGGCCCTTCCTACCCACTCTTTCTAGACCTTCATAATTTTATGCACCTCAATTAAATCTCCCCTCATCCTGCTCTGTTCCAAAGAAACCAATGCCAGCCAATCCAATTTTTTCTTACAGTTAAAATTCTGTGTTCCTGGCAATATCCTCGTAAATCTCCCCTGTTGAGAACACATCCTCTAATGCAGTGATGCATTGACCAGAACTGTTCCCAGTTGTCTAGCTCCAATCTAATGAGTGTTTTATACAGTTCCAGAATAACCTCACTGCTCTAATATGCTAAGCCTCAGCTAATGAAGGAAAGAATCCCTAATGCCTTCTTAACACCTGATCCGCCTGTCCAAGGTTCCTCTGTTCCTCTATACTTCTCAGTACTTTACCATTTATCATGCATTCCTGTTTGCCATCTTCAATTGCATTACCTCATACTTCTCTGGATTGAATTCTATTTGCCACTTTTCTGCCCACCAGACCAGTACCCTTATATTGCCCCGCAATAAACAGTTTTCTCCTTCACTGTCAACCCCACAGCCAATTTTTGTATTATCACAAACCTCTTAATCATGCCTCCTACACCTAAGTCTAAATCATTGGTATATACCATGAAAAACAATGGGCCCAGTACCAAGCCCTGTGGAATCCCATTGCAAACATTTTTCCAAGAATACAAGAAATAGAGCAGATGTAGACCACATAGCCCATTGAGCCTGCTCCGCATTCAATATTATCATCACTGATCTTAGGTTTCAACTCCACTTTCCTGCTTACTCCCCATATCCCTTGATTTCCTGAGAGATCAAAAATCTCTCTGTCCCAGCCTTAAATGTGTTCAACGATGGAGCATCCACAACCCTCTGAGGTAGAGAATTCCAAAGATTCACAGCCCTTTGAATGAAGTAATTTCTCCTCATCTCAGTCCTAAATGATCGGCCCCTTACCCTGAGACTGTGCCCGGTGTTTTAGATTCCCCGACTAGTGGAAACAACCTCTCAGCATCCACCCCGTCAAGCCCCTTCAGAATCTTGTACATTTCAATGAGATCACCTCTCATTCTTATAAACTCCAGAGAATATAAGCCCAAGTTAATCAGCCTCTCATCACAGGACAGCCCCTTCATCCCGAGGATCAATTAAGTGAACCTTCGCTATCCAAGCAAATGCTTCCTTAACATGGAGTTCAAAACTGCACACGGTACTCCAGATGTGGTCTCACAGCCAGGTACCATTGCAGCAGAATTTCTTTATTCCTGTACTTCAATCCCCTCGCAATAAAGGCCAACATGTCATTTGCCTCCCTAATTGTTTGCTGTACTTGCACACTAACTTTCTGTGTTCCTTATGCAAGCACACCAAGTCTCTTTGAACATAAACACTATTTTGATTTTCTATCTTTATGAACAAAGTGAATAACTTCACACTTCCCCACGTTATACTCCATCTTCTATCTTGTTGCACAGTTAACCTGCCTATATCTCCTTGCAGCCTCTCTGTCCTCCCCACAGTTTATCTTTCAACATAGCTTTGTATCATCAGCAAACATAGATGCATTACTCTTTGTCTCTTCATCTCTGTCATTAATATGGATTGTAAATAGCTAAATTCCCAGCACTGATCCTTGAACACTCCACTATTCCAACTTGAAATTGCTCCATTTATGCCCATTCTGTGCTTAACCAATCCTCTTCTGGTTACAAAAACACTCACAGACCATTAACCTTTGCTTTCTGTCACTGAGCCAATTTTGGATCCAACTTCCCACTCTCCCTTCATCCATGAGCATTTAATTACTGAACAGTCCATCAAAGAACCTTGTCAAAAACCTTACTAAAATCCTTGTTGGCTAAATCAAACGTGCTACCCTCATCAACCCTCCTTTTTACCTGAAAAACCGTGGTCAGGTTATTTAGACATGACCTTCCCTTAACAACAAGTAATTAGGAAAGCTAATAGAATGTTATCATTTATTGCGAGGGGAATTGAATACAGAAACAGGAAGGTTATGCTTCAATTATACAGAGCACTAGTGAGATCATACCTGGAGTTCTCTGTACAGTATTGGTCACCTTTTTAAGGAAGGATGTAAATGCGTTGGAAGCAGTTCAGTGAAGGTTTACCAGACCAATACCTGAAATGGTGGGTTGAATTATGAAGAAAGGTTGGACAGACTATGCTTGTATCCGCTGGAGTTTAGAAGAGCAAGAGGTGACTTGATTGAAACATATAAGATCCTGAGGGGTCTTGACAGGGTGGATGTGCAAAGGATGTTTCCTCTTGTGGGAGAATATAGAACTAGGGGTCACTGTTAAAAAATAAGGGTCGCCCATTTAAAACAGAGATCAGGCGAATTTTTTTCTCTCAGAGGGTGGTGAGTCTTTGGAAGTCTCTTCCTGAAAAGGCGTTGGAGCAGAATATTTTTAAGGCAGAGGTGGATAGATTCTTGGTAAGCAAGGGTGTGATAGGTTATTGGTGGTATTGGGTTGCAGATTTGAGGTTACTATCAGATCAGCCATGATCTTATTAAATGGCAGAGCAGGCTCGAGAGGCCGAATGCCCTACTCCTGCTCTTTGTTCATACATTCGTATGTAACACATCCATGCTGACTGTCCTTTATTAATCTGTGCCTCTCTAAATGACGATTTAAACTGTCCCTCTCAATTTTTTACAATAGTTTGCCCACCACCAGATTAGGCTGACTGGCCCGTAATTGCTTGGGCTATCCGTTCCTCTGCTTTTAAACAGTTGGACAACATTGGCAGTTCCCCGGCACCATGCCAGTAGCCACAGAGGATTGGAAAATGATGGTCATATCTCAGAGTTACCAGTGTCAGGGATCCAACTGTAGGAATGTGAAGGAATCTTTCATTATAAGCTGACACCAGCAAAGTGAAATAGTCTGAGCACATTCTGCCTCTTATGTCCAATCTTGCAAGGTACCAAAAGGTTCCGGCCAGGACAGGGTTGTGACTTCAGACAGAACACAAGAGCACAGTTTGAACACATTTAACTATTAGAGCACAGCAAGAGACCAGACTGCTCTTTGTAACTGTACATGTATCTGTGAGTGTGTGAGAGTGTGGGTGTCTGCGTTTGTGTCTGCCTGTGAATGTTGTGCCTGTGTGTGAGTCTGTGTGCCTGCCTATGAGTGTGTGTGTGTGTGTGTGTGTGTGTGTGTGTGTCATAGAGTCATTGCAGCACAGAAGGAGGTCATTCGGCCCAGCAAGCCCAAGTTGACTCTCTGTAGTGCGGTCTGGTCAGTCCCCTTCCCCTACTCAATACCCTTAGCCTTGTAAGTTTATTTCACTCAAGTGCTCAGCCAATTTCCCTTTGAAATCATTCTTCATCTCTGCTTTCACCACCCTTGAGGGCAACAAGTTCCAGGAAATCTGTGTGTGTGTTTGTCTGTGTGTGCGCGTGCCAGTGTGCGCACGTGTCTGTGTGTTTGTGTCTGCATGCTTCTGGAGCTCTTTGCTCCTGCCCTGTGCACTGGGCCTTTTGAAATATTTATGCAAAGCCCTATTGTGCAATTGCATTGAAAATAGGAATAGATATTTGTAGAGTTCAGTAACAGCTGCAGTCACTAATTCTCAAACTCTTATACTTTCCTTATCCTCCAGGGGCAGTGTTTCCTTGCCATAAATCCAGGTTGCTTTGCTCCAGGTTTTGAGGCGAGGTTGTCGGACTTGCTTAACATACACAGAACACTCGAACAGGTGAGTATAACTGATTAACTATTGACGGTGTTACAGACAGGAGAGAGATAGGCAAACTGCACTGACTTCTTCGCACCACCTGTCCCTAAGCAGAAAGTGTTTTGAATTATTGTGAAGTATGTGGTGGCATGGTTTCCCAATCCTTTGGTTTGCACGATCCATTTTACTAATAATCCACAGCAAACTCGCATTATGATTAACTCAGAGTTTGTTTCAGGTTTAGTTTATTTCATATCCAAAAAAACCGAGGAACAAGTATCCATAACTTTCCATTCCACAGCACACACACACACAAACAGACACACACACACACACACACACACACACACACAGTACAGGGAGGGATAGAAAAAAGGAGTTTTACAGTATAAGAACCACAGAAATGAATATTAGTTCACATGATTTCCAGAGTCTGAGAAGTCAAAGGCCAGAGGGTAATTCCTTCATGGCGGTGTTCATATTTGATGAGTTTCTGATTTGAGATAACAATACAAAAATCGTGAAACGAACAATGTTGCAACACGATGGGATTTCTATGCTTAGAACACTTGGCAGGCATTGATCAGAGGCTTTTAAAATCAAGCAGGTTCCATTGAGTTGAGAGTTGGTAACCAACTGCTTGCTCAGCCAGGCAGCTGGAGTCCTTTCCAGTTGATGTTAAAACAGCTGACTGAGGATTTCTCAGTTCTCAAAGGCATATAGAGATTTCAAAATGGCCCTTCAAGTCATGTGACCCTCTTTCTCCACAATGACTTCAAAAGGGATGTTTATCCAGTGGTTGGAACTGGCTTTGATTTCAGTACTGTTAATGTCCCTGGAGGAGGCGGTGGCAAAGTGGTATTTCATTTGGCTGGTAATCCAGAGACCCAGGGTACCTGGGTTCGAATTTGAATTCAATAAAAATCCGGAATTAAAAATCTAATGATGACCATAAATCCGTTTCTGAGGGGGAGGATGAACAGCCAGAGGTCGTGCTCTATATTGATACCAATGACATAGGTAAAAAGAAGGATGAGGTCCTGAAATCAGAATGTAGAGGAAATAAATTAAAAAGCAGGACCTCAAAGGTAGTAATCTCAGGATTACTCCCAGTTCCATGTGCTAGCGAGATCAAGAATGGGAGAATAGACGAGATGAATGCGTGGCTGGAGAAAAGGTGTAGGAGGGAGAGGTTTAGATTCCTGAGGCACTGGGACCAATTCTGGGGAAGATGGGAGCTGCACAAGCTGGACGGGTTGTACCCCAGCAGGATTGGAACCAAAATCCTCGCAGGGGTATTTGCTAGTATTGTGGGGGAGGGTTTAAACTAGATTACCAGGGGGATGGGAACCTGAGCGGACAGACACAAGACAGGGAAACAAAGATAGGAATGAAAGACAGAAAAGTAGAAAGCAAAAGTGGAAGGCAGAGGAAACAAGGGCTAGCAGCAAATAGGGCCATAGTACAAAAAAAATGTAAGAATGTTAAAGAGACAAGTCTAAAAGCACTGTAACTGAATGCCCAGAGCATTCACAATAAGGTAGGCAAATTAACAGCACAAATAGATATAAATGTGATTGCAATTACAGAGACATGGCTGCAGGGTGACCAAGGCTGGGAACTGAATATCCAAGAGTACTCGATATTTAGAACCTACAGGCAAAAAGGAAAAGGAGGTGGCATGGCCTTGTTAGTTAAGGATGAAATCAATACGATAGTGAGAGAGATTTTTGGTTCAGAAAATCTAGATGTAGATTCAGTCTGGGTGGAGCTAAGAAGTAACTAGAGGCAGAAAACATTAGTGGGAGTTGTCTATAGGCCTCCAAGCAGTAGTGATAAGTTAAGCGATGGCATTAAACAGGAAATTAGAGATGCCTGAAACAAGGGTGCAACAGTAATCATTGGTGACTTTAATCTACATATAGACTGGGCAAACCAAATTAGCAATAATACTGTGGCGGATGAATTCCCAGAGTTTGTAAGATATGATTTTTTAGACCAGTATGTTGTGGAACCGACTCAGGAACAGGCTATCCTAGATTTGATATTCTGCAATGAGAAGGGGTTAATTAATAATCTTGTTATGTGGGGTCCTTTAAGGAACAGTAACCATAACATGGTAGAATTCTTCATTAGGATGAAAAATAAAGTAGTCGGATCTGAAACTAGGGTCCTAAATCTAAACAAAGGAAACTACAAAAGCATGAGGCATTAGTTGGCTAAGATAGATTGGGAACTTCATTAAAAGTCTTGACGGTGGATAGACAGTGGCTAATATTTAAGAACAAGTGTATGCATTGCAACTGCTTTACATTCCTTTCTGGTGCAAAAACACAAGAGGAAAAGCGGCCCAACCATGGCTAACAGAAGAAATTAAGGATAGTATTAGATCTAAAGAGGAGTCATATAAAGTTGCTAGAAAAAGTAGCAAGCCTGAGAATTTGGAGCAGTTTAGAATTGAGATTGATTAAGGGGGAAAAATCGAGTATGAGATTAAATTTGCAAGGAACATAAAAGCAGACTAAAAGCTTCTATAAATATGTAAAAAGAAAAAGATTAGTGAAGACAAATGTAGGTCCCTTACAGACCAAAATAGGAGAATTTATAATAGAGGACAAGGAAATGGCAGAGCAATTAAACGACTACTTCAGTTCTGTCTTCATGGAGGAAGACACAAATAACTTGCCAGAAATGTTAGGGTACCAAGGGTCTAGTGAGAAGGAGGAAATGAAGGAAATTAGTATTACTAAAACAATAGTGCTGGAGAAATTAATGAGACTAAAAGTGATAAATCCCCACTGCCTGATAATCTACATCCCAGGATACTAAAGGAGGTAGCCATGGAAATAGTGGATGCATTGGTTGTCATCTTCCAAAATTGTGTAGATTTTGGAACATTTCTGGCAGATTGGAGGGTGGCAAATGTAACCCCACTATTTAAAAAAAAGGAGGGAGGGACATAACAATGAATTATAGACCAGTTAGCCTAACATCAGTAGGAGGGAAAATGCTAGAGACTATTATAAAGGATGTGATAGCAGGACACTTAGAAAATATCAATGGGATTAGATAATGTCAACATGGATATATGAAAGGGAAATTATATTTGAGAAATCTACTGGAGTTTTTTGAGGATGTAACTAGCAGAATAGATAAGGGAGAACCAGTGGATGTGGTGTATTTGGATTTTCAGAAAGCTTTTGATAAAGACCCACATAAGAGGTTAATGTGTAAAATTATAGTCATGGGATTGATGGTAATATTTTGGCATGGATTGAGAATTGGTTAGCAGACAGGAAATAGAGAGTAGGAATAAATGGGTCTTTTTTGGAGTGGCAGGCGGTGACTAGTGGGGTACCGCAGGAATCAGTGCTTGGGCCCCAGCTATTCTTTTTTCTGATGGCACGAAACTTCGTGGGAACATGAGCAGTGAGGAGGATGTTAAGAGTCTTCAAGGTGGTTTAGACAGTTTGAGTGAGTGGGAAAATACATGGCAGATACTATATAATGTGGATAAATGAGAAGTTATCCACTTCAGTAGGAAAACCAGAATGGCAGGGTATTATTTAAATGGTAATAGATTGGGAAATGTTGATGTACAAAGGGACCTGGGTGCCCTTGTACATCAATCACTGAAAGCAAGCATGAAGGTGCAACAAGCAGTTAAGAAGGCAAATGGTGTGTTGGCCTTCATTGCAAGAGGACTTGAGTACAGCAGCAAGGATGTCTTACTGCAGCACGGTCATGGTCATTGTGAGACACACCTGCAGTATTGTGTGCATTTTTGGTCTCCTTACCTAAGAAAAGATATACTTACCATAGAGGGAGTGCAGCGAAGGTTCACCATACTGATTCCTGGGATGGTAGGATTATCGTATGAGGAGAGATTGGGCTGACTACAATGAGAGGGAATCTCATTAAATCGTGTAAAATTCTGACAGGGATGGACAGACTGGATGCAGGGAGGATATTTACTCTGGCTCTGGTGTCTAGAGGTCGCAATCTCAGGATAAAGGGTAGGCCATTAGGACTGAGATGAGAAGAAACCTCTTCACTCAGAGAGTTGGGAACCTGTGGAATTCTCTACCACAGGGGGCTGTGGAGGCCAAGTTGCTGAATATACTTAAGAGGGAAATGGATAGATTTCTGGACTCTAAAGGCGTCAAGAGGAATGGGGAGAGAGCGGGAGTATGGTGTTGAGATAGAGGATCAGCCATGATCATATTGAATGGTAGAGCAGGCTCAACGGCCAAATGAGCTACTCCTGCTCCTATTTTCTTTATTTCTAAAAACCCATCTGGTTCACTAATGTCCTTTCAGGAAAGATATCTGTCATTCTTACATGGTCTGGCCTACATGTGACTCCAGACTGACAGCAATGTCGTTGACTCTTAAGATGCCCTCTGAACAAGGGCAGTTATGGATGGGCCATAAAATAAATGCTGGCTTAGCCAGCAATGCCCACATCCCATGAACAAATAAAAAGAAAACTTGTTAGTTGTTGAAAAAGTGAAGAGTCTGGTGTCAAGAAGCCATTATCTAGGCAGAGCTACAAGATGAGTTACACCTAGCAAGGTGAGCTTATCAGATGCAAATTATGTCCTTTTGGTTCCCTTTTGAAATGGATCTGGACAGTCCCAGATGTGATATAGAAACATAGAAACTAGGAGCAGGAGTAGGCCATTCAGCCCTTCGAGCCTGCTCCGCCATTCATTATGATCATGGCTGATCATCCAACTCAATAGCCCACTCCCGCTTTCTCCCCATACCCTTTGATCCCTTTCTCCCCAAAAGCAATAGCTAATTCCTTCTTGAAAACATACAATGTTTTGGTCTCAACTACTTTCTGTGGTAACAAATTCCACAGGCTCACCACTCTCTAGGTGAAGAAGTTTCTCCTCATCTCAGTCCTAAATGGTCTACCCCATATCCTCAGACTGTGACCCCTGGTTCTGGACTCCCCCACCATCGGAAACATCATTCCTGCATCTACCCTGTCTAGTCCTGTTAGAATTTTATAGGTTTCTATGAGATTCCCCCCTAATTCTTCTGAACTCCAGTGAATATAATCCTAATCGACGCAATCTCTCCTCATATGTCAGACCCGCCATCCCAGGAATCAGTTGGGTAAACCTTCGCTGCACTCCCTCTATAGCAAGTACATCATTCCTCAGATAAGGAGACCAAAGCTGCACACAATATTCCAGGTGTGGTCTCACCAAGGCCCTGTACAATTGTAGCAAGATATCCCTGTTCCTGTACTTGAATCCTCTAGCTATGAAGGCCAACATACCATTTGCCTTCTTTACCGCCTGCTGCACCTGCATGCTTACCTTCAGCGACTGGTGTACAAGTACACCCAGGTCTCGTTGCACATTCCCCTCTCTCAATTTATAGCCATTCAGATAATAATCTGCCTTTCTGTTTTTGCTACCAAAATTGATAACCTCACATTTATCCACATTATGCTGCATCTGCCATGCATTTGCCCACTCACTCAGAAATGATAGAAGCAGCAAGAACAGACAGCAAATCAGAGAAGATTTTCTTTTCATCAACTTAGTGTCTGACGTACAAGGAAAACTAACTCTTGGATTACTGAGAAATCCACAGGTAGAGCTCCTGCTCACCCGAGTCCGAAGCCAAGGCTCAGGTAATTCCCATCACTGTTTAATCCAGGTCCTCACATGAGGGGCTGATATTATAGACCAGAGGAAACCCTTCCATTGCATTCGTAGGAGCCCTGAATCACAAAGGACACACCTTATTCACACAGGCATTGGGGTTTGATGGCCATTAAAAGACTTGCTTTCATATAGTGCTTTTCATGGCCTCAGGATGTCCTCAAAGTCCTTTACAATCAGTGAATACTTTTGAAGTGCAATCGCTGCTGTAATGTCAGAAATATGATGAGGGGCATATGAATCAGTTAGCATCTGTGCAAGCATAATGAGTTTCAATGTGCATGTCTCCTGGTTTTCGTGATTACAAGGGGCCTGTAAAATGAGGTGTGAGATTACCACTATTTGTTTTTATAACTCCTGGAGGTAGCTCCCAGACAAAGGACTAACTCTGTGGTCATGTGACTTGTAGCAGTCGTCTTGTTGGTTCAACAGGAAATCCATTTTTTGAAAAGAAGCAATAAGAATAAAGTTCTGGATTTATTTTCATGTCCAGGAGACCCAACAACAGGTATTACTGATTAACTATCAGTGGGAATAACAGAATATCAGTGCTTTTTGACATTGCTTCTGAACAGACTGGCTCAGATTTTAACTTTATGCTCCGTTGTTATAGAATCGTTCAGCCCATCATGCCAATGTTGACTCTCTGCAACTCAGTTAGTCCCACTCTCCACCCTTTCCCCATTGCCCTGCAGTTTTTTTCTCTACAGATAATACCCAATACCCTTTTGAAAGCCATGATTGTATCTGCTTCCACCACACTCTCAGGCAAAGAATTCCAGATCCTAGCCACTTGTTGTGTAAAAATGTTTTTTCCTAATATTGTCATTGGTTCTATTACAACTACATTAAATCAGCATCATCTAGTTCTGGATACTTCTGCCAACAGGAACAATTTTTCTCTATATACTCTGTCTAAACCCCTCATAATTTTGAATACCTCTTTCGAATCTCCTCTGAACATCCTCTTCTCTAAGGTGGACAGCCCTGGCTTCTCCAATCTATCTACATAACTGAGGTCCCTCATTCCTGAAACCATTCTCGTGAATCTTTTCTGTACCCTTTATCATGCCTTCACATCCTTCCTAAAGTGTGGTGCCCAGAATTGGACAAATACTCTAGTTGAGACCGAACCAATGTTTTAAAAAGGTTCATTATAACTGCCTTGCTTTTGTACACTATGCCTCTACTTATAAAGCCTAGGATCCCATAAGCCTTTTTAACCGCCTGCTCAACCTGCCCTGCCACCTTCAATGATTTGTGCAAATATATCACCAGATCTCTCTGTCCCTCTACCTGCTTTAGAATTCTATTATTGCCTTTCCTCGTTCCACCTACCAAAATGTATCACTTCACAATTCTCTGCATTAAATTTCATCTGCCATGTGTCTGCCAGTTCCACCAGTCTGTCTATGTCCACTTAAAGTCTAGCACTATCCTCCTCACAGTTCACAATGCTTCCAAGTTTTGTGTCATCTGAAGATTTTGAAATTGTGCCCTGCATACCCAAGTATAAATCAATGAAAGCAGTGCTTCTAGTATTGATCCCTGGGGAACCCTCACTGTATATTTTCCTCCAGTCTGGAAAACAAACATTCACCACTACTCTGTTTTCTGCCACTCAGCCAACTTTATATCCATGCTGCCACTATTCCTTTTATTCCATGAGCTTCAACTTTGTTGACAAGCCTGTTATGTGGCAATTTAGCAAAAGCCTTATGGAAATCCATATATAACTGCAATATCCTCATCGACGATTGCTGTTACCTCATTAAAAAATCTCAGGCAAATTAACAAGATAGGCTTTTAACAAATCCTTGCTGGTTTTCTTTAATATTTAATATTAAAGATATCAATATTGATATTAAAATTTAATACAAATTTGTCCAAGTGACTTTTAGTTTTGTCCTGGATTATCATTTCTAAAAGCTTTCTTACCACCGAGGTTAAATTGACTAACCTCTTGTTAGAAACATAGAAAGTAGGAGCAGGAGTAGCTTATTCGGCCCTTCAAGCCTGCTCTGCCATTCAATATGATCATGGCTGATCTTCTATCTCAACACCATACTCCCGCTTTCTTCCCATTACCCTTGATGCCTTTAGAGTCTAGAAATCTATTTATTTCCTTATTAAGTATATTCAGTGACTTGGTCTCCATAGCCTTCTGTGGTAGAGAACGCCACATGTTCCCCACCCTCTGAGTGAAGAGGTTTCTCCTCATCTCAGTCCTGAATGGACTACCCTGTGCCCTCAGACTGTGAAGCCTTGTTCTAGATCCTCCAGCCTGAGGAAACATTCTCATTTCAACCAGTCTGTCCACCCCTGCCAGAATTTTATACTCTTCAATGAGATTCCCTCTCATTCTTCTAAACTCTAGTGAATACAGGCCTATTCCTTTTCCAGTGGCAGGAGGGTCAGTAACCAGAGGACACAGATTTAAAGTGATTGGCAAAAGAACCTGAGGCAGCATGATGAAATTTTTTTTACACGGTGAATTGTGATCTGGAATGCACGGCCTGAAAGGGCAGTGGAAATAAATTCAAAAGTAAGAAGAGAGGGGGGGCTAATTGGATAGAGCTGGCACAGCCACAATGGGCCAAATGGCCTCCTTCTGTACTGCATCATTCTATCATTTTATGAACCACTCATGTGAAACCCTGCCACATGTCTTCTGAAAGTTCCAGAAGACAACATCAGAGACATTGGGCGGATTATTCCATGCCTGCTGGTTTTGGGCATGTTCGGTGGCATGAAACCAGTTTGCAATTGCCCGCTCAGCCCATTGATGGCAGGCCGCCTTTCCTGCCATCAGACGTCAGGAACCTCATTGTAATACCTTTGCATATCATTATAAGGTTAGCACACTAGACTCATCCCCCACGCTGGATCATCCGCCCATGTCGGTGTGATAGCACGTTGACACGTTTCACAACTACACATAAGCCACATGCACCTAGCAAGCTGCACTTCACTCAAGACTTCGAAGTTTGTTTGTGACCTTGCTTCGGGCAGCACTTACAGTCATCAGCTCCAGGCTTTACAGACAGCACCACATCATTTTTAGGTGGCCGCGTGGGCGAATCTCTACCTATCAGAAAAGCCATAAGGTGGAGGTGGCTTTGTACAGCTGCAGGGCTAGGGCTTGCTTGGGGAAGGGGGAGAATTGGCCTCAGGCAAGGGAAGAGGCTACAGGGTGAGGGCTGTACTGGGAAAGTGGTGTATCCTAGGGTGTGTGTGTGGGGGCACAAGATGATCTGCGCAAGTGGCCTCAAGATGGTGAGGGCTGAGAAGGTAGTCTCAAGAACGGATGAGGCCAGATGGAGGTGTGAGGGTGTGTGCAAAAGAGTGAGTGCTGATGCCCCTTGAGCTGGCTGTGATTAAAATGCCAGTGAATGTGTGATGAGCTTGAGTGTGTGATGAGATGCGTGCCTTACCCTGGTGGCACAGATAAGATCATTCATCCTCTGTCTGCATTGGTTGGCCAACCTCTCCTGTGCACCATTGGCACTGGTTGCCACTGCCTCGCCTACCAAGCCGGAGTGGTAATGTTGCTGCCCCTCTTGCGGTCAGAGCGGGGTAGAGGACATCATGGCGATCCTCCAGAGCATCCAAAATGCGCTCGAGGGATGTGTCACTAAACTTGGGGGCTGCAGACTTCTTGCCTCTTGGGGCCATGTCTTATTTGCAGCAGTCCTGGGCTGGAAGCACTGAGAGATGTGTGCACAGCTGCACTTTAAATGTAGGACCCAGTGTGATGAAACGGCAAGGTGATGGCATGGCGGACGAATCGTTTCCCGGGAATGCATCATTAGTGTGGTGGGCTTGGGAGGGTGAGAAGCTACCATTGTAGCTGGTGGTGGTGGGGAGGTGGTGGTGGGGGAAGCATCTTACCCACCCAACACAGCACTTATTGCAAATCTGGGATGATTCAGCCCATTATCCCATCCACCATGTTAGTGACCTCAACAAGATTAACCAGAAAAAGCCAGGCAATGTAAGTCCATGCTGATTCTGATCAGCATGTGAATGTTCAAATCTCAGTCACCCTGTCCCTGATGGTGGATTGCAGATTTTTAATTTCTACTGCAATTAACTGGTGAACGAATCTGGGTATAACTCCATACTAGTCACTAATGGATTTACAATAAACTAGGAAATATCAAAGGAATGTTATATTAAAACAACACAATCATGTTGTTAGATGAAGCAAAATCCACTGGTGTAACATTCTTGTCAAAGTTTGGCTGTCTGAGTTGTGTTAGTAATTGGCAGACAGATACCAGCTGGTATCTCTTGATCGTGTTCACTGACTGATCCTGTCCTCTGTCTTAACCTGCTGTGTGGTATGTGAGTATGGGCTTTGGGTGATTATGTCTCAGTTTACATTAAGCTCACCAGTACAATGTGCTTAAACCCTCACAGAGTGAACCTGGCCTTCCTGTGCTGACCCCTGGAGACCCAGAGGCCCTTCATATCGCAGAATGTGAGCGTTACGGTGCCATTCCCTATCATGTCAATGTTGTCAATCACATGGTGAGAGTCCAGCCACAATTCAACTGCTCTGTCACTCAAGTCAGTAAAAAGCTGAAGTGCCAAAGCTTAGAAAGATGGGGGGTAATTTAGCTGGGAGCTGGGGTGGGCTGGATGGTGGCGGGGGAGGGACATTGGCTTTTAGGACTGTAGGACAACAAAGAGAAGCTCGAAAGTAAAGAGATTGCAGAGTTGTTAGCAATAAATGTAAATCATTAAAAATAAGAGAGAGCTTCAAGTTCCAGAATGCCATGCCATCAAGAGATTAGAAATGAACTAATGCTGAAGAGTCGGCTGCACAAGGACTACAGGTGTAATAGACTGAGTTCAACATGTGACAGGGCCCACGTGTGATAGGCCCAGCATGTGTTATGGCCTGCATGTGAAAGGGCCCATGTGTTACAGGGCACATATGTGACAAGGCTCATATGTGATTGGAAAGGTGTGTGACAGGGCACATTTGTGACAGAGCCTCCATGTGACAACACCCGCGTGGGACGGGACCCACGTGTGACTGGGCCTGTGTGTGACAGGCTCCACCTGTGACAATGGCAGGTGTGTGTTAGAGCCCATGTGTGATGGAGATAGTGTGTGATGGGGTCCCTATGTGGCTGGGCCCATGTGTGACATGTCCCGTGTATAATAGAGGTTGTGTATGATGGGGCCGGTGTGTGATGGGGATCATCAATGACAAGACCTGCACGTGACAGGACTCAATTGTGACGGGGCCAACATGTGACAGGGTCTGCATGTGACAGAGCCCATATGTGACAGATCCTGCGTGTGACAGACCCGCATGTGACAGAACCCATAAGTGACAGGACCCACATGTGACAGGGCCTTCATGTGACAGGGCCTTCATGTGACAGGGTCAAGCAGACCTTAACTGCACCAAATCAATAACTAACCTGTTGAATTTTTGATCAATTGATGTTTGACACAATTTCATCCTTCAGACAAAGTCCAGTATTGTGGAATAAAAAGAGAAAATGCTGGAAAAACTCAGCAGGTCTGACAGCATCTATAGAGAGAGAAACAGAGTTAACATTTTGAGTCCATATGACTCTTCAGAGTTCCAATATTTTCTGTTTTTATTTTAGATTTCCAGCATCTGCAGTATTTTGCTTTTACCTCCAGTATTGTGGTTCTGCTGCTTTAATCCCTTTCTTTCCCCATTACTAACATTCTATTTTTTAGAATTCTCTTGCGAAGGAGCTTGGAGTTGATTTACTCCCAACTGATCGCACAATCGACCTCTGAGCACTCGGTTCCGGAACCGGCATGGGCATCAGTCACCAAGAGTGGGTTCAAGACATGCACAACACTTCAGAATTATACAGTTTATATTTTAGCTCAAAGTTCAATGTTGCAATTTAAATTAGGTAAAGATATTATTTTAGCTTGTTTAAACCAGGGATTAGGGTGTTTCTTACACTAAAACATTCTGCTGCAGCATGACACCAGCGACAAAGGGATCTTCACTATTCTCAGTCACCCCTTGCAAGAATGTATGCATGAGGTGAGTGAAGTTCAGCAGTGGTCTGCCCTCTAGCCTGAGTCCACACTTGGGTGGCCCAGAGGAGGGAACAACCAATGCATGAATAAATGGGGACAGCAAATTTTTGGGGTTAATTGGTACTTTATAGCTGTGGAAATATTTGAATGTGAACCATTTTAATTGGGGCATTTTATTCTGGGATTGCGGATTTGTAGCATTGTACAGTGAAATTAAAACATCTACATTTTGAATAAAGGTTTTTGCTTGTAGCTTTTAACTGTACTTGCTTCACTGAAGGGAGACTATCAGCTTCACTTCCGGATCAGAAATCATGGGTTCAAAGCCCCACCAAAGTATTCAGCACGAAGTTGATACTGGCAGTCCCAATGCAGTGGGAATGTTACACTGTCAGAGGGTCAGTACCAAGCAGGTGCTGCACTGTCAACAGATCAGTCCTGAGGGAGCACTGCACTGTCAGAGTGTCAGTACTGAAGGTGCATTGGACTGTCAGGGACAATACTGAGGGAGTGCAGCACTGTCCGAGGGCAGGTACTGGGAGAGCATTGCAGTCAGAGGTGCAGTCCTGATGGAGTGCTGGACTGCCAGAGGGGCATTTTTGAAGTGTTTCTGCACTTTCAGAGAGGCAATACTGTAGGAGTGCTGCAGTGTCAGAGATGCTGTACTGAGAGTGCTGCCCTGTTGCAGGGGTAGTAATAAGTGGGTGCTGCACTGTAAGCAGGAGCACCACAAGGAGCCCTGCACTGTCTGAGAGGCAGTGCTGAGAGTGCTGCACCCTCAGGAAAGCTGTAGACAGGGAGTATTTCACTTTTGGAGGTGCAATACTGAGGGAGTGCTGCACTGTGGGTGGGGCAGTATTGAGAGAAAGCTGCTCTGTCGAAGAGGCACTACTGAAGGATTGCTGCACTGTCAGAGAGACTGCTGCACTTTTGGAATGGCTGTACTGGCAGATCACCGCACTGTCAGAAGGACATTATTGATGGAATGCTAAATCACATGATAAGTCACATGATGGTAAAACATGAATAATTTATCTCGTTGCCCTCTCTGGGATCTTGCTGTGCACAAATATACTGCCACATTTCCCACATTACAACAGTAACTGTTTTAAAGTACTTCATTGGCTGAAAAGCACAGTTGGACTATGGGAACACCCAATGAGGGTGTGTTTGTTCCCAGTGTTGACGGTTTCTTCCCAATATGCGAATATATATTCCCAGTGAGGGGTTTTAATCTCAGCAAGAGGTTTATTCCAGTTAGAACAAAGAACAAAGAAAATTACAGCACAGGAACAGGCCCTTCGGCCCTCCAAGCCTGCACCAATTATGTTGCCCGTCAACTAAAACATTTTGCACTTCCGGGGTCCATATCCCTCTATTCCCATCCTATTCATGTATTTGTCAAGCTGCCTCTTAAACACCACTATCGTACCTGCTTCCACCACCTCCTCTGGCAGCGAATTCCAGACACACTCTGTGTAAAAAACTTGCCCCGCACATCTCCTCTATAGTTTTCTCCTCTCACCTTAAATCTATGTCCCCTAGTAATTGACTCTTCCATCCTGGGAAAAAGCTTCTGACTATCTACTCTGTCCATGCCACTCATAATTTTGTAAACTTCTATCAAGTCGCCCCTCAATCTCCGTCGATCTAGTGAGAACAAACCAAGTTTCTCCAACCTCTCCTCACAGCTAAGAACCTCCAGACCAGGCAGCATCCTGGTAAACCTCCTCTGCACCCTCTTCAATGCCTCCATATACTTCTGGTAATGTGGCGACCAGAATTGCACACAATATTTCAAGTGTGGCCTAACCAAGGTTCTATATAGCTGCAGCACGACTTCCCAGCTTTTATACTCAATGCCCCTGTCAATGAACGCAAGCATGCCATATGCCTTCCTGACTACCTTATCCACCTGCGTTGCCACTTTCTTGGCTGGGTCTCTTCCCAGGGAGAGTGAGCATGCCCAATGAGGGTGGTCATTCCCAATGAGGATGGTTTATTCTCAGTGAGAGTGGTCACTCCCAATGAGAGAGGGATAATTTCCAGTGAATCTGGTAATTCCCAGTGAGGATGGTTATTCCCAGTTAGGGTTGTCATTCCCAGTGAGGGTGTTCATTCCCAGTGAGGGTGGTTATTCCCAGGAAGGGACGGATCATTCCCAGTGAGGTGGTCATTTCCAGTGAAGGAAGGGTTATTCACAGTGAATGGAGTTTATTCCCAGTGAGGCTGGTCATTCCCAGTGAGGGGTAGATCATTCCCAGTGAGGGTGGGATCAATCACAGTGAGGAAAGGGTCATTCCCAGTGAAGGAGGGGCAATTTCCAGTGATGGAGGGGTCATTCTCAGTGAATGGAGTTTATTTTTAGTAAGAGTAATCATTCCCAATGAGCAAAGGGTTATTCCCAGTTAGGGTGGTTTATTCTCAATGAGGGTGGTCATTCCCAGTGAGAGTGGTTCATTCCCAGTAAGGATGGTCATTCTGAGTGAGGGTAGTCATTCCCAGAGATGGTGGTCATTCCCAGTGAGGGAGGGTCATTCCCAGTGAGGGAAAGTCATTCCTAGTGAAAGTGGTCATTCCCAATAAGAGTGGTCATTCCCAGTGAGGGCAGTCAAACCCAGTGAGGGATGGATCATTTCTAGTCATGGAGGGCTCATTCCCAGTGAGCATGGTCATTCCCAGTGAGTGTGGTCATTCCCACTGAGGTTGGTCATTCCCAGTAGATGGCTGTCACTCACAGTGAGAGAGGGGTCATTCTCAGTGTGGGTGGGGTCATTCCCAGTCAGGGCGGTCATTCCCAATTAAAGTCGGTTATTCTCAGTGTGGGTGGTCATTTACAGTGAAAGAGGGGTCATTCCCAGTGAGGGAGGTATCATTCCCACTGGGAATGGTCATTCCCAGTGAATGGAGTTTATTCCCTGTGATGATGGTCATTCCTAGTGAGGGACAGATAATTCTCACTGAAAATGGCATTCCCAGTGAGGGAGCTGTCATTCCCAATGAGGGTGAGGTCATTCCCAGTGAGGCTGGTCATTCTTATTGAGAAGGGGATCATCCCCAATGTGCATGGCATATTCTCAGTGAGGGTGATTACTCCCAGTTAGGGTGGTCATTCTTAATGATGGCTGTCATTCCCAGTGAGGATGGGGTCATTCACAGTGAGGGTGTTTATTCCCAGTGAGGGTGCTTATTCCCAGTGAGGGAGAGGTCTTTCCCAGTGTGGATGGGGTCATTCCTAGTTAGAGTGGTTCATTCGCAGTGTGAGTAGTCATTCAAAATAAGGGACGGTTCATTCCCAGTGAATGGAGTTTATTCCCAGTGATGGCGGTCATTCCTAGTGAGGGTGGTCATTCGCAATGAGGGATGGTCATTCCTAGTGATGGCTGTCATTCCCAATGAGGGTGGGGTCATTCCCAGTCAGGATGGTCATTCCCAGTAAGGGAGGGGATATTCCCAGTGAGCGACAGTCATCCCGTGAATGGAGTTTATTCCCAATGTGCGTAGTCATTCCCAGTGAAGTTTATATTCCCAATGAGTTGTTTAATTCCCAGGTTGTCCATTCTTCGTGAGTGCTTTTTTAACCAACGATTGTGTTATTTTCAGCTAGGGGGTTATTTTCAGTGGATAGAGTTTATTCCCAGTGAGACAGTTTTTATCCCAGGAAGGGGGTATATTTCCAGTGAGGCGACTAAATGCAGTCATGTTTATTCTCAGTGGGTGGTCACTCCCAGTTGTCCTGTTGCTTTATCTGCTGCTACTGGTTGCCTGCAACCAGAGACTCGGTGTGAACTGGCTCCGCTTCTCAAAGGCATTCGGTTGCAGCTGGATCCGCAGCGCTTCGCCGTTATAGGGAGATGCGGGAACTGAGTCGTCCCTTGTTCCGGGGGCTCCGCTTTTTGATCGCCGAAAGTCGGCAGCAGCTCATTCCCAGGGCGAGGATCGTATCCAAACCCGCGAAGGAGAAACTGACATTGGCGGTTAGTGACTGCAAACACCCGGGATCCGGAGCCCACACAGTGTGGGGGAAACAGAAAGTTGGGGCTGGGGGGGCGCAAAGGGGGAGCAAGGGATACAGACAGTGAGCGAGAACAGGGGAGAGAGTGGGATAGAGATGGTGGGGGATAGAGATGACTACCCTTACTCGGAATGACCATCCTTCCTGGGAATGAACCACTCTCACTGGGAATGACCACCCTCATTGAGAATGACCCATCCTCACTGGGAATGACCACCCACCCTGAGAATGGAGCGAATGGGGTCAGTGAGTGAAGGGACAGTGACTGAATGGTCAGAGTTGGGGGTTAGAGACCGAGGGGTGAGTAAGTGAGGGGTCAGTGGGTAAGGGGTCAGTGAGTGAGGGGACAGTGAGTAAGGGTCAGAGTGGGGGGAAAGTGAGTTAGTGGTCAGAGTGAGGGGTTAGAGAATGAGGGGTTCAGATAGTGAGGATCAGTGAGTGAGGGGCTAGTGAGTGAATGGTCAGAGTAAGGGGTTAGAGAGTGAGGGGGGTCAGTGAATAAGGAGTCAGTGACTGACGCGCCAGTAAATGAGGGGTCAGTAAGTGAAGGTTAGTAATTGAGGGTCAGAGTGAGGGCGTCAGTGAAGGTCAGCGAGGGATCAGTGAGGGACAGTGATGAGGGGTCAGTGAATGAAGGTCAGTGGGTGAGGGTCGTGAGGGGTCAGTGAATGAGGCGGTCAGTGAGCTACGGGTCAGAGTGAGGGATTAGTGAGTGAAGGTCAGTGAATGTGGCTCACTGAGTGTGGATTTCGATTCCAGAGTTTGTGTAAACAACGTCAGGACAGTTCGGGAACAGGTTATTGATTTGTTTTATAACTTGTTGGTTCAAAGTACATTGAAGATCACAGGAGAAGTCTTAGAGTAGAAACCGAGCAGATTGTGTGACAGATATCGGATTGTAAATTGAGCCGACACTCTGACTCTAACTGCCCGGATTTGCTAAATCAGGGAGAGCCTCACAGAGGCTTTCTGGAACTTCACCAAAAGGTGTTTATTGGGTAAATTGATACGAGTAAAGTATTAGCTTAGGAAATGCCGAGTTAAGACTCTACCAATAGTTAATGGGAAACTACTCTGTTCATATTCTGTACAGAACCTCCCTGGTTAATGGGTAACTTCATATTGATGCTAGCCGTGGCTCAATAAGTGCCACTCTCTCTCCTCTGAGCCAGCAGGTTGTGATATCTAACATATCCAGATGTCTCCAAATTTCCAAACACAAAAATCTATGCTGGTGCTCTCAGTGCAGTTCTATGGGAGTGCTACACTATCGGAGGGTCAGTACTGTACTGTAGGAAGGGCAGTGAGGCAGAGGGCAGTAAGTAAGGGTGACTTGAAGTCCCAGGGCTTGAATGAAAGGCCGACATCCCCTCCGCCTTTGTGGGTTTGGCCGCCTGACTCGAGGCAGAAAATATTCTTCAATGAAGAATCTTGGTGTTAATGGGGGCAGGGTGAGAGCCGTTGGGGGAAAGGAAGAAAATTAGGCTGGGTGAGAGACTGGAAATGCAAACGGACAAGTGGGAAAGATACTACGTAGGCCGTTTAAACCTGACTTCTATTCTTTCTGAGAGCAGTTTTAAAAACTAGTTGTGTTCATTTTTGGATTAATTTAATGAGATTAGATCAGTATGGGCAAAGTTAATGCACTCAGTCAACTAGTGTTGACACTGGTTCAAAGTTAAACTATTAACTTGTTTCCAATTGCGAATGGTCTGTGTAACCTGCCTCTTTCCAACCCAACACCCAGGGTGACCCCATTCCAGCTGTTAGTTTATTTTTTCTAGTTGGGAGTGACCCTCATTCCAGCTGTTATTTTCTATTACAGGAGCAGACCATAGGCTTCATTGTCCTGACAGCCTCATTAATGATACCTTCCAGTTGGATGCTGTGTCATCTGGAAGAGTACAAGCACAGACCAGAACCTACAAAGACCTGAGAGAGATATTTGCTCTGAACACAAGTCATTACCAAATAATGGGCATCATAACATCATTATAATGTTGCTATGCTGAATTTACTGATTAAAATGTTTTAACCTAGTCGGTAGATTCCACTGTTCGAATTATTGCAGTCATTAAGTGAATTTCTGAACTAATTTTACAGAGTATTTAAACAGGTTTGATAACACAGCTGGGTAACACAGCTTACCCTAGGTAAGGGCAATTTTCCTTTCTTTAACTGTAGACACCAGAATGATGTTCAATCATCCCTCCTTTTCCTTGCTTCTGGCTCTTCTTCCATTCTTTAATCCTTATTTGAAATTTTATAGCACAGAAGGCAGCCATTTGGCCCATCCCATTGCCACATTATGTCCTTTTCCCTACCCTTTCCACATACCTTTATATGTCAGTCAGAACACTACAGAAGGAGGCTATTCAGCCCATTGAGTCCATGCCACCTCTCTGTAGAACAATCCAGTTAGTCCCATTCCCCCAATCAATATGCATAGTTAGCAAGTTTATTTCTTTCAACTGCCCATCTAATTTCCTTTTGAAATCACTGATCATCTCCACTTTCATTCTTCTGGGTAGCGGGTGCCTGGTCATTACCGCTCGCTGCATAAAAAAAAGTTCTTCCTCACATCTCTTGCCCAAAACCTTAAATCTATACCCCTTAGTACAGTCAACTAATGGTAACAGCTTTTCTTTGTATACCTTGTCTAAGCATGTAATAATCTTGTATACCTCTGTAAAATCTCCCTCAATCTCCTTTGCTCCAAGGAGAACAACCCAACTTCCCCAGTCTAACATTGGTCCCATGAGTGAGGGGTATTAGCTATATTCTGGTAAATCTCCTCTGCACCCCCTCAAGGACCCTCACATCATTCCTAAAGAGTGGTGACTAGAACCAGATGCAATATTCTAATTGTGACCAACCAGATCTTCTAAAGATTGAGCATAACTTCCCTGCTTTTGTACTCCCAACCTTTATTGATGAAGCTCAAGATCACATATGCTTTGCTAATCACTCTCTCCATGTGTCCTATCATCTTCAAAGATCTATGCGTATGAATCCCGAAGTCACCTTAGCCCTGCACACTCTAGAACTTTGCCATTAAGTCTTTAGTGCCTCTCCCTATCCATCCTGTCAAAATGCATCACTCACACATCTCTGCATTAAATTCCATTTGCCAATATCTGCCCTTTCTGGTAGCCTATGTCTTGTAGTCGATTGATATCATCCTCTCTGTCTGTCACAACTCCAAGTTTGGAATCCCATCAGCAATTTTTGAAATTTGGTGGGAAACACCATTGTCTACTATCCAAAACAAAAACAGAATTACCTGGAAAAACTCAGCCGGTCTGGCAGCATCGGTGGAGAAGAACAAAGTTGATGTTTCGAGTCCTCATGACCCTTCAACAGAACTGAGTAAAAATAGGAGAGGGGTGAAATATAAGCTGGTTTAAGGTGGGGGGGGTGGGGGGAGAGAAGTGGGGGGTGGGGGGGTTGTAGGGACAAGCAAGCAGTGATAGGAGCAGATAATCAAAAGATGTCACAGACAAAAGAACAAAGAGTTGTTGAAGGTGGTGATATTATCTAAAAGAATGTGCTAATTAAGAATGGATGGCAGGACACGCAAGGTACAGCTCTAGTGGGGGTGGGGTGAAATAAGACTAACAGGGCATAAAAGGTATAGATTTAAAAATAATGGAAATAGGTGGGAAAAGAAAAATCTATATAAATTATTGGAAAAAACAAAAGGGAGGGGGAAGAAACAGAAAGGGGTGGGGATGGAGGAGGGAGTTCAAGATCTAAAGTTGTTGAATTCAATATTCAGTCTGGAAGGCTGTAAAGTGCCTAGTTGGAAGATGAGGTGCTGTTCCTCCAGTTTGCGTTGAGCTTCACTGGAACAATGCAGCAAGCCAAGGACAGACATGTGGGCAAGAGAGCAGGGTGGAGTGTCAAAATGGCAAGGTGTCTACTATCCTCCAATCTAAAAAACCATTTACCCTGACTCAATGCTTTTTCTACTTAAGCCAATTTTCCTTTATCCAAGTGGAGGCTGACCCTCCTATTCCATGGACCTCAATTCTGTTAAACAGCTTTTTATTTTGTACCTTGTTGATCACTTTTCATCCATTCAGGCAACATCCATTGCCTTCCCATCAACCTTCTGTTAATTCAAAATATTCAATTAGTCAAGCATAATCTGCCTTTCACAAATATATAAGGTCTCTCCTTAATCAGTTCAAACCTATCCAAATGTGCGCTGATTTTTTACATTGATTATTGTTTCTAAAACCTTACCCACCACTGATATTAAACCAACCAGCCTGTAGTTACTTACATGTCCTCACAGCTGCTCTTGAAAAAGGATGTTACATTTGCCATTTTCCAATCCTCTGGCACCTTGCCTGCAACTAGGAAAGATTGGAAGATTGGGATATTACTATCTCCACCCTCACTTCCTTTAGCAACCTGGGATGCAAGCCAACTGGACCAGGTGACATAGCTATTCTGAGCAGAGCCAGCCTTTTCTGTACACCCTTCCTCTCAATTTTCATTTTGTTCTACTTCAAACTCCTTTCCTTATAGCAGCTATTATTTCCCAGTTACTGGTCAGAAATTCTATGTCCCAGCAATCCCGAGTGAAAAATATTCTCCTAATCTCGATATTTTGCCAATAAACTTGTTTGAGTTTCTGATTAACTGACCAGGGAAAGGTATTTTTTCCTCCCCAATTTACTTTAATAATTTTCATAATTGTAATCCCCTCCAACAGATCTTCTCTCATGAAAATAATGTGTTTCCAGACTCTTCTCATTCTGGGATCATCAGTGAATCTCTCCTGCGCCCTCTCCAAGGTTTTGGCATCCTTCCTTAGATAAGACAGCTGAAACATGGCACAATATATCTGCAGCCTAACTACTGGCCTGTACTGGTTTAACATTCCCCATCTAGCCTGCTATTTATAAAACCTAGAAACCATCTGCTTTTTCTTTTAAAAAGAACTTTATCAATTTGTCCTCTCATTTTGAAGGTTATTGTACCTGTGTCGGTGCTCCTCTATTCCTTTTAAAGTTTCACCATTTGGTGTAAATTTCCTCATTCTTTCATCCAAATGTATCCTTGGACATTTATCTACAATTTCATCTAAACTTTCTCTGCCCAATCTATGAACATGTCACGTCCTACTGAGTTTAACCCTTTTCACAGTTCACCATAGTTCCCACCAGAACATTCTGATATTATGCCCTCTTTACCCAAGTCCAGTTCATTTCTATATTGAGAATAATAGTTCTAAAACAGAACCCTTAGGAACACCACTGTCAACATCTCTCCAGCCAACTAAACTGTGTTCTGCCATTTAATCAAATCCCTATTCATGTTTCCATACCCTCTTTAATGGCAAGAGTTTAAACTATGTCAACAAGTCCCTTCCTATCCTCCAAGTGCCATGCCCAGATAGGGGTTGGCAACCATGTTGTTCCATTGGATTGGTTCAAGATTATACTTGGCAAAGTAATGCTGTTGTTTTCTGCAGTATGTCTGACCAGGTAACTCTTCCGATCTTACCCTCTGCCATCATGTGTATTGGAAGGATTTACAGGCTGATAGCCTGCTCCTTCTTTTAGGGCACCTTATTCAGTGTTTTCCAAAAAATCCCTCTATACAATATGCAGTGGATATTTAGTTAAATCTGAATTCTTTATCCTGGAGTTGCATAAGAGATTTCTACATCGAACAAGTCACTGTGCTTTTCATAAAGGTCGCATGCTGACTTTAAAATAACTAAACAGAGAAACAAGATCAGAGGGCGGTCAAGGCAGATAAAACATAATACATTGAGCAATAAATAGAAATGATGTCAATGCTGCAGCAGCTCTTGACTCCATATACTCAAGAATTTGTTCCATTTTCCAGTCTCCTGTCTGAATGATTAAATGCAGCAGGTGCTGGGGTTTGTAAACAGGTGGCCAAGTCAGATCAGGAAGAGCCAGTGTTCAATC
Source organism: Carcharodon carcharias (assembly GCF_017639515.1). Classification (NCBI taxonomy): domain Eukaryota; kingdom Metazoa; phylum Chordata; class Chondrichthyes; order Lamniformes; family Lamnidae; genus Carcharodon; species Carcharodon carcharias. The sequence goes on along the minus strand of NC_054476.1, from coordinate 39,176,677 downwards.
CTTACTTTGTGGGCTGTTATCTGAACACAACACAAGCATTTACACTCAATACCTGGATAAAGGAGTAAAACATTAAGTCAGCTGGGACTGCTTGTGAACAACATTTAGTGATCACTGCTGAAAGTGAGAGGGAGATATATGAGAGGAAAACATGCAGAGGTTGAGAGAAAAAGGGGAAAAGAGAGAGAGTGGGGCTGACACTGCAAAACACAGGAACAGCAAGGGCAGGGGAAGAGAAAGGAGGGTCTCAGAGCACATGCGGTGCACAGGGACAGCCATGCACACAGGATAGAGAGAGGAAGACAGAGACCGAGCAAGTCTAAAGCACAGAAAAGAGCATGTAAAATACACAGCAACAGAGGGGGCAACTGAGAAAAAGTTGAAAAAAAGTCTGGAAAAACAGGGACAGAGTCAAACATGAGGAATGAGCAAAAAGCACTGATTAAAAGAGACAAACACCCAGGGAGCAGGTGAAGGGGAGGAAAGGATCACCAAGGGTTTCTAACTGTTAATTCTACAATCCACTTGGTACTTGTAGCCGTCAGGAACAGGCAGAAGTGTCAGCAGTTCTTAACAAGGGAAGGTTGTGAAATCACAAGTCAGGATCGAGGTTGCTTGTACAATAGCACATATCATTTATCTCCTCCTAAACTATATTAGAATCCAGGAGATAAAATGCATCTCCAAAAACAGAGAACCTTGTTGGGAAAGTGCTAGGAATTCCCATTAATAATTAGGTGATTATTATAAAAGTATTGGTGTCTGTTTGTGCCTCACATCTACATCATCTGGAAAATCAGACCTTGACTTTCACAGGCAGAATGAGTGTGATTTATGTTATTAATCCAATGGTTAATCAGTGATCTTTGGAATTTTCACTACATGTTTCTGGTTTGAACCAGCGGAAAAGTCTGACCGAGACTTGTGGGATTGGAGCAGAATATTGAAACTGTGGGAGAATATTACAAACCAGAAGAAAACATCACCAAGCTCAGAGTACTGGGGACATCTGGTGTTCCAAACTAACACAGCCCCGTATCATGAGTAGTGCAAAGAACTATCTGCCCAAATAGAGGTGGCTTAAATCGAGAATTCCACACATTAATAAGAGTAGTTTCTTCCAATAATAAACACAAGTGGACATTTTTAAACACTTTTATTCCATCTTAAATATTCTTGTAAAATGGTCATGTCTCATGTCCTGTGATTTCAGAAATAACTTCATTAATCCTAACTAAAAAATGCTTTAAAAAAAGGGACAGGCAGGAGTACAGCCATTACGTGGAACTGCAGAGAAATTTACCCATTTGCAGCGCCTCTACTTGATTAGGCAGCATACAAGTCCCAGATAAACACTCCGCTTCCTGCAGATCACAACACTAGTGACAGTTATTTTTATTCATCCTCAGGATGTGGATGCCGCTGGTAAGGCCAGCATTTATTTACCATCTCTAATTGCTTTGTGGTGGTGGTGGTGGTGGTGGTGGTGGGCCTTCTTGAACCATTGCAGCAGCAGGTTTGACACAGCTGAATTTGTCACTTGTCTTAAAAGGACCCTTGTACAGGCCAAGGAGTTGACATGGGATTGGGGTCACGTATTAGACTTATGCCTGGTAAAGATGGCAGGCTTCCTAAAGGACGTTAATGAAACAGTTGGGATTTGACAACCTGACAACATCATGGTCACTTTTACAGAGATCACATTTCTCAAACCTGAATTCAAATTCCCTGATGGAATTTGAACTCATGATCTCTCAATTATTAGATCAGGTCTCTGGGTTACTGGTTCAGTAACATAACTGTTACAAGGCATTATGTGTAAGCATACAGACAGCTACAGTGCGGAGTGACGGGGATACCGGAAAGATCAAGATAGTCACAACCACAGAGAGAGACTGCGAAGGCAAGAGGAACCACCTTCCCCACAGACGTGATTGCATGAATCAAAACAGTCATCAAACTTCTTCAGGTATTCGCTAACTACAAGGATCAGTTTGTCAATCAGCTTTAAGTGTAACCTCTGCAATTTCTGTGATCTCACTTTGCACACTGCAATTTAAAAAGAGAAGTAATCAGTGAGACCAACTCCTGGGACTGCTTGCAGTCGGTGGGCAGACAGTCTTGTATAGACAGGAATCTGGACGAGTTTAATTAGCTATAATTAATGAGAAGTTCCTGACGTGCAGGGAGACAAACTGCTAAATGAGCAAAAGGGCAAAGTCAAGGGCCACACCACTTTGAAGCGTAGAGTTTCGTTCCTTTGATAGCGATATAAACCATGTGTACTTGAAGCTAGTACTGTTTGTGATATGAAAGTACAGAAAGTGAAGCCACTCCCCCTGTCCCAAGACATTAAAATACAGCTCATTTCTGAAAATGAGCCACTGAAATTTCTATCACTAATTTTAAAAAGAGCCAGTCGAGTTACTCCAGAGTGCACAGCAGTTAGGTTAGGATATCCTGTGCCTGATGTTCCACAAGTAATGCCACATTCTTCACATCCTCGCACCAGCAGTCCAACCTCTCTTTCATCCCTTTAATCTGCAACAACAAGAGGCAGTGGTTAATGCACTGAGCTTGTATTAATAGCCAATCATGGCACTAACAGTGCAAAGACAATAAATAGTACAATTAGTAAGCAGTTCAGGTCAGAAGATTAGTAATGGCAAAACCTTTCACCTGAAATCAAGTTACTTGTTTCAAGGAATCAGTGATTGGAAAATGCCATCACTCAGTGATCACACACCTACTAATTACTGAAACATTCTCCAACAACCACAGAAATTCCCCAACTTAAGGCTCAGTGTTTACCTGCTGCAGATCCAACACTCGGGGTTGAACCCATGTCATGTGAACGCGCTCATCCACCTCATCGATGCTGCCCTTCACCAGACCTACAGAAAGTGCTTTCATCACTAGAAGCTCCACCTGTCAGATCAACAACAGCAACTGTAACTATTCCACAGGACACAAGGAAGCTCAAGCTACTCTGCATTCCGATCACTGAGCCACTTGTACACATCAGAAATCACAAAAACGGGGAGTGAGCAGGTGGGGTGATGCTTGTGCTGGGGAAAGTGAAGGGAGATGGTGGAAGAGAATCTCAAGGGTCTCAATGGGCTGGAACTTGGGAGGGGAAAATACATAATTGAAGTCATCGCACAAAGCATCTGCAAACAGAACTTCCTATATTTTGGCAGCGATTTTCTACAAGATACTATATTTTAAATGTTGCAACTGTTAGCGCAAATGTAGTCACATGAAAGGAGCTCACCTCACTAACAGGAACCTTTGCAATCTGAGAAATCTCCTTAAACGTCAGCTGCCGGTGATTGGCTGGACGGGTGAAAGTCATCTAAAGCAAGGGAAAAAAAACACTGGCAATTCATGAGATGAATAAGAAGTGGTCCGAAATTCAAAGGATCCAGCCCAGCGACTAAAATATTGTTTAGAAACAGCCAACCCGCATTCCAAAAGAGACCAATTCCAGGAGGAATCAGACATGATCAATGGAGAAGTGCAGTGGATGCGGTGTACACAGACTTTAGGAAAGCTTTTGACAAGGTACCACATGGGGCATTAATATGGCAGATCAAGGGGTAGGGCATTAAGGGGAAGATAGCAAACTGGATTAAAAATTGTTTATAAAAGAAGGAACAAAGTTGGACTCAAGGGCAATTTATGTATGAGATTAAATGCAAAATAGAGAGAGCAGGGAGCAGGAGAAACTCCTTCACAAAGAGTTAAGGCTGTGAGATACACTTCACCAACTGCAAGCATTGGTCTAAGCAGCAGGGTGAATATGCAGCTTATACATACAGACCTCAGCAAGAACCCCATTTCAGCTGGAAGTTTGAGGCAGACTAGACTTAAGAGTTTAGTTAAAATCTAGTGAAGAGTCAATGAGGCAGGAAGTTAGCAGAAGACAGTAGAGCCGACTGTAATTCTTGAGAGAGAGTTGGATGATGAGAAATTGCTCAGAACATGAGACAGGAAATTCAACAAACCTCCATCAGGCAAAGGAGTTGGATTTTCTGCATCAGCCGCAGTTCATTGGCTCTCAGGTCAGGCTGAAATTACATGACAAAACAAAATTAGACATCTACATCACTGACCCCACCCCAACCAAGTCAACCACTTGTCCCACTCTCTTGCCTTCAGTTCCCAAACTTAGAACCATAGAAAAGTTACAGTGCAGACAGAGGCCATTCAGCCCATCATGCCTACACACCCCAAAAGAGAAAAAGAAAACTAGTCGCTCATTAATCCCACTTTCCAGCACTTAGTCCGCAGCCTTGCAGGTTACAGCACTTCAGATGGAGACCCAGGTACCTTTTAAATGAATTGAGCATTTCAGCCTCAACTGCCAGCTTAGACAGTGAATTCCAGATGTCCACTACCCCCTGGGTGAAATTTTTTTTCTCATGTCTCCTCTAATCCTTCTACCAATCACCTTAAATCTATGCCCCCAGTAACTGACGTCTCAGCTAGGAGAACCAAGTCTTTCCTGTCTACCTTATTTAGGCCCCTCATAATTTTGTACACCTCAATTAGGTCATCCCTTAGCCTCCTCTGTTCTAAGGAAAACAACCCTAGACTATCCAATTTCTCCTCATAGCTTCAATTTTCAAGCCCTGGCAACATTCTTGTAAATTTTGTCTGCACTCTCCCCAGAGCAAATTATATCCTTCATGTAATGTGACAACCAGAACTGCACAAAAAATTCCAGCTGTGGTCTAACCAGCATTTATACAGTTCCATTATTACATCCCTGTTTTTGTATTCAATACCTCGCCCAATAAAAAAAAAAGCATTCCATATGCTTTCTTGACCATCTTATCCACCTGGCCTGCCACCTTCAAGGACCTGTGGACATGTACTCCAAGGTGTCCAACTTCAAGCCTTCTCAATAACTTCCCATTGATTGAGTATTCCCTTGCTTTGTTTGCCCATCCCAAATGCATTATCTCAGACTTTTCCCAGATTGAATTCCATTTGCCACTTCTCCACCCACTCAACCAAACCATTGATATCATTCTGGAGTCAACAGCTATCCTCTTCCCTATCAATTACACAGCCAATTTTTGTGTCATCTGCAAATTTCCCAATGATGCCTCTCATATTTAAGTTTAAATCATTTATATGTACAACAAACAGCAGGGGCCCCAACACTGAGCCCTGTGGAACACCACTGGAAACCATTTTCCATTCGCAAATACCTTGTCCCACTCTCTTGCCCTCAGCCCCCAACCTTGTTCCACTCTCTCTCTGCCCTCCAAAACTTGCCTCACTTGCTTTCTCCCCTCTTGTCCTACGCGCACTCACTCTGCTCCGCCATGTGCCTCCCTTTCTCGGTCTCTCCCTGCACTCACATCTACCCCATACCCATCCCTACACCCTGTCCCACACTATCCCCCCACCCAATCCTGGCTCTCCTCTCCTCCCAGCAGACTATTTACCTGCTGCCCCCAAGATGCCTTGAGAGCTTGAAACTTCTCCACATTGCCACTGTTGAAGGCGTGCAAAGTGTCGATCAGCCACTGTTTATCTGTGGTCCGGAGAGACTCCAGCACAGGATGCATTAACTGAAAGGGACAGCAAGATCCCAGCATTAGGTACAATTTCACAAAGTAATCAAGCAAGTAAACACTCAGTATCACAAAGATACTCACAAGTTCTCCAAAGTTGTAAACACCTTCGCCTAAAAGCCCAGCCAACCCAAGAGTGAAAGCTCTCTCCTGATGCTCAGCAACTGAATCAGAAATACAAAATCAAAACCTGAGCCAGTCAACATGACATCATGTGGCAAATCAACAAGGTGAAGGTGTTGCATCCCTGTGAAGTATTTGGTGCTGAAACAACCTCTAAACCCAAAGGCATAAAACTGTAAGAACACTTTCACAGAATAAAACCTGCAAAGCTGAAGCTAAAACCTCAAACTATTTCTCAGGCTAAGACCCAGGTCTTTGGAATAGGCCAATGTGAGGAGTGAAACAATTCAGGAAGAAATTCTTGAAAATAAAATATTAAAATTGAAATTAAATATTTCACTCAATTTCCCTCAAGACTAGGGACAAGGATATAAGAATAAAAGCTCATGATGACCAATTAGGGAAAAAGGGCCAATGCTTCTCCAGTGTACCTTACAGTGAAACAGAGATGGCTACTGTGAATACTTGAAAATCTGAAAAGATTTAAAATCTATGCTTTGAATATGGAGAAGCTGGGTTTCTTCTACTCGCAACAGTGTACACAAAATCATGAAGGATTTTGACAGGAAAAAATGGAGGAACAGTTTCTAGTGGTGGTAGAGTCAATAACCAGAGGACACGATTAAAAGGGATTGACAGAAGAATAAAAAATGAGATTGAGGACATCTTTTATACAGCAAGTTGTGATCTGGAATGCACTGCCAGAAAGGGCAGTGGAAGTAGATTCAATAGCAATTTTCAAAAGGGAGTTGGAAAAGCAGAGGGGGTAGGGGGTGATACTAATTACCAAGCTTTTCCCAGTACAGGCACAATGAGCAAATGGCCTCTCCTCATTCTAAATATTTAAAATAAAGGTCAATCATTACTGAGACCTTAGTTCAATGCCTTGTCCAAAGGATAGACTTTCTGGTGACGCAGTGCTCCCTCGGCACTGTCCTGGAGTGTCAGGCTGGATTATGCACTCTTGACTCTGAAGTGGAACTTGAACTCATCACAGTCTGGTTGGAGACAGGATTGCTACCTACTGAGTCCCAGCTGACCCCCTAGAGAAAGATATGATACTTAAATATATTTTTCTGTGAATGTTAAATGGGAACCTGAACAAATGTAACCAGTTCTCAGTGTGCCATTACACAGGCAGAGATGGAATTCACAGGACTCCAAGTTACAAAAAAAAAAGGTGACAGCAAGAAGGAATTGGATGGCTGTCACTGTATTGGGCAATAAGAAATGAAGAGACGTAGCTGAAGCTGTTTGTTGCACAAACATCTGTGTAAGAAATACTGGAAAGGGCCAAGCACGACTTGGCTGAGAAGCATTTTTAATGTTATTAGTTACCTGGCAAATCTTTGATATCAATGCAGCCCAAAAAACGCAGGGCATCTTTATAGTAAGAAGCGTGATTTCCAACTATCTGGTAATACTTGCTGGACAGATCATAAAAGCGTCCGTGAACGGATGTCACTCCAGGAAGGTTCATCAGCATCTCATCTACTTCCTCAATTGTTTTCTGGAAGAAAATTGACAAAAGATCAAGTTATTCTTCTCAACACGATTACACCCTTCCTGGAACTAAAACCATACAGGAATAGGGATATGATAAAGAAATAAATTTGGCCAGCTTTGTTCATTTAAGATTTAAGTTTTGACAACAGGAAGACGTAGAGCTCAGTACTCCAATTTTGGCAGATGCTACAAAATAACACTAAATAAAACACACTTACCTCATACTCAGCAGGTTGCCTGCTCATATTCAGAGTTGGAGCTTATGTCTCCACTGCCCAAAGATTGTCTGAGGTCTCCCCCTCCCCTTCCTAGGAAATGGCTGGAGCAGAGTTCGAGTCCTGCAACTTCTGACAGAGGCAGGAAGACATCGAACACCAACTCAAGAGTTGCTAGTCCGGTAACAACTGCACTACCATTCCCAGAATATCCTATTAATCATTTCCAACTTTCCCTCCAGTCCCATCTCCCAGTCTGCATTTTGCTGAAATTCCTGAATTATTTCTCTCAGACTTACTTTCAGTGATAAATTTTACATCAAACACTTCTCTACCAGTAGCTTTGTTTTGTATTCCAGATATTAACACATACTTCATATGCATAGAGATGAACTGATGTACATTACCTTTGATGACTTATGTAAAATTCCCCATTTGCTCTGGTGTCCTTTCTGATCATTGACCTATGGGTATCCTACACAGCTTCCTCTCTCCCCTCTAATCTATAACTCAGGTGCCTTTATGCATCAGGTCAATAAAGTCATTAATAAGAGCACAAATTTTCACTGCTCTAGTTTCATAATATTCTCCAGAATGTGGCACTAAGCCCAGGATCTGGATGCTGTGCAACCAATAACTAGTATCTCTGAGGTGATCCCCCATGATATTCCTCAATTCCCAGAAGTGCGTGTCTGGCCAACACTGTTCCAAAAGATCATGGCTGATCTGTGACTTATCTCCATATACATGCTTTTGCCCCCTGGCCATTAATTCCTTTTGATAACAAAAATCTATCAATCTGAGATATAAAATTAACTGATCTAGCAACAACTGTTTTTTGCTGAAGAAAGTTCCACCTTATACCACCCTTTATCTGAAGTCTTTTGCCCCCAGGTTCACTTCTGAAAGATCTGGCTCTAAATTTCTTTTTATTCATTCATGCGATGTGGGCTTCGCTGGCAAGGCCAGTATTAATTGCCCACCCCTAGTTACCCATGAGAAGGTGGTGGTGAGGTGCCTTCTTGAACTGCTGCAGTCCATGTGGTGTAGGTACACCCACAGTGCTGTTAGGAAGGGAGCTCCAGGATTTTCACCCAGCGACAGTTAAGGAACACTGGTATATTTCCAAGTCAGGATGGTGAGTGACTCGGAGGGAAACTTCCAGGTGATGGTGTTCCCATCTATCTGCTGCCCTTGCCCTTCTAGATGGTAATGGTTGTGGGTTTGGAAGGTGCTGTCTAAGAAGCCTTGGTGAATTCCTGCACTGCATCTTGTCGATGATACACGCTGCTGCTACTTTGCGTCAGTGGAGGAGGACGTGAATGTTTGTGGATATGGTGCCAATCAAGCGGGCTGCTTTGTCCTGGACTGTGTGAAGCTTCTTAAGTGTTTGGGAGCTGCACTCAACCAGGCAAGTGGGGAGTCAGGTGATGAGTATTTATATGGCTAGTCCAGTTCAGTTTCTGGTTAATGGTAATCCCCAGGGTGTTGATAGTATGGGATTCAGTGATGGTGATGCCATTGAATATCAAGGGGCAATGATTAGATTCTCTCTTGTTGGAGATGGTCATTGCCTGGCACTTGTGTGGCACAAATATTACTTGCCACTTGTCAGCCCAAGCCTGGATATTGTCCAGGTCTTGCTGCATTTGAACATGAACTGCTTCAGTATCTGAGGAGTCACAAATGGTGAACATTGTGTGAACATCCCCAGTTCTAACCTTATGATGGAAGGAAGGTCATTGATGAAGCCGCTGAAGGTGGGTGGGCCAAGGACATTACCCTGAGGAACTCCTGCAGTGATGTCCTGGAGCTGAGATGACTGACCTCCAACAACCACAACCATCTTCCTTTGTGCTAGGTATGACTCCAAGCAGTGGAGTTTTCCCCCTGATTCCCATTGGCTCCAGTTCTGCTAGGGCTCCTTGATGCTGCCTTGATCAAATGCTGCCTTGCTGTCAAGGGCAGTCACTCTCACCTCACCTCGCGAGTTCAGGTCTTTTGTCCATGTTTGAACCAAGGCTATAGTGAGGTCAGGAGCTGAGTGGCTCGGCGAAACCCAAGCTGGGCATCAGTGAGCAGGTTATTGTGAAGCAAATGTTGCTTGAAACCACTGTTGATGACCCCTTCCATCACTTTACTGATGATTGAGAAGACTAATTAGCCTGGTTGGATTTGTCCTTTGTGTGCACAGGACATACCTGGGCAATTTTCCACATAGCTGGGTAGATGTCAATGTTGCAGTTGTATGGAACAGCTTGGCTAGGGGCACGGCAAGTTCTGGAGTAAAAGTCTTGAGTGCTATTCTCGGAATATTGTCAAGGCCCATAACCATTGCACTATACAGTGTCTTCAGCCATTTCTTGATATCACGTGGAGTAAATCGAATTGGGTGAAGACTGACGTCTGTGATGCTGAGGACCTCCAGAGGAGGTGGAGATGGATCATCCACTCGGCTCTTCTGGCTGAAGATTGTAGCAAATGTAGCCTTACTTGTGCACTATTGTGCTGCGCTCCCTCATCATTGAAGATGGGGATATTTGTGGAGCTTCCTCCTCCAGTGAGTTGTTTAATTGTCCACCATCATTCACGACTGAATGTGGCAGGACTGCAGAGCTTAAATCTAACCCATTGCTTCTGGAATGGCTTCGCTCTGTCTGTCACTTGCTGCTTATGCTGTTTGGCACGCAAGTAGTCCTTGTTATAGCTCCACCAAGTTGATACCTCATTTTTAGGTATGCCTAGTGTTGCTCCTGGCATGCCCTGGGTTGATCCCCTGGCTTGATGGTAATGACAAAGTGGGTGAAATCCCAGGCCATGAGGTTACAAATTCTGTTCGAGTCACAATTCTGCTGCTGCATTGGCCCACAGTGCCTCATGGGTGCCCAGCCTTGAATTGCTAGATCTTTTCGAAATCTATGCCATTTAGCACAGTGGTAGTGCCACACAACACAATGGAGGGTATACTCAATGTGAAGGCGGGAGTTCGTCTCCACAACGACTGTTCGGTGGTCACTCCTACAGGTACTATCATGGACAGATGCACATGCAGCAGGCAGGTTGGTGAGGATGAGCTCAAGTACGTTTCCTCACCACCTGCTGCAGACCCAGACTCGCAGCAATGTCCTTAGTACTCAGCCAGCTTGGTCAGTACTGGTGCTACCGAGGCACTTGGTGGTTGACATGGAGTACATTCTGTGCCACCCTCAGCGTGGAGGAGCACTGATTCATCGGCTGAGGGAAGGTGGTACATGGTAATCAGCCCATGTTTGACCTGATGACGAGACTTCATGGGGATCGGAGTCCTGTCCCACTGGCCCACCTCTGCTGGATCCTTATGTACAAGATAGGATTCTGTGAGGATGACTGTCAGGCTGCTGCTTGACGAGCCTATGAGAAAGCTCTCCCAATTTTGGCACCAGATGTTTGTAAGGAGGATGCAGGGTTGACAAGGCCCTGATTTCCAGATTTTTACTGAATTCAAATTCCACCATTTGCTGTGGTGGGATTCAAACCCGGGTCCCCAGAGCATTATCCTGGGTCTCCAGCTTATTAGTACAGCAACAATACCACTATGCCAACACCTCCCCCTTGAAGATTCTGCCTCCTGGTCTTACACCCTAACCAGTGAAAATAGTTTTTCTATCAATCCCTGTTGTTCCCCTTAATATCTTGAATCCCCCCCTAGCCTTCTAAATTCCAAGAAACAGAACCCTAATTTGTGTAATTTAATCTTTGATGTCCTGGCATCATTCTAATAAATCTACACTGCACCCCATTCAAGGCAAACATATCCTTCCTAAGGTGTAGTACCCAGAACTGCTCACAGTTCTCCAGGTGTGGTCTAATCAGGGTTTTGTGTTGCTGAAGCAGGATCTTTCCCTCCTTGTACTCTTGTGAAGTGGATACAAAGGGCAGCATTCCATTTGTCTTCTCAATTATTTTCCGTACTTGTTCATGACATTGTAATGATCTATTTAACTGGAACCCCAAGTTTCTTTGAGCCCCTACTGTTCCTGTCTTTTCCCTCAATTAAGAAGCATCATGTTCCTTTTTATGTCCATAGTGGATGGCTTCACACTTGCCTACATTACAATTTCAGTTTTGTTAATTCACTTAATTTATCAATATCCCTTTGTAACTTTATGTTTCCATCTACATTGCTTACAATACCACCCATCCTTCTGTCATCAAATCTGGTTATGTGGCTCTCTATCCCATCATCCAAGCCGTTAATAAATATGGTGCAGATACCAGTCTCATTTTGTTAGTCATCCTGCCCAGTATCCCTACTCTGTTTCCTTTGCTTTGGCTATTCAGCCAATTTCCTGACCAGGAAAATATTGTGCAATCAACTTTAGCTAACAATCTCTTACAAGGGACTTTATCAAATGCCTTTTGGAAGTTCTTATAAATAAGATCTATAGACATTCCCCAATACAACACTTCAGTCAAAACATTCAGATATGTCAGCCAGGACCTACCCTTTACAAACCAATGCTGGCTCTTTAAACAGTATTGTCACCCTATCCTTAATTATTGCTTCAAGCAATTTCCAATTTTAATTACCTGATTTCCCCACTGTCACCCTTCTTAGTTGAGGAATTTTGTAGCTCTTATGACCTGTTTTGGCACTCATTGCTGTTCTTTATATTTTTCACAAGGGTCTGCACTGTTTTTGGCATTTTTGTATGCGTTTTCTTTTAGTTTTATGTTGCCTCTTACCTCTTTAGTTCTCCATGGATATCTTTCCTGGCAAGTAGAGCTCCTGCCCCACAGGGATATAAACTGTTCTTGTAGCATATTGCTTTATTTTCCAAACCCCTCTCACTGATTTTTTGTCGTCTCAAACAGTTATGATATAGTTGCAATAATGGAGACAATTATGGGTGACCAAGGATGGGAACTGAACATCCAGGGGTATTCAATATTTAGCAAGAACAGACAAATAGGGAAAGGAGGTGGGGTAGTGTTGTTAGTAAAGGAGGAAATCAATGCAACAGTGAGGAAGGATACTGGCTCGGAAAATCATGATGTGGAATCTGTTTGGGTAAAGAAAAGAAACACCAAGGGGCAGAAAACATTGGTGGGGGTAATCTATAGGCCCCCAAACAGTAATGGAGGTGCAAGGGAAGGCATTAAGCAGGAAATTAGAGACATGTGCAATTAGGGCACAACTATAATCATGGGTGATTTTAACCTACATATAGATTGGACAAACCAAACTAGCAATAACTGTGGAGGAGGATTTCCTGGAGCATACACGCGATGGCTTTTTAGTTGAGGAACCAACCAGACAGCAGTCTATCCTAGGCTGGGTATTGTGCAATGAGAAAGGGTTAATTAACAATCTTGCGCAGGTTCTCTTGGGGAAGAGGAACCATAAAATGGCAGAATTGTTCATTAGGAAGTTGAATCCGAAACTAGGGTCCTGAATCTAAATAAAGGGAACAATGAGGCGCGAGTTGGCACTGACGGATTGGGGAACCTTACTAAAAGAGTTGACAGTGGATAGGCAATGGCTAATATTTAAGGAATGTATGCATGAATAACAACAATTACTCATTCCTGTCTGGTGCAAAAAATAAAACAGGAAAGGAAGCTCAATCATAGCTTGCAAAAGAAATTAGGGATAGTATTAGATCTAAAGTGGAGACATATAAAATTGCCAGAAAAAGCAACAAGCCTGAGGATTGGGAGCAATTTAGAATTCAGCAAAAGTGGACAAAAAATTGTCAAGAAAGGGAAAATGGAGTAAGAGACTAAACTTGCAAGGAACATAAAAACTGACTGTAAAAGCTTCTATAAATATGTGAAGAGAAAAAGATTAGCGAAGACAATCATAGGTCCTTTACTGTCAGAAACGGGGAACAAAGAAATGGCAAAAGAATTGAACACATATTTTGGTTCTGTCATCACAAAAAAGGACAAATAATTTCCCAAAAATGTTAGGGAACCAAGGGTCTAGTGAGAGGGAAGAATTGAAGAAAATCAGTATTAGTAAAAAAAAATGGTGCAAGAGAAACTAATGGGGTTAAAGGCTGAAAAATCCCCAGGAACTGATAATCTACATCCCAGCGTACTTAAGGAAGCGGCCCTGGAAACACTGGGTGTATTGGTGGTCATCTTCCAAAATTCTATAGACTCTGGAGCATTTCCTACAGATTGGAGGGTAGCAAATGTAACCCTATTATTTAAAAAAGGAGGGAAAGAAAAAACAGAGAATTACAGACCATCAGCAGTGGGGAAATATTACAGTCTATTATAAAAGACATGGTAACAGAACACTTGGAAAGCATTAAAAGGATTAGACAAAGTCAGCATGGGTTTATGAAAGGGAAATCATGCTTAACTAATCTACTGGAGTTTTTTGAGGATGTAAATAGTAGAGTAGATAATGGAGAACCAGTGGATGTGGTATTTGGATTTCAAGAAGACTTTTGATAAGGTCCCACATGAGAGGCCAGTGGGCAAAATTAAAACACACTGGATTGGGGGTAATATACTGGCATGGATTGAGAATTGGTTAACAGACTGGAGACAGAGAATGAGAATAAATGGGTCTTTTTCAGGGTGGCAGACTAGTGGTGTATCGCAGGGATCAGTGCTTGGGACCCAGCTATTCATGATATATAAATGACTTGGATGAGGGAACCAAATACAATATTTCCAAATTTGCTGATGAACAAAACTGGGCAGGGTTATGAGGAGGATGCAAAGAAGCTGCAGGGGATTAGACAAGTTGTGTGTGTGGGCAAACACATGGCAGATGCAGTATAACGTGGATAAATGTGAAATTATACGCTTCAGTGTGAAAAACAGAAAGGCAGAGTATTATTTACATGGTGATTTATTGGGAAATGTGGATGTACAAAGGGATCTGGGTGTCCTTGTACACCAGTCAATGAAAGTAAATAGGCAGGTGCAGCAAGCAATTAGGAAGGCAAATGGTATGTTAGCCCTCATTGCAAGTGGATTTGAGTTCAGAAGTAGGGACATCTTATCGCAGTTATACAGTGCCTTGGTGAGACCACATCTGGAATATTGCGTGCAGTTTTGGTCTCCCTACCTAAGGAAGGATATACTTGCCATAGTGGGAGTGCAGCAAAGGTTCACTAGGCTGATACCAGGGATGGCAGGACTGTCGTATGAAGAGAGATTGGTTCAACTGGGCCTGTATTCACTAGAGTTTAGAAGGATGAGAGAGGATTTGATTGAAATGTATAAAATTCTAAAAGGGCTAGCAGACTTGTTGCTGGAAAGATGCTTCCCCTGGTTAGGGAGTCTAGAACCAGGGGCCACAGTCTCAGGATACAGGGCAGGCCATTTAGTACTGAGATGAGGAAAAGATTGTCACTCAGAGGGTGGTCAACCTGTGCAAGTCTCTACACAGAAGGCTTTGGAGGCTGGTTCACTGAGTATATTCAAGAAAGAAATTGATAATTTTTTTTGGATATTAGAGGCGTCAAGGGGTATGGAGAAAAAGCAGGAATATGGCGTTGAGATAGAGGATCAGCCATGATCATATTGAATGGTGGAGCAGGCTCGAGGGGCCAAATGGCCTACTCCTGCTCCTAGTTTCTATGTTAACAGATTGGCCCAGTTTATGGTGGATAGAGTCTGCCCCATTGCAGTGAAGTAAGCCTTACCTAAATCTAGATCCTGTCATGAAGCTAATGTATAGAATATTTTGGAAAATATTTTTCCTTTAAAATAGAGATTTAGTCTGCGGGTGTCTTAATTGGATTAAAGCCAGCTAGTCTGGGTGCTTTGAAGGGTACTAGTTTTGATATGTAAGAGAGACAGCATGCATTTGCATTTTTTGAATATACAGCATTCAAGAAGTGAGATGGAAATTTGATGCCTATCTAGCAGCTACCAAGCAATACGTTTATATTACTAATAAAATTGGTGCTACGAAAGGGGTTTCATTGTTAAAAGGTAGAGTTCAAAGAGGTTGTTGATACAATGAGAATTAGCATTCAATGGGGCTGGTAGGTACAACTTCAGCAGTTTTTGGGTGTGCAAAGCAGAGGTAGCTGCAAGCCTCCAACTCTCTCCATCGGATCCAAAGTGCAAGAACCTCATTTTGAAATCGTAAGGTGAAAATGCTTTGCTTGGTGTTTGGTTGTCTATGGGTTGCTATTGTCTTAATGGAGATTAGTTTGGGAATTTGTCAAAAGTTATGATAGTAGTAATTTGTAGCCATGTGTATATATATTTTGACCTGTGTAAATTAATAAAATGTTTCATGTAGTTTGATGTAAAACCTCGAGAACTGATGGTCTGATTCCTGAATTGAGTCGCATCTCAAACATAACACTTAAAATTATAGATTATGACAGTTGTTTAAATAACTCAGCTGTACCAATTGCATTGGTCATAACAAACCTTAGTGGCTGTTCCACGTTTCTCCCATTCAAACACTATGCAGAACTCGATCATATTGTAATCGCTATTTAATAAATGTTCACACACCATTAGGTTGTCACTAAATCTGGCTCATTATACACAATGAAATTTAATATTGCCTGCCCCCTATTGGTTCTAAGATATTATTGCAGAAAACCTGCGCAGAAAAACTTGACGAATACAAGAGCCAAAGGGACCATTCCCTCTGTGACAGCTTAGCCCACTATGCAATCACCCCAACATCCCCTCCCTTTCTCACAGTACCTTTCAATGCAAGTGCAGGAGATGCAACACCTGACCTTTTATCTCCTCAGCATACAAGGTCCCAAACAATCCCTCCAGGTGAAAAAGCAATTTAAGTGCACTACTTTCAATTTAGCATACTGTATTCACTGCTCAGGGCCGCTTTGCACGACCTAACCGTTCAGTCTATAAGTATGGACTAGAATTTCTGATGATTTGTCATTTTAGTTCTCCACCTTGCTCTCATACTGTCCTCTGCCTCCTATAGTGTTTGGTCCAATGCAATCTCAAGGAACTGCACCTCATCGTTTGGTTTTTCGCACCTTACAGCTTTCCAGACTTAACACCAAGTTCAACAATTTCAGAATGCAATCTCTCTCTACTTCGGTTTTGTTTCCTTTCTCATGTTTTGGTTTTAGTCTTGCTTTTGCTTTCAGTAGCTGTTCATCATTCTGCCATTCGCACTTCCTTTAGACACTTATTTTACTTATTCCATTACCACTCCCTTTGGCCTTACAACACCAATTCCTGTCATTTAAGAACATAATAAATAGGTGTAGCAGTAGGCCATGTGACCCCTTGAACCTGCTCTGCCATTCAATATGATCACAGTTGACCACCAGCCTCACCTCCATTTTTCAGCCCACTCCCCATATCCCTTGATTCCTTCATAGACCAAAAATCTGTCTCCCTCAGCCTGAACTATATTCAAAGATGGAGCATCCAAATTGTCTGGCGTAGATAATTCCAAAGATTCACCGCCCTTTGAATTAATAAATTTCTCCTTATCTCAGTCCTAAATGATCAGCCAGCCCCTTATCCTGAGACTTTAACCCCATTTTGTAGATTCTCCAGCGAGGGGAAGCATCCTGTGTGCCTATCCTGTCAAGTCCCTTCAGAATCTTTTATGTTTGAATGAGGTCACCTTTCATTCTTTTACACTCCAGAGTGTATAGGCCCAATTTACTCGGCCTCTCATCATTTGATAGCTCAAATAGAAATATATAAGTATGATCTGATAGCCATTATAAAGACATGGCGACAGGGTGACATAGATTGGGACCTGAATATTGAAGGGTACATGATATTTAGGAAGGGCAAGAAGTTAAGAAAAGGTGGAGGGGTGGCTCTGTTAATTAGTGATGGTATTAGCACAATAGGGAGGGATGGTCTAAGTTCAGGAAGCCAGGATGTAGAAGCAGTTTGGGTGGAGAAGAGAAATGATAAAAGCAAGAAGTCACTTGTGGGAGTGGTGTACAAGCCCTCTAACAGTAACCATATGGTAGGTAGGACAGAGTGTAAAGAAACAAACAATGGGAACTTGTCAGAAAGGTAAGGCGATAATCATGGGGGATTTTAATCTACATAAAGACTGGAAGAATCAGATAGGCAAAGGCAACCTAGATGAAGAATTCATACAATGTTTGCAGGATAGTTCCTTAGAAAAGTATGTTCTGGAAACAACTAGAGAGGCTATACTAGACCAGATACTGTGCAATGCAATAGGCTTAATTAATTACCTCATAGCCCCTAGGTAGCAGCAATCATAATATGATTGAATTTTACATTCAGCTTGAGGAGGAGAAGAGTGGGTATAAGGCTAGCATTTTAAACTTAAATAAGGGCAATTATGTGGGCATGAAAGTAGAGCTAAAGTGAACTAGAACATTTGGTTAAGGGACAGGTCAACAAAGATGCAGTGGCAGACATTTAAAGGAATACTTCAGAATACACAGAATAAGATACATTCCAATGAGAAAGGAAAATTCCAAGGGGAGTTGTCACCATCTGTGGTTAACTGAAAAAAAAATTAAAGGTAGTATCAAACTTAAAAAAAAAACATATAATTGTGCAAGGATGGGTGGCAGGCCAGAAGATTGGACAGAATATAAAAAACAGCAAAGAATGACTAAGAGATTAATGAGGAGTGAAAAATTAGTGTACGAGAGAAAACTAGCTAGAAATATAAAGACAGACAGTAAGGGTTTCTATAGCTATTTAAATAACAAAAGAGTTAACAAAGTGAGTGTTGGTCCTATAGAAAGTGGGGAATTAATAACGGAAAATAAGGAGATGGCAGATGAATTGAATAGGCATTCTGCATCAGTCCTCACTATGGAGGATACTAATAACATCCCAGAAATAGCTGTAAATTAGGAACTGGGAGGGAGCAGCTCAAGGAAATTACAATCACCAGAGTAGTGGTACTGAGCAAATTGTTGGAGCTGAGGGCTGAAAAGTCCCCATATCCTGATGGATTTCGTCCTAGGGTCTTAAAATAGGTAACTAGTGAGATAGTTGATGCGTTGGTTTTAATTTTCTAAAGTTTCCTAGATATAGAGAAGGTTCCATTCAATTGGGAGATAGCGAGTTGAACTCCTACATTCCAAAAATGAGGAAAGAGGAGGAACAGAGTCAGGAAGCTACCGGCCAGTTAGCTTATATGGGAAAATGTTAGAAGCTATTATTAAAGGTGATATAACAGGGCACTCATATAAAGTCAAACTAATCAGGCAGAGACAACATGGTTTTCAGGGAAGGAAATCATTTATTGGAGTTATTTGAAGAAGCAACATGTACTGTGTATAAAGGGAACTGGTGGATGTGTTGTGTTTAGATTTCCAGAAGGCATTTGATAAGGTGCCACATCAAAGGTTATTGTGGAAAATAAAAGCTCATGGTGTAGGGGGTAACATACTGGCATGGATAGAAGATTGGCTGTCTAACAGGGCACAGTAGGCATAATTTGGTCATTTTCTGGTTGGCAAGATGAAATGAGTGGTGTGCCACAGGGATCAGTGCTAGGGCCTCAACTTTTTACAATTTCTATTAACGAGTTGGATGAAGGGATCAAAGATATAGTTGCTAAATCTGATGATACAAAAATAGGAAAGTAAGTTATGAAGAAGATATAAGGAGGCTACAAATGGATATAGCTAGGTTATGCGAGTGGGCAAAGATCTGGCAAATGGAGTACAATGTGGGAAAACGAGAGACTGTCCATTTTGGCAAGACGAATAAAAAAAGGCATATTATCAAAATGGTGAGATATTGCAGAGCTCCAAGATGCAGGGGGATCTGAGTGTCCTAGTGTATGAACGTCAAAGGGTGAGAATACAGGTGCAGCAGGTAATTAAGCAAGTTAATAGAATATTATTGCTGGGGAATTGAATACAAGGTTATTCAGTTATACAGGGCATTGGTGAGACCACTTCTGGAGTACTGTATACAGTATTGGTTTCCTTATTTAAGAATGTAAATGCATTGGAAGCACTTCAGAAGAAATTACTAGACTAATACCCAGAATGGGACTGTTGTCTCATGAGGAAAGGTTAGGTTTGTATCTGCTGGAGTTTAGAAGAGTAAGAGGTGACTTGACTGAAACTCAAGACCCCTCAAGATCTTATAAGGGTGGATGTGGAAAGGATGTTTCAGTTTGTGGGAAAACCCAGAACTAAGGAGTCACTGTTGAAAAATAAGGGGGTCCCCCATTTAAGACGGATGAAGAGGAATTATTTCTCTGATTTAGTGAGTCTTTGGAACATTCTTCCTTAAAAGGTGGTGCAGAGTGTTTGAATATTTTCAAGGCTGACGTAGATAGATTCTTGATAAGCAAGAGGATGAAATGTTCTTGGGATTGGCAGGAATGCGCAGTTAAGGGTACAATCTGATCAGCCATGATCTTGTTGAATGGCGGAGCAGGCTTGAGGCCCCAAGTGGCCTACTTCTGCTCCTAGTTCATGTGTTCGTATTTAATTTGTCCTGCCCTCCACTCTATCACAGACCTTTTTTTGTTTTTTCTTACACTCCCCACTCTCACTTTTTTAAAACCTGTTACATTTCTGGCTTTTCCCAGTTCTGATGAAAGGTCACAGATCTGACATGTTAGCTGTCTCTCTCTGCATAGATGCTGCCTCACCTGAGTATTTACAGCATTTTCCGTTTTTTAATGAAAAAAATCACCATGTTTCTGATATGCTAGTTTGCTTATCCCAAACAATATGAAAGTAACAGATTGGGCCATTCTAATTGAATGGCAGAGCAAGCTCGGGGGTGGGGGGGGGGCGAAAGGCCTACTCCTATGTTCATCCTATTTTCTTTAAAATCCC
Source organism: Carcharodon carcharias (assembly GCF_017639515.1). NCBI lineage: Eukaryota > Metazoa > Chordata > Chondrichthyes > Lamniformes > Lamnidae > Carcharodon > Carcharodon carcharias. Next base: position 39,156,481 of record NC_054476.1, on the reverse strand, counting down.
CCATTAAAACCACCCTGCCTTTGGTACCTGCTTGTCCAAACTTCAATTTATACAATCTACCACTTCAAAGCTACTATCAGGACTATACACAATCCCATTACAAGGTTAAATGTTTTTCTATTTTTTTAATTCTACCCGTAAAGTCTCCACGCCTACTTGCCTGTCATTGCAACCTCTCTTACCATTGAAGTGATTTTAGCCTTAATCACCAAGGCTACGCTTCCCTTCTACCTATCTTTCCTGTAGATCTTATAATCTGGTATCATTAGTTCCTAGTCCTGATCATCGCTGAGTTGCTATAACGGCTACCATGCCATACCGTTCAAATTGAATTTATGCCTGCAATTCATTCAATTTGTTGCTTATACTCTGAGTTTGTATAAAGAACACTTATTTGGGTCATACACCCAAGCTTGTCATTTTGCTCTAACGTTTTACTTTATGTTAAAATTGCTCTTTCATGCTTTAATTACTTTACATCTTATAATTTTTCCTTTACCTGTAGCGTCTAGAGCATAATTTTGGACCATTGCTCCATTTCCCCTCCCTTTTGTTTTTGATTTATTATTTATACTGTTTTCAACTGAGCCCTCCCCTCAATTTACTAGTTTAAAGTCTTTGTGACCACCCTATTTACCCTTTCCACTAGGAGCCAGGTCCCAGCCCAGTTCAGGTGGAGCCCAACAGTTCCTTCCTACCCCAGTACTGATGACAGTGTTCCATGAAATGTCCCACGAACTCCTTCAGGGTATTGACAGCAGTGAGAAAGTGGAGTTAAGGCTGATGATCAGCCAGGATTGTATTAAAAGGTGGAGCAAGCTCGAGGGGCCACATGGTCTACTCCTGCTACTATTTCTTTTGTTCTTAGGTTACGCAGCTGAACGCAACATTTAGTATCTTACTCATATTGTACCGCTTCACAGTTCCGTCTACATATATATTAAGTTGAAATTCCAACTTCAGAAATATGGTGATTTAACCTCGCTGCATACAGAAATGCTCTCTGTACAAAGACATGAAAACAAAGATTCTTAGTGCAAATCATGCTTTACCTTCGTCACTGGCAGATCTCCAACATTTAATTTCAGAGCACCAATAGCTGTTTTGCACAGAATTACTGCCTCATCACTGGATTTGACCTAAATCAATGAAAGCATGTGAAAAATAAATAGAATAAAGAAATTAAAATGAATAAAACCAGTGTAACACAACACAAAGCACTCACCTTTTCTTTTGTTTTTTCCAAAAATGTTAGGGCCACATTAGGATCTGCAATTAAACATGAGGCATATCAATCATCAAGGATACGTGAAGACTGATCAATAACTTAATTACAGTTTATAAGGACCAATATATACGTCTTATACTTGCGTGCCTGATAGGCACCAGAGGATTGAGGTGCTTTATTGACCCCCTTAATCACATTTTAACTTGAACTTTATAAGTTTCCTTTAAGATTTTGTCTTTCTTTTTGCAGTATCCCTTTGAGGGCCTGCCTTTTTTGTCCTTGTTTTGCTAATTTGTTCTAATTAGTTTGCTCAAAAGAGTATCCCCTCCCAAAGGCTGGCCTCAAGACCTCACTGTCTTTAATAGGGTGCAGACGGTTAACTCATTCCCCTCCACTAGTTTAGTGGGGGCAACAAGCTATTTAAAGTTATTTCCTTGTCTAAAAAGTGAGTGCCCGCTCCTCACATCCCATAATATGTTTGGGCCCAGTGTTCCTAGTCCTGAGCTAGTAATTGCTGTCAGCCCCAACTCAGTCTGAGCCTTGGCTCTTGAACGCCTGCTCCTGTTAATCTACAGACATTCTTTTCGCTGTGTAAATCAATTAGGACATATCCAACTGCTCCAGCTCTAGAAAATTCAAAGACGACTAAACCAGAGGAGTGGAAACAAACAGTGGTGATAGTTAAAGAGGTGATTAGTAAGGACCTCACAAGCTGCAATTGGTTTGAAGGTTTTAATCCAAGCATCCTATGTCATTCGTTTGGTGCCCAGTCTCAGATTTATTATAAATATAAAAGCTAAGATTTCAAACAACTGAACATATCCATGATTGGCTAATTTCACCATTTGAAACATGAAATTCTTAAATATCCAGTACTAGTTGAGCAGAAATTTCCTCCAAATAAACATTGGAAGGACCGAAGCCATCACCTTTGGTCCCCACTACAAACTCTGCTCCCTAGGAACAGAGAACTTATGAGCAGGAGTAGGCCATTTGATAAGATCGTGGCTGATCTGGTTGTGGTCTCAAATCCACTTCCCTGTCCGCCCCTCATCACCCTTGACTTCCTTGTCTATCAAAACTCTAACTCAGTAATGAAAAATGCAATGACCCAGCCTCCACTGGAGTTTAATGTGGGAAAATGTGAAGTTGTTCACTTTGGCAGGAAAATTAAAAAAGCAGAGTATTACTTAAATAGAGAACAGCTGCAGAACTCCAAGGTGCAGAGGATTCTAGGTATTTGAGCGCATAAGTCACAAAAAGTTAGCGTGCAGGTACAGCAAGTAATTAAGGCGGTTAATGGAATGCTATCCTTTATTACAAGAAAAATTGAACATAAAAGTAAGGATGTTACGCTTTGGTTATAGAGACAATTGAGGAGACCACATCTCAAATACTGTGTGCAGTTTTGGTCTCCTTATGGAGGATGTTAATGCATTGGAGGTGGTTCAGAGGAGGTTTACTAGATTGAGAGCTGGAATGAATGGCTTGTCTTATGAGGAAAGGTTACACAGGCTGGGCTTGTTTCCACTGGAGTTTAGAAGAGTGAGAGATGACTTGATTGAAGTATATAAAATCCTGAATGGCAAGGTGGACATAGAAAGGATGTTTCATCATGTGGTGGAGTCCAGAACTAGGGGGCACTGTTTTAAAATTAGGGGTCGTCCGTTTAGGACAGAGATGAGGAGAATTTTTTTTCTCTGAGGGTTGTGAGTCTTTGGAACTCTCTGACTCAGATGGCAGTGAAAACAGGGTCATTGAATATTTTTAAGGCAGTGGTAGATAGATTCTTGTTAGGCAAGAGAATCAAAGGTTATCAGGGGTAGATAGGAATGTGAGTACTGTACTCTCCCAAAAATCTGTTGATGCTGAGGGTCAACTGGAACTTTCAAGGTTGAGATCAATAGATTTGTGTTGGGTAAGAGCTTCAAGGGACATAGAGCCAATATGGGAAAGATAGAATTGGTGGTCAGATAGGCCATGATCTAGCTAAATTATAGAATAAGCTTGAGGAGCTGAATGGCCTCATCCTGTTCCTATGCTCAGGAGTTACAGACTCACCTGTCATTTGTCGCACAACATGTAGAACAATCTCCACAAGAGACAGAGGGTTAATCCTGTAACAATATATTGTAAAAGGGTTTAATCTGAAGTTTTGATTTAAAGTAGCAACATAAATTTAAACAAAATGTGCTTTTCCTTTTCTAGTCACACCTCCACCCACTCTACAAATCATGGATTTTCCAACTGGGAATCACAAGGCCATGACATTCTGTATTTTGTCAGGTTTTTTTGTCTGTAGAAACACCATTTCCTGTTAAATACCTCTGAGGAGTCTGAGCACATTCACAAGCTCAGGGTGTCACAAAGAACTTTACAACCAATGAAGTAGTTTTTGAGAATGTAATGCAGGAAAATGCAGCACTCAGATCAGAAAACATTAACAGGCAATGGAGAGGTTTGAGTTCATTAAAGAAAGACAGATCGTGTTTGACCAATCTAATCGAATTTTTTGCTGAAGTAACAGAAGGTTCATGAAGGGAAAGCAATGATGACTATAAGGATTTTAACAAAGCATTTGACAAAGCAACATATAAAAAGGCTGGTTAACAAAATTAAGAAGAAGCACAGTGGCAACACATGCAGTAATCTAGAGGAACTGACTAATGCTCAGGGGACATGAGTTCAAATCTTACCAAGGCAGCAGGTGGAATTTAAATTAATTAAACATCTAGAAAAAAAAGTTAGTTTTAGAAATAATGACCATGAAACTACTGGATTGTCTAATGTCATTTTGGGAAGGAAATCTGCCACTCTCACCCAGTCTGGCTTGCTTGTGACTCCAGGCCCAAAGCAATGTTGCTGACTCTTAACTGCCCTCCAAAGTGGTCGCAAGCCACTCAGTTGTGCCAAATCTCAAAGGAAAGGTCAAAGGGGAAAACAGAATGGACTAATCGGCATCGACCTAGGCACCAGAAACAACAGCACACCCTGCCCAGTCAACCCTGTAAAATCCTCCTTACTAACACCAAGAGACATGTGCCAAAATTTGGAGAGCTGTACCACAGATGAGTCAAACAACAGCCTGACATAGTCATGCTCACCAAGTCATACCTTGGACAGCCATTGCCCCAGAATCCTCTACCACCAACCCTGGTTATGTCTTGTCCAACTGTCAGAACAGACCCATCAGAGATGGTGGTACAATGCTTTATAGTCAGGAGCGAATTGGCCCCAAAGTCTGCAACATTGACTCCAAACCCCCTAAACCTTCATGGCATCGAGTCGAACATGAGCTAGGAAACCTTCTGCCGATTACCACCTACCATCCTGCTCCCCAGCTGAGGAATCAGTACTCCTCCATATTGGACCCTGCCTGGAAAAAGCACTGAGGGTGGCAAGGGCATAGAATGTACTCTGGGTGGGGGACTTCAATGCCTATCAGCAAGAATGGCTCGGTAGCACAAATATTGATTGAGCCAGCCCAGTCCTGAAAGGCATATCTGTCAGACTGGGCCTGCAGCAGGTTATGAGGGAACCCGTAAGTGGGAAAAACCTGTTTAACCTTGTTGTCACCAGTCTGTTGCAGATGCATCTCTCCATTACAGTATTGGTAGAAGTGACCATTGCACAGTCCTTGTGAAGATAAAGTCTCGTCTTCACACTGAGCATACTGTCCATCAGGCACTGTGGCGCTATCACTGTGCTAAATGGGATAGTTTCAGAACTGATCAAGTAGCTCAAAATTGGGCATCCATGAGGTGGGCCATCAGCAGCAGCCAAATTGTATTGACCACAATCTGTAACATCATGGTCTGGAATATCCTTCCCTCTATCATTGCCATCAGGCCAGGGTATCAACCTTGATTCAACGAGAAGTGAAAGAGAGTATGCCAGGAGCAGCATCAAGCATACCTCAATATAGATACCAATCTGAAGCTACAACACCAGATTATGTGCATGTCAAACAGCAGAAATAGCATGCGATAGAAAAAGCTAAAATAAAAACAGAAAATGCTGGAAAAACTCAGGTCTGGCAGCATCTGTGGAGAAACAGAGTTAACGTTTCGAGTCCATATGACTCTTCTTCAGAGCTAAAGAAAAGTAGAAATGTAATGGATTTTATACTGTTTAATGAGGCGGGGGGGGGGGGGTGCCGCAGGTGAAGCAACATAGGATGTCAGGGATAGGTGAGACATAGGAGAGATTGACAAAGATATCATGGACACAAGATAACAGGAGTGTTAATGTTAATTGTAAGGACTAAAGAAAGTGCTGACAGTAGCAGAATGTGTTAACAGCAGAACAAGGCTGAGCACTCTGTGAAAGCACAACATAGAAACAAGTAACGTGCCCTGGGCTTGGGGAAAAGGGATTTTTAAAAATTGAATAAATAAATAACAATAAAAGTTAAAATTAGAATAATTTTAAACATTGGATTAAAAAAGGAGTAGAGATGGAGGAGAGAGTTCACGGTCTGAAGTTATTGAACTCAATGTTAAGTCTAGAATGCTGTAAATGAGGAGCTGTTCCTCCAAAGCTAAGTGATCTCACACTCAACAGGTCTGATCAAAGCTCTGCAGTCCAGTTGTGAACGGTGAGGACAATTAAAGAGCCGGAGGAGTTGGCTCCACAAAATTTCTCATTCTTAATGAGGGAGAACTCAGCACATCCATACAAAAGCATTTGTAACTATCATCAGCCAGAAATGCTGAATGAATGATCCATCTTAGCCTCCTCCTGAGGTCCCAGCACCACAGATGCCACTCTTCAGCCAATTCGATTCACTCCATTCAATATCAAGAATGGCTGAAGGCACTGGATACTGACACCATTCCAGCAATAGTTTTGAAGACCTATGCTTCAGAACTAGCCATGCCGCTAGCCAAGCTGTTCCAGTAGTTACAACACTGGTATCTAGCTGACAATGTGGACAATTGCCCAAGTATGCCCTGCCACAAAAGCAGGACAAATCCAATCTGACCAATTACCATTCCATCAAAGTGATGGAAGATGTTATTGACAGTGCTAGCAAGTGCCACTTACTCAGCAATAACCTGCTCAATCTTCAGTTCCACTCAGCTCCTGACCTCATTACAGTTTTGGTTCAAACATTGAAGGATGAATTGAACTCGATGAGCTAAGAGTGACTGCCCTTGACATCAAGATAGCATTCAGCACTCATTTAAGGCTTTCAACAAAAGACGTGGGCAGGGAGAAATGAGGGAAAGAATTTTCTTTTTACCTGGCAACTGCCTACTAGAGTAGTGGAAATAGAAACTATCAATGATTCCGAAAGGAGGGAAATAAACTTGCAGGGCTTTGGGAATAGAGCAGGGGAATAGAGCAGGGGAATGAGACCGAGGCATGGAGGCGATGGTCTCTTTCTGCGCATAGTGTTTCTATGACTCTAGCAGATTAAAAGCACAGAGGGCAAACCGTATAGATTCACTAGGAAGATACCTGCGATGAAAACTAAAGTTAGGACAGACTGGAGAAACTAGGACTGCTTCCCCTGAAACAGGGAAAGTCAGAGGCAATTCAATAACATTTAAATTGTGACAAGTTTTGACAGTGAAAAGAGATTGAGAAATTGGTTCACAATGATTGCTGGGGTACAGAATGGTTTGACACATAAGAGGATGAGGAAGAGACAAGTGAAGCTTCTCAATGGGAAAACTGGACAAGTACTTGAAGCAAGAGAATATACAGAGGCACCATCACAGACTGTGATTAGTATGGAATTGCCCTAGCACAGAGTTGATACAAAGACTGAACTGCCTCCTTCGGTGCTGTTAAATTCCAAGTGTACGTTTTCTAAGTTATAGGCATAAGTAAAATTTACTTCTTACCTGTGTTCAAATTCACTAATAAAATTCTCATAAAGCTGCAAAAGAAAACGTTTTATTATGTAATGTAGAAAAGGCAAACTAAATTGTTTGCATTGAAAGATATAATGTGGCCAAATTACCTACCTTGATCAGGCCATCACCTGTAGCAAAGCAGGGGTTTTGCACAAAGTTCTGTAGTCGGACGGTGAGTTGGTGCCACAGTCTGTAGTTAAAAAGAAAGCAGGATTACGAAGTGGAGACATCAGGAGCAGCCAGCACCTTCCCCAGGGAACTAAACTAACTAAATTAAACACCTCACTGCTGTGGATGTGTCCCAAATCCCCCCCAACCCCATAGATCCCCTGGATCACATCACCCAAAGCCCCCCCAGTCCAACCCCCAGATATCCCACACACCACCCACCCTCATCACCCAAATCCCTTTGGACCCCAACCCCATCACCCAGATCTCCCATCCTCGGAGCCCCCCCATCACCCAGATCTCCCCACCCTCGCCCCCCACCCCCCCCCATATCACCCAGATCTCCCCACCCTCGCCCCCCCCCCCCATATCACCCAGATCTCCCCACCTTCGGAGCCCCCCACCCATCACCCAGATCTTCCCACCCTCGGAGCACCCCCCCGTCACCCAGATCTCCTCCACCCCCCCCTCCATCACCCAGATCTCCCCCCCTCCACTCCATCACCCAGATCTCTCCACCCGCACCCCCACCCCGCCCCCCCCCCGCCACCCCAGATCCCCCCAGGTCCCCCCCAGCCTATCACCCTCTCGATGTCCCTGAGCCGGTGTCAGGGCCGCGAGGCCTGAGAGAGAGACACACAGGCCCTGGATTAGACGGAGGGCCCGGGCGGTGACTCAGCGGGAACGCGGGGTGGGGGTGGGCTCTGCCGCGCTCGGCTCCGGGTTCTCACTTCTTGTTGTAAAGCTCCTCCATTTGCTGCCAGTCGGGGCCCAGCTCCCCGGCCCCGCTCTGCTGCTGCTGCAGGAAGCCGCTCACGTCCCGCATGGTGCCGGTTACTGTAGCCCGAAGCCTGGGGTGAAAGGAACGCTGCGGCCTGTCCGATCCCTGGCCCTCAGTCCCGGTCACTCCGGCTCAATCTCAGACTCAGCCGGCTCCGGGTTCACTCCCGGTCTCTGTCCGCGCGGCTTCTCCCGGAAGTTCCACAGGGCAGGGAGGTAACTTCCGGTACTGTAAATATCCGAATATAAAATCCCGAGCACCAGGATCACTCCAGCTTCCCGGGACCTAACTGGGTATACCCTCCCTAGCAACCCGGTACAGAGACCACTGCACTTCCCTCTCCTTTTGGAATCGGACCCATCCTTGAAATGACTGTCCTTTCAGGAACAGCTGATTGGGTGCGAGCTCTTCGGGATCTTATTTTTACTCTCCTGGCCCTGGCTTGCCCTCGTCCCTCTAATCCTTCTGGATTAAGGGCCCAGTTTTCCCGGCCCAGATTCGGGGTTGGGAGTGTCACCACCCGTTCTCCGCTCGGAGGGGGTGAATGTGATGCCAGACCAGATAGCCAGGCCCTTTCCCTTAGTGACTGTATGTCAGACTGGGCCTTGTTTTTTTTTTCTTAATACTAGATTTATTGACGGAATGAAACATTACCTATGTGTGCCTCCTCCCTCAACTGTGCTCAGAGCCCCAGCAGTCCTTCTTCATGCTCATCTGGAACAAAATAAACTAATGATCAACCCCTTGGAAATAGGTACCATAACTTTACTGTAACTAAAACTTAAGTGAAAATTTAAATCCAGACTGGCCTTGTCACTGTTTAAAACAGTTACTGAACTTCAAAAAACATTGATTGCAGCTAACTTGCTTTAGCATCCTTCCTGAGAGTCACTGACATTTTCCTCAAGGCTTCATCACAAAACTTCCTGCCTCAAACCGTCCCATCCGGTCTGTTAGGCACACATTCCCATGCCTGATGCTTTATAACTAAAAGCACAGATTCCCCCAAGAAAATGAAAAGAAAGGCATAATTTATGTTAATGTCCCTGTGATTTATTTTTTTCTGCATTTTGCTCTCAGCAGTCTCCTGGAGATTAATCTTCCACTCCTGCAACCTCCAACGCAATGCTGACAAGTCGACAACCCTGGTGACATTGAAGTGTGGTTGGGTTTGGTTCCGGGGGGTGCTTCTCATTGGGAAGTTACGGTAGCTGAAGCCATTTCATCAGGGAAGGCAGCACGGGAGGACAACTCTGGTTCACACAGTTGCATCAGAGCCGAGCTGCAGTCCAGAGGTAGCACGTAGCAAGAGGTAAATACCGGCAACAACCCTCTCCACCCAAAACAGGTGTAGGCCATTCGGCCCCTGGAGCCTGCTCTGCCATTCGGTAGATGGCTGATTTCCACCTCAATTCCAATTTCCCTTATCCCTTAGTATCCAAAAATCTATCGACCTACGTCCTGAATATACGCAATGATGAAGCATTCAAAGCTCTCTGGGATAGTGAATTCCAAAGGTTCACAGTCCTCTGAGTAAAAGAAATGTCTCCTCATCTCCGTCCTATATAATCAACCTCCTATCCTGAGACTCTGACCCTGTGTTCTAGATTCCCCAGCCAGTAGAAACAACTTCTTAGCATCTACCCTGTCAAGTGTCTTAAAAATGTTATATGCAGTATTTCAATTAGATGTGCTGTCATTCTTCTAAAGTTTAGGGAATATCAGCCTAGACTATCCAATCTCTCCTTATAGGACATTCCCTTCATCTCAAGAATTAATCTAGTGAACCTCCCTTTGAGGTAAGTATATCTCTTCTTTGCCTCTACCAATCACTGGCCCCCTATCCAGCTCCACCTGTCCCAGCCCCCACTCTACCAGCTTATATTTCACCTCATTTCTCTATTTGCTTAGTTCTGATGAAGAGTCATACAGACTCGAAACATCAACTGTATTCCTCTATGCAAATATAAAAACAAAAAAAACTGCGGATGCTGGAAATCCAAAACAAAAACAGAATTACCTGGAAAAACTCAGCTGGTCTGGCAGCATCGGCGGAGAAGAAAAGAGTTGACATTTCGAGTCCTCATGACCCTTCGACAGAACTTGAGTGAGTCCAAGAAAGGGGTGAAATATGCAAATATTTTTTCTTTGCAAATGCTGTCAGACCTGAGTTTTTCCAGGTATTTTTGTTTTTGTTTCAGATTTCCAGTATCCAAAGTATTTTGCTTTTATCTAAGTATATCCTTCCTTAGGTAAGGAGACCTGCACACAGTACTCCAGTGTGTGATCTCACAAAGGAGGTGTAATTGTATAAGATGTGTTTACTCTTACAATCCAATCCCATTATAACAAAAGTTAACGTTCCATTTGCCTTCCTAATTACTTGCTGTATCTGCACGTTATCTTTGTGATATATGGACAAGGCCACCCATACCCCTCTGAATACTAATTTAATTTAGTAGTTTTGCATCTTTTAACAATATTCTTTCTTTTTACATTTACTTGTATTCTACCTCCCATGTTTCTGCCCACTCACCCAACCTGCCCATATACCTTTGCAGCCTCTTCACACACTTCTCATAGCTTACCATCCTATCTAGCTTTATACTATCAGCAAAGTTGGGTACATTATACTCCATCCAAGTCATTGATAGAGGTTGTAAATAGTTGAGGCCCTAATACTGATCCCCTCAGAATCCCATTAGTAACAGATTGTACATAAGAACTTAAGAACATAAGAAATAGGAGCAGGAGTAGGCCATTTGGCCCTTCAAGCCTGCCCCACCATTCAATAAAATCATGGCTGATCTGCCCCAGGCCTCAACTCCTCTTTCGCGCCAGCTCCTCATAACCCTCAACTCCCTGATATTTCAAAAATCTATCTACCTCCTCTTCAAATACTTTCAATGATCTAGCCTCCACAACTCTCTCGGGTAGAGAATTTCAGACATTCACTACCTTCTGCGAGAAATCCCTTCGCATCTCAGTTTTAAATGAGTGCCCCCTTATTCTGTAACTATGTCCCCTAGTTCAAGATTCCCCCCATAGTGAAAACATCTTCTCAACATCTACCCTGTCAAACCCCCTCAGAATCTTGTACATTTCAATAAGATCACCCCTCATTCTTCTAAACTAATGGATGAAGGTCTAACCTGTTTAGCCATTCTTGCTAAGTCAACCCCTTCATCCCAGGAATCAGCCTAGTGAATCTCTTTTGAACTGCCTCCAATGCCAGTAGATCCTTTCTTAAGTACAGGGACCAAAACTGTACACAGTACTCCAGGTGTGGCTTCACCAACACTTACAGTTGTAACAAGACTTCCCTATTTTTTAACTCCAATACCCTAGCAATACAGGCCAAAATTCCGTTTGCCTTTTTAATTACATGCTGAACCTGCTTGCTAACTTTTGGTGTTTTGTGCACAAAAGCAATCAGATCGCTCTGTGCTGCACTTTTTTGGAGTCTCTATCCATTTAAATAATAGTCTGCCTTTTGATTTTTACTACCAAAGTGCATGACCTCACACTTCTTGCATTAAACTTCATCTGCCAAGTTTTTTACCCACTCACTCAACCTGTCTATATTCCCTTGCAGATTCCTTATGTCCTCATCACAACATCTATTTTTGTATCATCAACAAATTTGGATACATTACACTCTACCCCCCCTCGAAATCATTAATATAGATGGTAAATAATTGCGGCCCTAGGATTGATCCTGTGGCACTCCACTAGTTACATCTTTCTAACCTGAAAAAGACCCATTTATCCGACTGTCTGTCTTCTGCATGTTAACCAATCTTTAATCCATGCTAATGCATTACCCCTAGTACCGTGAGCTCCTATCTTGTGCAACAACCTTTTATGTGGCACCTTATTGAATGCCTTCTGGAAATCCAAATACACTACATCTACCAGTTCCCCTTTATCAACTCTGCTTGTTATGTCCTCAAAGAACTCTAGCAAATTTGTCAAACATGATTTCCCTTTCATAAACCATGTTGACTCTGATTGCATTAATCTTTTCTAAATGTCCAGCTGTTTCTTCCTTAATAATAGACTCTAGCATTTTCCCAATTACAGATGTTAGGCTGGCTGGCCCATAGTTTCTTGCTTTTTGTCTCCCTCACTTCTTGAACAGGGGCATCACATTAGCAGTTTTCTAATCCTCTGGGTCTGTCCCAGAATCCAGTGAGTTCTGGAATATTTCGACCACTATCTCTGCAGCCACTTCCTTTTAAAACTCTTGGATGCAGGCCATCAGGTCCTGGTGACTTGTCTGCTTTTAGTCCCATTAGTTTGGCAAATACTTTGTCCCTCGTGATAGAGACTGTCACAGGATCTTTCCTCCCATTAGCTCCTTGCTTATCTGATATCTTTGGAATATTTATAGTTTCCTCCACCATGAAGACTGATGCAAAATATTGGTTTAAATTATTTGCCATTTCCCTGTTCCCCATTATCAATTCTCCAGTTGCATCCTCCAAGGGTCCCATGCTCACTTTAGCTACTCTCTTTTTATATACCCGTAGAAGCACTTGCTGTTTGTTTTTATATTTCTTGCCAAATTACTTTCAGAATCAATTTTCTCCCTTTTTATTAGTTTTTTAGTGATCTGCTGCTGGCTCGTAAAAAAATTCTCAATCCTCTGGCCTACCACTAGTTTTCGCCACTTTGCATGCTTTAGTTTTGACTGGATACTCTCCTTGACTGCCTTTGTTAACTACGGGTAGTTCATCCTTCTCATTGAGTCCTTCTTCTCGACTGGGATAAATTTTTGCTGAGCATTATAAAATATCTGCTTAAACGTCTGCCACTGCTCAACCACTAACCTTCCCCATAGTCTATTTTCCCAGCCCGCTTTAGACCACTCTTTCTTCATACCATTGTGATTGCCCTTATTTAAGTTGAGGACACTGGTTTGAGACCCGAGTTGCTCACCTTTAAACTGAATTTGAAATTCTACCATGTTATTATCGCTACTCCCAGAGGATCCTTAACTACGAGATCTCTTATTAATCCTACCTCATTACACATTACTAGATCTAAACTAGCCTGTTCCCAGTTAGGTCCTATAATGTATTGCTCTAAGAAACTCCCTGATGCACTCTACAAATTCATTTTACATGTTACCCTTGTCAATTTGATTCGTCCAGTCAATATGCAGATTAAAATCACCCATGACAATTGTAGTGCCCTTATTACACACCTCGATTAAAATCCAACTTATACTTTGTCCTACAGTGAGGCAACTCTTCGGGGGCCTATAAACCACTCCCACCCATGACTTCTTCCCCTTGCTATTCCTTATTTCTACCCAAACCAATGCCGCATCACGTTCTATGGCACCTAAATCAGCACTCACCACTGCACTGATACCTTCCTTTATTAGCAAAGCTACCCCACCTCTTCCTTTTTGCCTATTTTTCCAGAACATCGAATACCCTTGAATATTAAGTTCCCAGTCTTGGTCACTCTGTAACCACGTCTCTATAATAGCTATCAAGTCATATCCGTATATTTCCATTTGTGCAGTCAAATCAACTACCTTGTTACAAATGCTATGTGCATTTAAATAAAGAACCTTAAGCTTCAACATTTTACCGTCATTACTCATTCTGGTTCTAATTTCTGATGCACTCTTCTGCTTATATTTTCTGCCCCTTGTTGTCACACTTTGATTATCATTTGCCTCTTCACTACCCTGCAGCTCTTCTCTCGTTTCTTTTTGATTTTTTAAACTTCCCTTCAGTTGAACCCTCCCCCCAAATAATTAGTTTAAAGTCTTATTTACAACCCTAGTTACCACGATTTGCCAGGACACTGATCCCAGCGTGGTTCAAATGAAGCCTGTCACAATGGAACAGCTCTCTCCTTCGCCAGTACTGGTGTCAGTGCCCCATGAATTGGAACCCACTTCTCCCACACCAATCTTTGAGTCACATATTTACTTCTCTAATCTTATTTACCCTACGTCAATTTGCATGTGGCTCAAGTAGCAATCTGGCGATTATTACCTTTGTGGTTCTGCTTTTTAAGTTAGCCCCAAGGTGCTTGTTGTCCCTCAGCAGAACCTCTTTCCTCATCCTATCTATGTCGCTGGTACCTATGTGAACCACGACAACTGGATCCTTCCCTTCCCACTCCAAGTTCCTCTCCAGACCAGAAGAGATGTCCTTACTTTGGCATCAGGTAGGCAACACAGCTTCAAAGTCTCTGTCTTTGCTGCAAAGACCAGTATCTATTCCCCTAACTATGCAATCTCCTATTACTACTACATTTCTCTTTTCTCCCCCACTTGAATGGCGTTCTGTACCACAACGTTGTGGTCAGTTTGCTCATCCTCTGTGCAGTCTGTGCCCTCGTCCACACCGGGAGCAAGAACCTCGTACCTATTGGACAAGGGTACCAGCTGAGTCTCCTCCAAAGCTAAATTCTGGATCCCCATACCTGCCTCACTCGCAGTCACACCCTCCTGTCGCTTACCATAGACCAAATTTGATGTAAATTATCTAAGGGATGTGACTGTCCCCTGAAACACAGTGTCCAGGTAACTCTTCCCCCTCCCTGATGTGTCGCAGTGTCCGCAGCTCGGACACCAGCTTATCAACTCTGAGCCGAAGTTCCTCGAGCAGCCAACACTTGCTGCAGATGTGGTCACTGTGGATTGCACCAATGTCCACCAGCTCCCACATACTACAACTTCAACATATTGCCTGCCCAGCCATCTCTATTTTATTTAATTAACTCATTTGGATGTTAAATATTTTAAAAGTGAATTTCTTAACTGTACTCTTCAGCTGTAAGTAACGTCTCCTGATTTAAACCACTTGGCTAATCAATAAAGACACGGTAGAGATACCCACCAATCATCAACTTGCTTTCCTGTGATGTCACACTCTGGCTCTGACAGGTAGACACAGTTTGAAGGGGCTCTCTGCCACTGATTTTTATCTCCCGCCGCCACTGCCCTTCTTGCGCAGGCCCGCTATCCGTTGCTCCTGGCTCTCCCCTCGCTGTTTTAAACTGCAAAACTCCCGGCTCTCCCCTCGCTGTTTTAAACTGCAAAACTCCCGGCTCTCCTCTCACTGTTTTAAACTGTAAAAATCTGGGCTCTCCTCTCACTGTTTTAAACCGTGAAACTCCCGGCTCTCCTCTCACTTTTTTTAAACTGTAAAAATCCGGGCTCTCCTCTCACTGTTTTAAACCGTGAAACTCCTGGCTCTCCTCTCACTGTTTTAAACTGTAAAAATCCCGGCTGTCTCCCCACTGTTTTAAACTGTGAAAATCCCGTTCTCCTCTCACTGTTTTAAACTGAAAATCCCGGCTCTCCTCTCACTGTTTAAAACTTTGAAAATCCCGCTTTCCTCTCACTGTTTTATACTGTGCAACTCCCGGCTCCCCTCTCACTGTTTTAAACACCCGGGTATATATACAAAAATCTGTACATCAAGTATATAGCTACAGCCAGTATACACCCACAATCAACATCACAAAAACAAATAGATTATCTGGCAGGTTTCGCTTTGTTGTTTGTGGAATCTTGCTGTATCAAAATTGGTAGCCATGTTTCGTACATTACAAGAAGACTGCAAGACTGCACTTCAAAAGTACTTCATTGGCTGTAAAGCACTTTGAGATGTCCTGAGGTCATGAAAAGCGCTATTGAAATGCAAGTGTTTTTTATTTTTATTACGTCATTGATGTTTGTGGGAGCTTGCTTTGCACAAATTAGCTGCTCTGTATCCTACATATATGGGTAGTTCTATTGTAAAACGATGCTTATTATTATATTTCCATAATGGGTGTCATAGTAGCGCTGGTCGCTGAGCGATCAATTGTATTGGCTGGTTCCAAATTCAAAACACATTCTAAAGCAGCATACGTTGATGTCGTGAGTTCAATGTTGAATAAACCGTTCTAAAGTATGTGAGAGAAAAATAGGAAATAGGAATGGACGGTAGTCAAGACAGAGAGTTTATGAGGACTGATAAGTAGTTTGGTCAAAGAGGTGGGTTTTAAGGGAATTATTAAATGGAGGAGAGATAGGCCAAGCGGTTCAGGGAGGGAATACGAGAGTGTTGGGTCATATATAGCTGAAGGCACAGCCAGCAATGGTGGGGAAAGATGTGGGGATACACAAGAAGCTGAAGTCAGAGGATTGGAAAATTTGAGAGGGGTTAAAGCAGTGGAGGAGTGAGAGTTTGGAGGGAAGGTCATGGAGGAATTTAAATTCCAGATGAGAATTGTAATTTGAGACAAAAACAGAAATAGAAATACCTGGAAAAACTCAGCAGGTCTGGCAGTATCGGCGGAGGAGAGCACAGTTGACCTTTCGAGTCCTCATGACCCTTCAACAGAATTTGAGTCCTTGGCAGACTGGGAGCCAATGAAGGTGGAAAGATGGGCACATGAGTTTTGGTGCAGGAATGTATACAACTGCCTAGCTTCCCTTTCTGGTCCTATGATGGCTGAAATTGAAACTTGCGTCTTGTGCAATGTCTCCTTTGCAAATCGCTGTAGTCAGAGTACTGACCCTCAGCCCCAGATCCTTAGCATCAATTGTTGTACCTTTAACCTTGCTTTCCTCTCCAAAAACTTTTAAGATGGTGTCATTCTGCAACATGTTAGTCAGGCTTTGTGAACTGATGGCATGATATGCAAATGAGTGAAAACCCTACTCGATTACACTAAAGCAGAAATTCCAGGCTGCAGTTTCTCAGTGGCTCAGTTCCTGATGTGATGATCTTAGAGGTTTAGGGAGACTGGTTGAGATCATATTACACATCTAACATTGATGTGAAGCGATTTCTGCTTCTCACCCACTGTGAACCTGAGGATGAGTTTCTTCTCTCTTGGACCCTTGAGCATTTATTTCCAGGGATCAGTGCAGCGGGAAAGGGGACAAAAGCCCTCTCAACCTCTCCTTAAAACCTACCCCTTTGACCAATCTTTTGGTCACCTGTCCTAATATCTCCTTATGTGGTTAGTGTCAGATTTTGTTTGATAATGCTCGTGTTAACGAAACTATGTAAGTGAAATAAGTTTTTGTTGTTACGATGCTTTTGTCATCAGTCCTGACCAATTCAGACACTCGGACTGCAGTATAATGAACCTGAAGTCTCATTTGGGACACAAAATAGTAAATGCTCTTGGGAGCCATTGATCTATGATCCAATTAATCTTGTGATCCATTCACTATATAATCCACTAATACTGTGATCTGTTAATACAATGGTCCACTGAGCATGTGATCCATTGACCTACCAATCCTTTAATTGGTTTAACCTGAAAGATTATTGACCTACCAATCCTTTGATCCAGTGATTTATTGACACAATGATACACTGATTCTGTGATTCATTGATTCTGTGATCCAGTGATCCTAGAGTTGATCCTGTGATCCAGTCATCCTTTGACCTTGTGACTCACTGATCTGTGATTCATTAACCCTGTGATCCATCATCATATGATCCATCAATCGTGTAATCCATTGATCCATTAATCCCATTTACATTGACCCATTGATCCTGTTTTTCAATGATTGTGCGCTTCATGATCCTGTGCTCCAGTGCTTCTGTGATCCATCAGTCCTGTGAACAATTTATTCTAATCCTGTGATTCTTTGATCAATTGCTGTGACCCCCTTAATATACACCTCATGGAGCACAATCCCAATTGTTTTCCTGGCAGATCCAAAAGTGGGTGGAATCTTCTGCAACCTTGAGTTAAAATCACATGAGGTCCAGGTGGCATAATCAGTGCAACTTTTCGATGTAAATGTCTCTTCGGGTGAGGGATCCTGTCATAAATTTTCAAAATCAGAAATTGCATTGGATGGAATTGGTTTAGAACAACTTCGCACCTGCTTCTTTGCTTCATTTGAGCGGCGCTCACACTTCTTTAACCCAACTTCTCTGGCAGAAATAGCGAGTGTAGAAGATTCAAATTGCGACTGCACTTTTACATCTTTCAAGATCAACTCATATGAATGATGACACCTCTGACAGTGCAGTGCTCCCTCAGTACTGACCTGTGACAGTGCAGTAATCTCTTATTGCTGACCCTCCCACATTGCAGCGCTACCTCAGTATTGCCTTTCTGACAGTACAGTGCTGCCTCAGTATTGACTCTCCAACAGTGCAGTGCTCCCTCAGGACTCCCCCTCCAACAGTGCAGCGCTCCCTCAGTACTCCCCCTCCAATAGTGCAGAGCTCCCTCAGTACTCCCCCTCCAACAGTGCAGCGCTCCCTCAGTACTCCCCCTCCAACAGTGCAGCGCTCCCTCGGTACTCCCCCTCCAACAGTGCAGCGCTCCTTCAGTACCCCTCCCTCAGTGCTGCATTGGGAGTTTCATTCTGAATTTTATGCTCAAGCCTCTGGAACGGTTGTTGAACTCATGATCTCTGACTCAGAGGCGAGAGTGCTACCTGCTGAGTCATGGCTGATACATGAGAATTGAATCGTATTCTGTCTTTGTTTCAGCTGACAGCATGAGTTTTGCATTGTATCACAGTCTCGCCTGGACCCAGCCAGGTCTGTTTGCTTCTCGATGGTTACAGTTTAATCACAGCTGCATCAGGAATTTCCAAACTGGGATCCGGGTCGGGCTCAGCACCTGCAGACAAGCACATAGCAAGACTTCAAGGTATGAGGCATGTATACATGAGTTGCATTTGCACTGTCTGATACTGAAGGGTCGGATATTGTGATCGGAATAACAGTGATGCTAACAGCATTTCCAGCGACCACACAATCGCAGTTAAATGCAGAAATCAGGAAGTTGCTACATCAGCTGCACAGCTCCTCCAGAAGGTTCACGCCACCTGTACCTCACTGAGAGGCTCAGCATTCAAACAACGTGGAAAGGTGTGAAGTTGATATGACATTGAATTGACTATTCTAACCTGGCTCAGACTGTGCGCTGCTCTTTAACGATTCTGCATTCTGATTGGTTGTGGAGACACCCAGTTACTTGCACTGTAGATGGTGCTGTGCTGTTTGGCTGTCTGGCTGACAGCAAGTTGCCATAACAAAAGCCCACAGAAAGTCTGGGTATAAGTGGAATTCACATCTGTAACTGCTCAAGGGAGTATCTAGCCCATTCTGTGGATGCTTTATCTATCGTTACAGAAACCGTTGTGTGAATCTTCCATCAGCCACACCTTCTGTCCGATATATCTTCAGTGGGAAAGGAAGTGATGACAGAGTGCAGTCACTGGAGGACATCGCGAGGCTCATTCAGAACAAGGAGTGCTCCAGGATTGTGGTGATGTCTGGTGCAGGGATCAGTACACCCAGCGGAATCCCTGATTTCAGGTAATCCCTGCCCCTCTATCCAGGCATCATTGGGAACATTGCAGCAACAAGTAAAAACCAGGAGCGCTAATAAGCAACCAGTAATGTTACTCGGTAACAGGCTAATGATGCTGATTAGTATGAGTGAAGGACCGCACTACGATAATAACCAGAGAAATCCGTTGCCTTCCCCTCTGATGGGACAGTGCAGAGGGAGTGTTACTCTGTATCTTACACAGGGTGGTGGAAACCTGGAACTCTGTCCCCAAAAAGCTTTTGAGGTTGGAAGCAATTCTAAATTCCAAAACTAAGAGTGATATATTTTTGTTAGGTAAGGTATTGAGGATTACAGAACCAAGACAGGTAGATGGAGTTAAGATACAGATCAGACATGATCTAATTGAATGGTGGAACAGGCTCAAGGGACTGAATGGCCTCTTATGTCCCTATGTTCCTAAAGTAGGGATATAAATCTCTGGTTTCCGGTCTAGTAGTTTAGTGTATAGAGCAGGCTATAGGGGGCCACATTTCAAAAGAGTGATAGAGCAGTCGTGTTTGGGAAAAATGTGGATCTCCATTTTACTCAGTCAGGCCATTACTGCTTTCCACTAAGAAAGCCAGAGATTTCTCATCATAACATTCATGAAGGTTTTGTTAACTGCTGAGAATGAGTTTTGTGGACAAAAAGATGATCATTTGGAAATTACATAGACAGTTTGCACATCCAGCGCCACAGAAACCGAAGACTCTGCTTTGAGATGTGGGAGTGGTCGATAAAGGAAAAGATGATCTTATTGAACAAATCACTGCTCAGTGTGAAATTTGCCTTAAATATCGCAAGACACCACTGCGTCCTGTTGTGAGCTGCCACTAGCGAGAGAGTTTAACGATGCAGTGTCAATGGACTTGAAAGTTTGGGACAAGGATAGGGTTTTTTTTTACTACACTCCATAGATATAGCAACCAGATTTAGTCTATCCACTGTGATCTATAGTAAAGACAAAAGGACGATTGTCGCTAAGGTCATGGAGAAATGGGTAGGAACAGGATTAGGAACACCAGCGAAGTTCCTCGCTGACAATGGTGAGGAATTCGCCAATGAGAAATTTTGAGATATGTGCGAAAATTTAAACATCATTGTTAGGCACACTGCAGCTGAGAGCCTGTTTAGTAATGGTCTTTGTGAAAGAAACCATGCAGTAATAGATGACATGTTACATAAAATATTAGCTGATCAACCAGATTGTAAACTGCAAACGGCACTAGCATGGGACAGTGCACGGAATTAACTCTCTGCAAATGGCTGGGGGGTACAGTCCGTATCAATTGGTGTAGGGAAGAAATACAAAGTTACCTTTAGTGTTGTCAGAAGCTCCCCCGCTCGGGAAGGGAATAACATTAGCTCCACTTTTTCTGCTCATCTGAACGCCTTGCTTGCGGGCAGAAAAGCTTTCATTAAAGCTGAGGTTTCAGAGAAAATTCGGCGGGCACCACGGCACCACATAAAACCATCAGTAGTATAGTTTAGACAAGGAGACATGGTATATTATGAAAGGGAAGGCCAGAAAGAGTGGAAAGGATCTGGCAAGGTTATAGGGAGTGATGGGAAAGTAGTAATTGTGCAACACGGTAATCAAACTGTTAGGGTACATTCTTCACAGTTAATTGGTGCTGATGATACCTTTACAGGTTCTGAACAGGACAGAGAACGCGAGGAGGCACCATGCACTTCACATACACTGGGTAGTTATGAGGAGCAGACGACAGCAGATACAGGGTTGACTGACAATGAACAAAGTAATACTGAGGTACTGGACAAAGCTATTCATCCAAAAGGGCAATTACCCAAAGTAGGAACAAAGGTAACATACATGCCAGAAGGGATGTGCAGGGATGCCATCATCATCGTGAGAGCAGGAAAGGCCAATGAATACAAACATTGGCTAAATGTGCAGGATGAAGGACAGGAGACCAGACCTATCGATTCGCAAACCGAGGTAAAATGTGGAAACCCAGAAAGCGCAGTATGAGTTCTGAAAGTGGTTGTGACCCTAGAAAAAGATCATGGATTTGCGAACGGAGTTCTGTTCGCATGGGAGGACAATCATATAGTAGCAGTCCAGAAAGGGAGAGGAAAGTCATAGAGGCTGTAGCTTAACAAGGAGGACTAGAGAGCAAGCTAGCAATCTCAAAAGAAGTTAGAAGTCCTTCTGACAGAGAGATTCTAGTAGCTACTAATAAATTGGAAAGTAAGCTGATAAAAGAAGCCAAATGGAAAGAGTTAGAAAGTTGGAAGGAATTTGCGGTACATTCTGAAATACCTGACAGAGGACAGCCAGCTTTATCTCTCAGATGGATCTGTACAGAGAAGGTACTCCCAGATGGCACGTATAAGGCCAAAGCGAGATTAGTAGCCCAAGGCTTTGAAGAGAGACTAGGAGATCAGGATGTCAGAGTGGACTCACGTACTGCAAGGAAAGTGAGTTTGAAGATTTTTTTTTTAGCTATTTTGGCATCCTATTCCTGGGAGTGCAAATCGATTGATGTAAAGTCTGCGTTTTTACAGGGGGAGAAGTTTCAAAGGGAATTTTTTTGAAACCACCCAAAGACGCCAGGAATGTAGAAGGAAATCTGTGGAAATTGAACAAGTGTGTTTATGGGTTGAATGATGCATCAAGAATATGGTATTTTTCCATGAGGTCTGTCCTGTTGAAAACAGGCTGCATTCAGTTAAAGGCGGACCCCGCGATGTTCTACTGGTACCATAAGGAGAAACTAGCTGGGAACTTTAACATGCATATTGACGATCCTCTGTGGGGAGGATCTATAGAATTTGAACACTGGGTAATCAAGAAGAAAAAGAAGGAATTCCAGGTCGTAAGTCAGGCTTCTGGGGCCTTTAAATACATAGGTTTGGACGTTAAGCAGAGCAAGTTAGGAGTGACATTGAATCAACAATCTTACTAGAAAATGTTAAGGCAGTTGAACTGGTTGTGCACTCAGACTAGGCCTGACGCTAGTTATGATGTGTTGGAGCTGAGTACCATGATGAAACATGCCACCGTTGAGCAAGTTCTGAGAGCAAATAAAACATTAAAAAAATTAAATTCTGAGAGATGTACACTCAAGTTTCCAGCCTTGGGTGATCCAAAAGATATGAGGTTGGTCATTTTTAGTGATGCTCCACATGCCAATCTTCCAGATGGGTACCCTAGCACAGCAGGGTTCATCATATTCTTGGTGGGAAAGAATGATAAATGTTGTCCACTGGCTTGGGAGGCCAAGAAAATAAAAAGGGTAGCGAAAAGCACCTTAGCTGCTGAAACGTTAGCCTTAGTAGAGGCATTAGATATGGGGGTTTACTTGTCCAACATGTTGACAGAAATATTATATAAGGGGCAATGTGGGAAAAGTTTGCCCATAGAATGTTACGTTGATAACTGGTCTCTATGGGACAACATTCATTCCACGAATTGTCATGGAAAATAGACTACGAATAGATATAGCCAGCATAAAGGAGATGTTAGAAAGAAAAGAGATCTCTAAGATAAAATGGGTTGACACAAGTCACCAACTATCAGATTGTTTTACAAAAGGAAGTGCCTGCTCTAAAAAAATTATTAAATGTGTTGGAAGAGGCATGTCCTATAATGATGCAACAAAAGAATTGTTTTTGTTTTATAATTGTGTATATAAATATGTGGTAAAAGAAATTCGAGAATTATAGACGTGGAAACACGTGACATTATTTGCTTCTGTTTGTTTTTTAAAAAGTGTTCCAAGTTTTTTTTAGTTTTAATTTAAAAAGGAAAGAGGGGAATCTGTTTAATATGGCAATCATCTTGTTAAAACCAGTTGTTAGTTAAACAGGTGATGGGCATTAATTATCCCATCCAAATAGAATAAAAATGTACAGCTGAAACAATTTGTGTGGCAGCTACTAGGAAGTTAGTAATACTGAGAAGTTGTCTTGGAAATAAACCAGCTTTAACCAAGAGACCAGCCTGGATTAATTCTTCCACCACAACCTCTGATTGTGAGTAACACCTGTCACAATCTCTCTCTCTACCTAGCCCTCTTCCCCACATACTGTTTCTCTCTCCCTCTGTCCCTCACACACTCTCTCTCACCCTCTTCCCACCTCACACCCTCTCTCCCTTTCAAACACATTCTTTCCTTCTGTCTTCCTGTCACAATCTCTATCCCTCTCACGCATGCACCCGCTCGCTCCCCACCTCACATACGTGCCCGCTCGCTCTCCCCCCTCGCTCTCTGTCTCTCACACGATCCAAGACTGGTTGCCAGTTAAATATTTTGCAATATAGGAAGAAATGTTTCCAATTCTTAGACTATTTTCACTGTTTGATTATCTGATTAACAGTTGCCTGCAAGGAGCTGTCTTTAGTTCACGAGAACTATGAAATAGCAGGAGAAGACCATATGTCAATAGGGTTGCCTGGAGTCTCCAGGAATTGAAGATCAATCTCCAGGACACTGCTGTGTGCAACCTTGGAGAAAAGTCATCGGGATATTAAAGATTTTTATTCTCATTTTCTTTGCACGTTTCTCTTTATCAGATATTAAAATATTGAAAATAAGAAAAAACGGCTGGTTGGCTGACAGTCAAGTCATGCATCATCCAATTGGGCAATGAGTCGTTTTGCTTTTCAATTGGTGTAGGAAGGCAGTGCCTCTCAAGGATGGGTGTGTTGGCTGGCTAATGGCTGGAGCATGGAGGACAGTCATGTGATGTAACCTCCAGGAATACCTATTGGCAATCCTACTCATCAAGCCTGCTCCGCCATGCAATAGGATCATGGCTAATAGAACCATAGAAAAGTTATGGTGAGGAAAGAGGCCATTAAGTCCATTATGTCTATGGCAGCCACAAAAGAGAAAAAAGAAACTGGCCGCTTATTTTAATCCTACTTTCCAGCACCTGGTCAGTAGCCTTGCAAGTTACAGCACTTCAGATGCAGATCCAGGTACCTTTTTAAATGAGTTGAGCATTTCAGCCTCAACTGCCAACTTAGGCAGTGAATTCTAGACACCCAGCACCCTGTGGGTGAAAAAGTTTTTCCTCATGTCCCCTCTAATCCCTCTACCAATCACCTTAAATCTATGTCCCCTGGTAATTGACCCTTCAGCTCAGGGAAACAAGTATTTCCTGTCTACCCTATCTAGGCCCTTCATAATTTTGTACACCTCAATTTGGTCACCCCTTAGCTTCCTCTGTTCTAAGGAAAACAACCCTAACCTATCCAATCTCTTCTCATAGCTGCAATTTTCATGCCCTGGTAACATTCTTGTAAATCTCCTCTGCACTCTCGCCAAAGCAATTATGTCTTTCCTGTAATGTGGTGACCAAAACTGTACACAAAATTCCAACTGTGGCCTAACCAGCATTTATACAGTTCCATCATTACATCCCTGTTTTTGTATTCAATACCTCACCCAACAAAAGAAAGCATTCCATATGCTTTCTTGACCACCTTGTCCATCTGTCCTGCCATCTTCAAGGACCTGTGGACAAGCACTTCAAGGTCTCTCACTTCCTCAACCCATCTCAATAACTTACCATTTATTGAGTATCCCCTTGCTGTATGCTCTCCCCAGATGCATTATCTCACACTTTTCCGGATTGAATTCCATTTGCCATTTCTCTGGTCACTCAACCAAGTCATTGATATCATTCTGGAGTCAATAGCTATCCTCTTTGCTCTCAAGTGCACGACCAATTTTTTTGTGTCTTCTGCGAATTTCCCAATCGTGCCTCCCACATTTAAGTCTAAATCATTAAGATATACAACAAACAGCAAGGGCCCCAACACTGAGCCCTGTGGAACACCACTGGAAACCATTTCCTATTTGCAAAAACATCCATTGACCATCACCCTTTGTTTCCTGTCGCTGAGCCAATTTTGGACCCAACCTGCCACCTTCCCCTGTACCCCATGAGATCTCACTTTTCCGACCAGTATGCCATGTTGGCCCTTGTCAAATGTCTTACTGAAATCTATGTAGACAACATCCACTGTACTACCCTCATTAATCCTTCCTTGTTACTTCCTCAAAAAATTCTATTAAGTTAGTAAGGCATGATTTTCCCCTAACAAAGTCATGCTGACTATCCCTGATCAATATAACGTAGATAAGTGTGAAGTTATCCACTTTGGTAGGAAAAACAGAATGGCAGAGTATTATTTAAATGGTGATAGACTGGGAAAGGTTGATATACAAAGGGACCTGTACACCTGTATCCTTGTACACCAGTCACTGAAAGCATGCATGCAGTGCAGCAAGCAGTTAAAAAGGCAAATGGTAGATTGGCCCTCATTGCAAGAGGACTTGAATACAGGAACAAGGATGTCTTACTGCAGCCATACAGGGCATTGGTGAGACCACACCTGGAGTATTTTATGCAGCTTTGGTCTCCTTACCTAAGAAAGGATATACTTGCCATAGAGGGAGTGCAGCGAAGGTTCACCAAACTGATTCCTGGGATGGCAGGATTGAGGATTGTCATATGAGGAGAGATTGGGCCTGTATTCACTGGTGTTTAGAAGAATGAGAGAGGATATCGTTGAAACATGTAAAATTCTGACAGGGCTGGACAGACTGGATGCAGGGGTGATGTTTCCTCTGGTTGGGGGGTCTAGAGCAATGTGTCATAGTCTCAGGATACGGGGTAGGCCATTTAGGACTCAGATGAGGAGAAACTTCTTCACTCAGAAGGTGGTGAACCTGTGGAATTCTCCACCATAGAGAGCTGTGGAGGCAAATTCATTCAATATATTTAAGAAGAAAATAGATTTCTAGACTCTAAAGACATCAGGAAATATGGGGAGAGAGCAGGGTAAGGCATTGAGTTAGCCATGATCATATTGAATGGCGGAGCAGGCTTGAAGGGCCGAATGACCTACCCCTGCTTCTATTTTTCTATGTTTCTATGATCAATCCGTGCCTTTCTATTTATCCTGTTTATCTTTTCAGTTTATCCTGTCTCTTAGAATTGTCTCTAATAACTTGCCTATCAACGAAGTCAGACTGACTGGTCTATAATTTTATGGCCTATCCCTTGTAGCCTTTTTAAATAACGGTACAATGTTCTCAGACCGCTAATCCTTTAGGACCTCACCTGTACCTAGCGTGGATTGGAAAATGATCCTCGAAGCATCCGCCATTTCCTCCCTGGCTTCCTTCAACAGCCTGGGATACAATCCACCTTCAAGGATGCCAGTCCCTCCAGTACTTCCTCTTTCATTATGCTTATTGTATCTAATATTTCACACTTCTTCTTTAACTAAAATGGCTGCATCATCCCTCTCCTTAGTGAAGACAGAGACAAAGTACTCATTGAGAACCCTGCCCACATCTTCAGTATCAGTGCATAAGTTACCATGTATATCCCCGATAAGCCCTACCTTTTCCTTAGGTATTCTCTTGCTCTTAATGTACTTTTAAAACATCTTAGGATTTTCTTTGATTTTACCTGCCAATATTTTTTCTTACCTCCTTTTGGCTTCCTAATTTCCAAATTTACTTCACTCTTGTACTTTGTATACTCCTCTAGGCTTTCTACAGTATTAAGTCTTTCTTTTTCTGCTTTATCTTGGCCTCTATGCTTCTGGATAACCTGGGGGCTCTGGATTTGCCAGTACCACCCTTTTTCTTTGTGGGGACATGTCTACATTATGCCTGTAGAACCTCGCCTTTCAATGCCTCCCATTGATTTGACACAATTTTTCCTTCAAATAGCTGTATCCAGTCCATTTTCACCTCTCAGCTTTGTAAAATTTGTCTTCCCACCCTCCCCAATTTAGAACTTGCTGATCTTGGGCTTCAATTCCACTTTCCTGCCCACTCCCCAAATCCCTTGATTCCCTGAGAGACCTAAAATCTGTCAATCTCAGCCTTAAATAGGATGAAGCATCCCCAACTCTCTGGGATAGAAAATTCCAAAGATTCACAACTCTTTTGGTGACGAAATCTCTCCTCATCATCGTCCTAAATGATCATCCCCTTATTCTGAGACTGTGCCCTCATGTACTAGATTCCCCAGCCAGGGGAAACAGCCTCTCAGTACCTACCCTGTCAAGCCCCTTCATAATCATGATTTTGGTCCAGCGCTCAACGCAAACTGGAGGAACAGCATCTCATCTTCCGACTAGGCACTTTACAGCCTTCCAGACTGAATATTGAGTTCAACAATTTTAGATCATGAACTCTCTCCTCCATCCCCACCCCCTTTCCGATCCCCCTTTTTTCCAATAATTTATAAAGACTATTTTTTCCCCACCTATTTCCATTATTTTTAAATGTATTTCGATCCATTGTTTTATCTCTACCTTTTAGCCTATTTCGATCCCTTCCCCCCACCCCCATTACGGCTATCTGTACCTTGCTCGTCCTGCTTTCTACCCTTAATGTCACCTATTAGCACATTCCTTAGATAATATCACCACCTTCAACATCTCTTTGTCCTTTTGTCTATGACATCTTTTGGCAATCTCCACCTATCACTGACCCTCTATCCAGCTATACCTGCGCACTCCCCCCCCCCCCCCCCCCCCCAAACCAGTTTATATTTCACCTCTTTTCTATTTTTCCTTAGTTCTGTTGAAGAGTCATACGGACTCAAAACGTTAACTGTGTTCGTCTCTGCAGATGCTGTCAGACCTGCTGAGTTTTTCCAGGTATTTTTATTTTTGTTTTGGATTTCCAGCATCCGCAGTTATTTGCTTTTATCCCTTAATAATCTTATTTGTTTCAGTGAAATCACCTCTCATTCTTCTAAACTGCAGAAAATATAGATCCAGTTTACTCAGCCTCTCATCGTAGGACAACCCTCTCATCCCAGGGACCAATTTAGTGAACCTTCACTGTACTGCCTCCAATGCAAGTATATCTTTCCTTAAATATGGAGATGAAAACTGCACAGTATTCCAGATGTCAGCTCACTCAAGCCCTATACAATCGTAGCATGACTTCTTTATCCATGTACTTCAATCTCCTTGCAATAAAGGCCAACATGCCAGTTGCTTTCCTAATTGATGGCTGTACCAGCAAGCTAACTTTTTGTGTTCTTTGTATGAGTATACCTAAGTCTCTCTGAACATCGGCATTTACAAGTTTCACGCCTTTTTAAAAAAAAAATTCTGCTTTTCTATTCTTACAACTGAAGTGAATAACCTCACACATCTTCACATTATACTCCATTTGCCACCTTGTTGCTTGGTCACTTAACCTGTCTATATTTCTTTGAAGTTCTTTGTGTCCTACTCATAGCTTGCATTCCCACCTGTTTTGCATCATCAGCAAACTTAGATCTATTACTCTCTCTCTCTTTGTCTAATTCATTAATATAGATTGTGAATTACTGAGGCCTCAGCACTGAGACTTGTGGCATTCCATGAGTGAAAATGCCCCATTTATGCCTGCAGTCTGCTTCCTGTTCATTAGCCAATCCTCGATCCATGCTGATATATCACCCACCCCCCCCCCCCCCCCCAAATTCTAGGAGCCCCAATCTTATGTATTAACCTTTAGTGTGGCACCTTATCGAATGCCTTTTGGAAATCCAAGTATATGACCCTTTATGTACCCTACTAGTTACATGCTCAAAAAACTCTAATAAAATTGTCAATCATGATTTCACTTTCCTAAAACCATGCTGACTTGTTCCAACCATACTATGCTTTTCTAAATACGCTGTTAAGACTTCCTTAATAATAGATTCCAGCACTTTCCCAATGACTGGTATAAGGCTAACAAGCCTATAGTTCCCTGTTTTCTTTCTCCCTCCTTTCCTGAATAATGGTGTTGCATTTGCTAACTTCCAATCTGCTGGGACTGTTGCAAAATTTAGGGAATTTTGGAAAATCATAGCTAGTGCATCCACCACCTCTGCAGCCGTATCATTTAGAACCTTAGGATGTAAGTCGCCAGGTTCTGGGGATTTGTCAGCTTTTAGCCACTTGAGTTTCTTCAGTACTTGTTCTCTGCTGTTATTAATTACTTTAATTTCCTCACTCTTATTAGCCCCTAGGCTGCTCTCTATTTCTGATATGTAACTTGTAACTTCTTCTGTGAAAACAGACACATAGGGGGAATTTTAAAGCCCCTCCCACTGGTGGGATTTTCCGGTCCAAGCCAAGTCAATGGACTTTTGGATTTGTGCATTTTACAGCCCCGCCCTGTCCCACCCCAGCACTCCACACCACGACTGGGCCGTAAAATTCCACCCAAAATATTTGTTCAATGTTTCTACTGTTTCCTCATTCCCTATGATAATTTCTCTTATCTCTGCTTCTAAGAGACCAATGTTTACTTTAGCAATTCTTTTTTTATATACTTGTTAAAACTCTTACAGTCTTACTAACTCTCATATTCCTGGTTAATTTGCTCTCATTTTATTTATTCCCTTTTTATCAATTTTTTGGGGACCCTTTGCTGGTTTTTAAAATGCTCCCAATCCTTAAACTTATTACTATTCTTTGCAACATTATAAGCCTCCCCCTTTAAGCTGATACTATCCTTAGTATTCTTAGGAAGGCAAGGGTAGATCTTTCTCACTAAGTTTTTGTTTTTCAATGGAATGTATTTTTGTTGAACATTTTGAATTGTTTCTTTAAATGTTAGCCTTTAGTTTACACTCTATTTCTGATATGTAACTTGTCTTTTTCAGTGAAGATGGACACAAAATATTTGTTCAATGTCTCTGCCATTTCCTTATTCTCCATGATAATTTTTCCTGTCTCTGCTTCTAAGGGACTAATGTTTACTTTAATTACTTTTTTCATATACTTAATTTACCACCATATATTTTAATCTATTTACCCAATTAACCTTAGCCAGGTCTCTTCTCTCTCCACCCCCCCCTACAATAATTGGCTTTGTTAAAGTTTAAGATTCTTGTTTGTGATTGGAGTATGTCATTTTCAAATTTAATGTGGAATTCAATAATATTATGATCACCATTTCTCAGTGAATATTTTCTATGACATTACTAATTAGCCCTCCTTCATTGCACAATACTAGATCTAAAATAGCTATATCCGTAGATGATTCCACAACATATTCCTCCTGGAAACTGTCACAAAAGCTTTCAACAAATTTATCTTCCAGATCACCTTTGTCAGTTTGATTGATCCAGTCTACATGAAGTGTTAAGTGCCCCACAACAATTGCATTGCCTTTTTCACACGGTCCAATAATTTCTTACTTAATTCTCTGTCCAATGGTATAACTGCTGTTAGGGGACTTATAAACTTCACCCAGCGACGTTTTCTAATCCTTGCTGTTCCTAATCTCCATCCATACTGATTTTACTTCCAGATTTTCTGAGCCAAGATCCTTTCACACCAATGTCCTTATGTCATCCTTTATTATCAGGGCTGGTTAATCCATTAATATCTAATTATTAAACTGCTCATTAATTGCTGAATAGCAGGCAGGCCTGCCCTGTTGTAGATGCGAAATATAAAACAGAAAAGAACAGCTCCATTAGTGTTTATAAATAGAATCATTTGAATTTGACTGAAGCTCAGAAAGACTTATTAAAGCCAGTGACAATGTTAGAAATGCAGGTCCCTTTAAGAGTAAACCAGTCCAAGCTTCAATTTGAATTGAGAACAGGTGTTGCTCATTGAAGCCTATACTTAAGAGCTGTGTTTTTCCCCAGTTGTTGAGTTTTCTCCTAGATAGGAAGAGAATCTAGAAGGGAAGACTGGAAACTTATTTGTACTGAACTATAGGGTAACAATAAAACAGTTGTGATTCATGGAACGTCTTCTGCTTCCTGATTCGATATATGGATATCCACCTATTAAACAGTCAGAGTCAGATAATCTGTACTGGCTGGAGTGAGGTCATTGCTCATAATGTTTCTGGAGCAAGCCTTTTGTTCAGTGATGCTGTTCCTACTCTGAGTCAATAGGTGATGGGTTTGATCCTCATTCCAGACAGTCCCACCAAGTAGGCACTGGAATCTGGTCTCAGTACAGACTGAGTCCTTTGTGAGATCTTAACCCAATATTCAGAGTGACCCTTTCACTCTGTGTCTATTTTCACAGATTATAGGAATGTAACATCCAGCGTTACGAATGGTAATCACATTAGGTTTAGAAAATCTTTCTACACTGAGTTTATGTTGAATCATCTGCAGTCACCCGGTTCCACCAGCTCCTGCAAAACATCATCGAGAATCATAGAATGGTACAATGCATAAAAAAAGCCATTCAGCCCATCGTCTGCCAGCTCTTTGAAAGAGCTATCTGATTACTCCCACTCCCTGTGCTCTTTCCCTACAGCATTGCATTTTTTTCCCTTCAAATTTTTATCCAATTTCCTTTTAAAAGTTATTGTTGAATCTGTTTCCACTGCCCTTTCAGACAGCACATTCTAGACCACCACAGCTCGCTGCTTAAAATAATTTTCTTCTCCCTTCTTTTGTGAATCACCTTAAATCTGTGTCCTCTGCATTCTGACCTGCCTGTCACTGTTAAACAATTTCTCCACATTTACTCTATGGAAATCATTTTAATTTTGAACACTTCTGTTAAATTTCCCCTTAACATTCTCTGTTCTAAGGAGAACAGTCCCAGCTTCTCCAGTCTCTCCACATAGCTGAAGCCTGTCATCCCTGGTTCTATTCTACTATGTCTCCTCTGCACCCTGTCCATGCTTTTGACATCCTTCCGAAAGTGTGGTGCCCAAAATTGCAGAAAATATTCCAGCTGAGGCCAAACCAGTGTTTAAAAAGGTTTAGTATAATTTCCTTGCTTTTGTACTCAATGCCTGTATTAATAAAACTTGGGATCCATATGCTTTATTAACAGCCTACTCAACTTGTCCTGCCACCTTCAAAGATTTGGGTCAGAAAGAACAGCAGCAAATGACTGGCTTTCTCCTTACCTTTGGAAATGGTTGTTTTAGATTGTTGATTCTGATTTGACATCCTAACCAGGTAGATAAAGTGACAAGTTGTGTGTAAATTATCCCAGTTTATTGTTTAACTTTTAATATTAATTTCTGTGGTTTCCTATCCAGGTCATCAGGCAGTGGGCTCTATGATAATCTACAGCAATATGACATCCCATACCCCGAAGCCATCTTTGAAATCAATTACTTTTTCCACAATCCAAAGCCTTTCTTTGCTCTGGCCAAGCAGCTCTACCCTGGAAACTGCAAACCCAACTTCACTCACTACTTTGTCAGATTTTTACACCAAAAAGAGTTACTGCTACGAATGTACACTCAGAACATTGATGGCCTGGAACGCAGTAAGCAACTTTTAACTGTTGGTGAAATAAGGAAATAGAGCTCGGGAATTTAGGAGTGAAATCAGGAAGGATGTTTTTCAAGTGTTGGGGGAATTGTGGAATGCTCAAATGGTGGTGGATGCTGGACACAATTAGAGCTTCCAAGGTGGAGATTGATACATAGGTGTATCAGGGAGCGAGGGTGGATTAATGTAGTTGAGATGCAAATCTTATAGAATGACAGGTCAACCCTGAGGACTGAGTGGCTTTCTCCTGTTCCTTTGGCTCAAAGGGCTGAATGGCCTCCTCTTGATCATGTTTAATTGATTCGAGGGGCTGAATAGTCGTCTCCTGTTCCTGTGTAACAGGCTGAAAGGGTTGGATGACCACCTCCTGGCACAGGGCAGTATGGGGGTGCCCATGTTGGAATGAATTGGTGCCTACATTCTTGCAATAACCAGGAGCCCCTAATGAGGGAGTGTGCAAATATTTGTGATTTTGATGGAGGTCTCATCCTTGTGCTGGTTCTATAGGAAATCAATGAATCATAGAATGATACAGCACAAAAAGAGACCATTCAGCCCAGTGCCTTTGCTGGCTCTTTGAAAGACCTATCCAATTAATCTCACTCCTCCCACTCTTTCCCCAATGTCCTGCAATTTTTTCCCCTTTGAGTATTTATCCAATTCCCCTTCAAAAATTATTATTGAATGTGCTGACCACTGCTCGAGTCCCCGCTGACCACTGTCTGTAGAGTCCTTGCTGACCACTATCCATAGGCTCTGTGCTTGTTTATGGAATGAGAACAGGAATTTGGTTGTGATGCCCCTCATTGTTTAATAGTCTCCTGTCCAATTTCACTATGTGGTTTGTTGAGTGGGTTCTCGGGAGAGTCCAAACATGTGGAACCCAAGAAGGATTGAGGGGATGTTATGACTTTTAATCATCCAGTCACTGACCGCCCTCTCCAACTGTGTTTCAGTGGCTGGAATCCCACCGGAGAAACTAGTGGAAGCTCATGGAACATTTGCCACAGCAACCTGCACTGTCTGCCTGGAGAACTTCTCCTGGGAACAACTGAGGGTAAGTCAGCAGTAGCTGAACTTTACTGAGCCCGATGTAATGTACAGCCCCCAGATACAGGGCCCAGTGTCCCCCTCACTCCAGATACTCGGTCCAGACTCCCCCCTCAGACACTGGGCCCGGACACCCCCCACCTCCATCCCTGGACATTGGGCATGGACTCCACTCCACACCTACCCCCCTACCCCGGACACTGAGCCCAATCCTTGGATACTGAGGCCTATGGATTGAGTTTGGGAACAAAAATGGGGCAGTCACATTACTGGGAGTGTACTATAGAACCCCAAAACAGTCATAGGGACATAATGGAGGGAATCTGTAGGAAAATCTCTGTGAACTGCAAAAACAATAGGGCAGTAATAGTAGGAGATTTTAACTACCCCAGTGTTATAGTTTTAGTGTGAAAGGAACGGGGGAACAAGATTCTTAAGATGCATTCAGGAGAGCTTTTTTGACCAGTATTTAGCAAGACCAACAAGAGAGTGTGTGGTTCTGGACTTAGTTTTAGGAAATGAAACTAGGCAGAGCATTAGGAAGTATTAGGAAGAGCATTTTGGTGGCAGTGATCATAATTCAGTTATTTTTAACATAATTATGGAAAAGGACAAAGATAGAGCAGGAGTTAACGTTCTAAATTGGTGCAAGGCGAATCTTACTAAGCTGAAGAGTGATTTAGCAAAAGTGGACTGAATATAGCTACTTGAAGATAAATCCGTGGGAGGCATTCAAATGGGAGATTCGAGGGAAACGTTTCCATGAAGGATAAGGGTGGAACGGCCAAATCTAGAGACCCCTGGATGTCAAGAAGCTTACAAGATAAGATAAGGCAGAAAAGGAAAGCATATGTCAGACATCGAGAACTCAATAAAAAGAGGATGAGTGAACTCAAAGGAAATTAAGAAAACAAAGAGAGGGCATGAAAGAATATTGGCAAGCA
Source organism: Carcharodon carcharias (assembly GCF_017639515.1). Classification (NCBI taxonomy): domain Eukaryota; kingdom Metazoa; phylum Chordata; class Chondrichthyes; order Lamniformes; family Lamnidae; genus Carcharodon; species Carcharodon carcharias. The sequence goes on along the minus strand of NC_054476.1, from coordinate 39,121,861 downwards.
AAATCAAGGAGAACCTAAAGATGTATTAACAATACATTAAGAATAAGAGGATAACTAAGAAAAGAGTAAGGCCCATAAAAGACCAAAATGGTAACTTGTGTGTGGAGATGGAAGATGTGAGTATGGTTCCTAATGAATAATTTGCGTATGTCTTCACAAAAGTTGAGGAGAAGTGTGAAGTATTGATGTGATGAACATAGTGAGCGAGAGAGTATTAAGGGGATTAGCATCATTGAAAGTGGATAAGTCACCGGGGCCAGATGATATCTACCCAAGGTTGGTAAAAGAAGCCAGGGAGGAAATTGCGGAGGATATGACCATCATTTTCCAATCCTTACTGGATACAGGTGGTACTAGAGGATTGGAGGTTTGTTAATGTCACACCTTTGTTTAAAAAGGGAGTGAGGGATAGACTGAATAATTACAGGTCAGCCAGTCTGACCTCAGTAGTGGGCAAATTATTGGAATCAATTCTGAGGACAGGATAAACTGTCACTTAAAAAGGCATGGATTAATCGAGGACAGTCAGCTTGGATTTATTAAGGGAAGGTCATTCTGACTAATTTGATTTTTTTGAGGAAGTAGCAGGGAGGATTGATGAGGGTAGTGCAGTTGATGTGGTCAATATGGATTGGAGCAAGGCTTTTGACAAAGTCCCACATGGCAGTCTGGTTTTAAAAAAAATAAAAAGCCCATGGAATCCAGGGGAATGTAGCAAGCTGGATACAAAATTGGCTCAGAGGCAGAAAACAAACGGTAATTGTTTATGGGCATTTTTGTGACTGGAAGGCTGTTTCCAGTAGGGCTCTGCAGGGCTTAGTCCTTTCTGTGGTATATATTAATGATTCGGACATAAATGTAGGTGGAATGATCAAGAAGTTTGCAGATGACACAAAAATTGGCCGCACGGTTGACAGTGAGGAGGATTGCTATAGACTGCAGGAAGATATCAATGGACCAGTCAGGTGGGCAGAAAAGTGGCAAATGGAACTGAGGTGATACATTTGGGGAGGTCAAACTAGGCAAAGGAATACACAATGGGAGGATGATGAGAGGTGTAGAGGAAGGGAGGGACCTTGGAGTGAATGTCCACAGACCCTTGAAGGTAACAGGACAAGTTGATAAGGTGGTTAAGATGGCATATGGAATCCTTTAATTTATTAGCCAAGTCATAGAATATAAGAACAAGGAGGTTACACTGGAACATTAGTTAGGCCACAACTTGAGTAGTATGTGCAGATCTAGTCACCTCATTACAGAAAGGATGAATTTGCACTAGAGAGGGGGCGCAAGAGATTTACAAGGATGTTGCCAGGACTGGAAAATTGCAGCTATGAGGAAAGATTGGATAGGCTGGCGTTGTTCTCCTTGGAACTGAGGAAGCTGAGGGGAGATTTGATTGAGATGTACAAAATTGTGAGGGCCCTGCATAGAGTCAGTGACTAGGGGACACAGATTTAAAGTGATCAGTAGAAAGATTAGAGGGGAGATGAGGAAAACATTTTTCAACCAGAGGGTCGTGGGGCTCCAGAACTCATTGCCTGGAAGGGTAGTGGAGGCAGAAACCCAAAACTCATTTAAAAGGTGTCTGGATATGCACCTCAAGTGCCATAACCTGCAAGACTACAGACCAAATGCTAGGAAGTGAGATTAGGCTGCATTGCTCATTTCCCAGCCAGCGCTGACATGATGGGCCAAGTGGCCTCTTTCTGTACCATAAACTTTCTATGATTCTACTGAGTCCAATCACCCCCGGCTGCTGAGCCCAATCTCTGGCTGCGGAGCCCCATCCCGTATCGGCCGCGGAGCCCCATCCCGTATCGGCCACGGAGCCCCATCCCGTATCGGCCGCGGAACCCCATCCCATATTGGCCGCGGAGCCCCGCCCCTCATCCCTAGACACTTAACCCTGGATCAGCTTTATCGATATTTCAGTCTCTGTTTCTCAATTCCTGGCCAGCATCTCAGGCAGTGTGAGAATCATTCTCCCTCTAATTACCCCTACAAGCCTCCTGAATACATTCCAGGTGTCAGCCTCACCAGTTGAGCTAAGATTACTTCACTCTTTTCTCCATGAGCTTTCTCTCCCTTTTTTATAAATGTTTGTTCATGGGTTGTGGGCGTCGCTGGCAAGGTCAACATTTAATACCACTTAATAATAGTAACATTTAATACCAATCCCTAATAACATTTGAGAAGGTGGCGGTGAGTAACCTGCAGTTCATGTGGTGTAGGAGTTCCAGGATTTTGACCAGGGACAGTGAAGGAACACGGCGATATAGTCTCAAACAGGATGGTGTGTAGCTGGTACAGGAACTTGCAGGTGGTGGTGTTCCCATGCACCTACTGTCCTTGTCCTTCCAGGTGACAGAGGCCATGGATTTGAAAGGTGCTGTTGAAGGAGCCTTGGTGAGTTGCTGCAGTGCACCTTGTAGATTGTCCACACTGATATCACTGTGCATCGGTGGTGGAGGGAGTGAATGTTTAAGGTGGTGGATGGGGTGCCAATCCAGCAGGCTGCTTTCTCCTGGTTGGTGTCAAGCTTACTGAGTGTTGTTGGAGCTGCACTTATCCAGGCAGAGAGTATTCCATTACACTCCTGACATGTGCCTTGTAGATAGTGGACATGCTTTGGGGAGTCAGGTGGTGAATTACTTGAAGCAGAATTTCAAACCTCTGACAAGTTCTTGTAGCCACAATATTTATATGTCTGGTCCATTTCAGTTTCTGGTTGATGTTAACCTCTTGGTCCTAGGATCTTGATAATGGGGGAATTCAGTGGTGAAAATGCTGTTGAATGTCAACAGGAAAGGTTAGATTCTCTCTTGTTGGCGATGGTCATTGCTTGGCACTTGCCACTATAAACCCAAACCTGAATGTTGTCCAAGTCTTGCATGTGGGCATGGACTGCTTCAGCATCTGAGGAGTCACGAATTGTACTGAACACCATGCAATCATCAGCAAACATCCAATTTCTGACCTTGGAATGGGGAGATGTTCATTGATGAATCGCTGAAGATGATTGGGCCTGGGACATTACCCTAAGGAAATCCTGCAGTGATGTCCTGGAACTGAGATGATTGACCTCCAACACCCACAACCATCTTTCTTTGTGTTAGGTATGACTCCACGGTGAGTTTTTCCCCTGATTCCCACTGACTTCAATTTTCCTGAAAGTACAGGAGATCTTGGGGGTCCAGAGAATGTGCAAAAGGAGCAAAGCGAGAGGGAGGGTGAGAATGAGGGAAGAGGTGGAGGAGAAGGGAGAGGTAGGAAGATGAGTGAGTGGAGATGGATGGTATTAGCAGAGATGGGGCAAATTGAGTGAGAGGGTGGAGCTTTGGGGAAAGAATTAGAGGAAGGGAAGAAGGTTAGGAAGAGGGGCAAGGGGCGAATGAGGGATTTTGGGTGGCGTGGGGAAGGTTGGGAAAGAATGAGGGGTGGAAACGGGAGAGTCGAAAATGGAGGATTATCAGGTGAGGGACAATGGGGTATGGGGGAATGGGGAAGAAAGTGAGAGGAGGGGTTAAAGGGTATGATGGGGAGAGGGTGAGGGATGATTGGGTATAGGAGATGAAGGATGATGGGATATGGAGATGTGGGGTTGCGGAGTGATGGCTGAGGTATGAGGGGGAGGGGTTTTGGGGTGGTAGGGTAAGGGGGATAAGTGCGGGGCGCATGATGGGTGAGGGATAAGAGGTATGGGGGTGATGGAGTAAGGGGGATGATGGGAGAGGGGGAGGGGAAACAAGATGGGAGGATGATGAGGGATGTTTGACCTGACTGACGAGGAGGCTGCACTTTGTGATGTTCTGAATGTCCATGTGTTCCTAACCCTTTTTCTACCCTGGGGTTTGTTGCAGGAAGATATCATGGAGAGGAAGGTGCCTCACTGCCCCTCCTGCTCTGGGGTAATCAAACCTGACATTGTCTTTTTTGGGGAACAGTTGCCAGCAAACTTCCACCGGTACATCATTGACTTGCCTTCCGCAGACCTGCTCATCATCCTGGGGACATCACTTGAGGTGAGATACTAACCAGACATGGATTGACACTGAACAGGCTCAGTCACAATGACCGGACATTGTCCAGACACTGACTGGACACTGACCCGAGATGACTGAACACTGTCACAAGGACTGGACACTAACCGCAAGTTCACCATACACTGAGCTGACACTGACCAGATGCTGACCATACATTGACCGGATCTTGACCAGACGCAAATCTGACATTGACCCAACATTGACCGGACACTGAGCGGAAACTGACCTGATGCTGACGAGATGGTGACCGGACACTGACCAGACGCTGGCATGAAACAGACCCAACACTGATTGAACACTGACCGGGCACTGACCTAATGCTAACCAGACAATGACTGGACCTGACACTGACCAAGTACTAGCTGTGATTGGGGTTGGAAGGTAGTTGAGAATTTCCCCTGCCTCTTCTGTGAAGTGACATTACCCTTTTTCATGTAGAATCTCTGTCCTGCTCTCACTGATCAGCTATGGCTTAATGGACAGCACACTCTGCTCTGGGAGATGAATTCAAGTCCCACGCCAGAGACTTCAGCACAAAATCCAGATCAAGACTCCAGGTGGGATCTTGAAGGATTTTGTTAATGAGGGCAAGGGTTTGAACTGGAATCCGTTGGGGAGTGGTGTCACTGAGGACGAGGGTGATGGGGGCATGTCTTTGGGCCTCTGGGTCTGTTAACATTTGCGGAAGGATGGGGTCTGTGGTAAGTGAGCTGGACTCAGCTGAAATCCCAGGAGGTGGAGGAAGGTCCCTGTCCAGTGACCTTGCTGGAAAGTGAGTGCAGATATGGCTGTCAAGGCTCTCTTGGTTAATTAGTTCTCAAACACAGTTGAGGATTTCTTCCCTTGCGTGACTGACTCAGGGCAGGCACCTTGTGTCACTGTGCATTTACAGTAATTTGCCCATGGCCTCTGACTCTATTCCCTGCCCCTTCATCCTATACCCCAGATCCTACTCCATACCTCCTGTCCCTGAACCCCTTCACCCTAACCTTATATAACCTTGACCCACTGTTGCCAAGTTGCGGAAACGTATTGGAATTACAACAGAGAAACAGGCCATTCAGCCCACACAGTCATAATTAGTGTTTACCCACCTTTCGAATTCAAACCACATTTACCGGCTGAGTTTTTCCAGCATTTTCTGTTTTTATTCCACATTTACCTGCCCTGGGTGCTGGACTCAGGGATCTATGGTTCTCAACCTCTAAGAACGAGCCTGTTTGTCTGCATGTTCATCTGTTTCATACAGCAATGACCAGGACTGGATTTTAACTGACCGGAAACCACCAGGTATTTTAACCCCAGAGGCTGCATGAGAGGTTCCCCATCTGGAATTCAGCCTGATTGACAGGCTCAGTCTCCACTTGGGTTTGGGAACCGGTTGGTGGAGGCCGAAGGACAAGGTACATGCCCAGTAGAGGGGAAGGGGAAAGTGTTTGATTGGGAAGAGGTCAATAGTTGTGGGGGTTAGAGTCGATAGGCCGGGTGATCTCAGGAAGGTGATGGGGATTGATTCTGAGGGACACAATCAAGCCCCGTGTCCTGGGGTGGTGTGGATGGGAAGAGTGGCCTCAATGCTGGGAGATCGGAGGCCTTGTGGGTGGGTGGGGTTGATGAGGAAGTGGGGGACATTTGCAAGGGTTTCCAGGCAGGGACAATGGATGCAGGGGAAAAACCCCTGAAGCTGTCAGGTTTCCTGAAGTTTGGGAAATGCAGTCGACATAGGGAAAGCTGAAATCTTGAACAACAATGAGCTCACAGCCTGGACATACTTAAAGTGCAAAACAGCCTTCTTGGAGCACATTGGTCATCCCCCATTGCCCTTTCTTTATTAAAGCTGAAATTGGACGACTAGGTGTCAGGAGGTTTATTTTTAAGGCATGGGGTGAAAGAGGATGGGTGGAGGGGCAAGAGATTGGAGGTGTAGGGATGAAAGATGAGGGTGCTTTTAATGAGGGCTGAAGGGTCAGGATCAGGTGTGGAGGGGTCAGCGGTGTGAGGTGAAGGGTCAGGGATGTGGGTTAAGGCATGGGGGTGGTCAGAGGGGAGGGGTGATGTATCAGAAGTGTGAATGAGGATTGAGGGTGTAAGGAGTGAGTGGTTTTGAGTGAGGGTTTAGCAGGGAGCTGGGAGTGATAATTGAAACAGGTTGGATTTGTTGATCATTTACACTGGTAAGAATCTTTCAGGTGGAACCGTTTGCAAGTTTGTCAGAGACGGTGAGGAAATCTGTGCCTCGAGTCCTCTTCAACCAGGATCTGGTGGGCTCAGTCACTCGGAATCCACTGAGGGTCAATGATGTTGTGGAGCTGGGGGATATTATCAGGGGAGTGAAGAAATTTTCCAAGATGTTGGGATGGAACGAGGAAATTAACGACCTGCTTGCCAGAGAGCACGCAAAGGTACCAGCGCATTGTCCAGTCACAAACAGTGGTACTTACGCATTATCCAATCACAGACATCAGTATGTATCCATTGTCCAATTATAAACAGTGGTACAGATTTATTTTCCAATCACAAAGTGATACAGACCTATTATCTAATCACAAAAAGCGGTACAAACTTATTGTCCAATCATAAGCAGCAGGATAGATCCATTGTCCAATCGCAAACAGTGGCACATATCCATTGTCCAATAATAAACTCTGACATAGACCCATTGTCCAATCCTGGAGAGTGAGGCACATCCAGGGGGCAGAGGGAGCAGGAGGCCCCTCAGGGTGACGCAAAAATGAATCTGACCCATTTACTCAGGGTAGTGTCTTAGGCCCAACCATCTTCAGCTGCTTCATCAATGACTGACCTTCCATCATAAGGTCAGAAGTGGGGATGTTTGCTGAAGATTGCACAATGTTCAGCATCATTTGCAACTCCTCAGATACTGAAGCAGTCCATGTCCAAATGCAGCAAGACCTAAAGGACATAGCTGCTAGACTGGGTCTGTGGCAGGTGATGAGGGAATCAACAAGAGGGAAAAACATACTTGACCTCATCCTCACCAACCTGCCTGCTGCAGATGCATGTGTCCATGACAATATTGGTAGGATTGACCACCGCACAGTCACTGTAGAGACGAAGTCCCATCTTCACACTGAGGATATGTTGCGTGGCACTACCACTGTGCTAAATGGGTTAGATTTCGAACAGATCAAGCAACTCAAGACTGGGCATCAGCAGCAACAGAATTGTACTCGAACATAATCTGTAACCTCATGGCCCAGCATATCCTCCACCCTACCACTACCATCAAGCCAGGGGATCAACCCTGGTTCAATGAAGAGTGCTGGAGGGCATGACAGGAGCAGCATCAGGCATACCTAAGAATGAAGTGTCAACCTGGTGAAGCTATAACACAGTACTTGCATGCCAAATAGCATTAGCAGCAAGTGATAGACAAAGCTAAGCAATCCCCCAACCAACAGATCAGATCTAAGCTCTGCAGTCCTGCCACATCCAGTCGTGAACAGTGGTGGACAATTAAACAACTCACTGGAGGAGGAGGCTCCAAAAATATCCCCATCCTCAATGATGGGGAAGCCTAGCACATCAGTGCAAAAGATAAGGCTGAAGAATTTGCAACAATTTTCAGCCAGAGGTGCCAAGTGGATGATCCATCTCGGCCTCCTCCGGAGGTTCCCAGCATCATAGATGCCAGTCTTCAACCAATTTAATTCACTCCAGTTATTATCAAGAAATGGCTGAAGGCACTGGATAGTGCAAAAGCTCTGGACCCTGACAATATTCCGGCAATAGTACTGATGACTTGTGCTCCAGAGCTTGCTGTGCTCCTAGCCAAGTTGTTCCAGTACAGCTACAACACTGGCATCTACCTCGGGCTGCAGACAAACATCAGGTGCAGACGAATACAAGGGCACACACGGACATCGGGTGCAGACAGACAGAAAGTGCAGGTGGACATGGAGCACAGAGAACACGGGATGCAGACATTGATTGATTTTGTTTATAGTCTTGTTTTGTCTCCACAGTTGGAAAGGGATAACATTGAGCGTTCAAAGTGAGCTGATGTCCTGTGAACTAGATTCTCTCGCAACATGTTTGAAATAAAATATTCCTGGAATTTTGAAGCTTTTATTATGAGTGAGTAATCATAATTTGGAAAAACAAAAAATATTTTTAGATTTCACACCACTCTTTGGAAAACATTTACAATCTGGGTTTTGTAGATGATATTGGCTCGCTCTCACTGGAATAAGGGGTCATGAACCCTGTTGGTGATGCCCCTCTCCCACCGGGGCAAATAAGGTTTGGAGGTAAGGGGTTGTAAATGCAGTTGTGGTACAGATTAACTATGATCAGTTTGAACGGTGCAGCAGACTCGAGGGGCTGAATAGTCCCCTGTTCTTATGTCAGGAACTCTTGGGTATCAGTAGACTTTCTATTGAATTATTGGCCAAGGGCAACAGCTATGGATCAAGTACTTATCATGGGGCAAGTACATATACTGGGACAATTACAGATAATGGTGCAAGAGCTTTTAATGGGACGAGTAGTGATAATGGGGCAAGTACAGATACAGGGGAAAATACTTTTAATGGGGCAAATACAGTTAATACTGGTCACAATACTCCTGTTGAGGCCCAGCAGTGCTTTATAAAGGTTCACTATAACTTCCTTGCTTTGGTACTCTATCCGTCTATTGATGAAGCCCAGGATCCCATATGCCTTATTAACCGGTTTCTCAATCTGCCCTGCCATCTTCAACAATTTGTCTACAATATACCCCCAGGTCTCTCCACTCCTGCACACCACCTTTAGAATTTTGCCCTTTATTTAATATTTCCTCTGCTCAATCTTCATTCCAAAATGTGTCACTTCACACTCCTCTACGTTAAATTCACCCACCACCTGTCTGCCCATTCCACCAGCCTTCTATTTCCTCTTGAAATCTACTATCTTGAAGTCTATCACTATGCCCCTCACTGTTCGCAATACTTCCAAATTTTGCATCATCTGCAAAAAAAAGACTCTTGCTCAGTTTGTGTATATGGTTGGGGGGGTGGGGGGGTAACTTTAACTCTCTTGCTCAGTATATTTGCCTGCACACGTGGAAAGGTCCAACAAAGGGACAGGTCCAGATCTTTATAGCTGTTGTTAGATTGCCAAGGTCACTCAGAGGGTAATTGTAATGACAGGTAAATTTCAGGCTCCGGGTTAATGATGGACTTGCCTCCAAAGCAGATTGATACCTGAGACATGTAGGCATGTGAGATACTAAAATCTTCATATTTAATGGTAGATTTTAATTATTTTTCTCAATTTTCTTTCTAGATTCAGCAAGTCTCCACAAAAAAAATCTGGAAATTGTCACATCATAAACGCAGCAGAGATTTGACTGAAACCCTTCATTCTTGGCTGAACAGTTTATAAGTTTCAGGCCAAGACCAGTGAGGCATGAAGTGACTCCATGGGACCCAGATCTTTCTCTCATATTTTAACCTCAAATCAAATTGCAAATGAAAACAAAATGTGTAAAATTAACCATCAGATTCCATCTGATCAGGTCATGATGACTTGAATGTATTTTGAGATATTGGACTAATTTTCTGACGTACTTCTGATGTAGTTCTCAGAATAGCTTGAACCTGACCCATCCTCCCAAAGTGGGATGACAAGCTCTTTATCAATAGGTTTTAAACTTTACATCCCAGCTCTGTGAGGGATTCCAGGAAGTTTCTAGTCTGTCCAGACACGACTTTCCACAAATTGTTCCTGCATTCTCATAATAAACATTTTCTGTGAAGAGTCTCAATGCTAACTTAGTTTAATATCATATTTTCATGTATCTGTACAGAGGATCCACAGAAGTGTGTCAGTATTAACAGGGAGTGCCTGGGTGTGTACGAGTTTTATCAGGCGGTCCCTGGATATGTGCAGTGTTTACAGAGGTTTCCCAAGAGTGTGTCAGCAGTTACCAGGGATTCCGGGGAGAGTGTTAGTATTTACAGAGTGTGTGTCGGTATTAACAGGCAGTCCCTGGGTGTGTGCAGTGTTCACAGTGGTTTCCTGGGAGTGTGTCAGCAGTTACTGGGGCTTTCAGGGAGAGTGTCAGTATTTATAGGAATGTGTCAGTATTAACTGGTGCACAAAGGAATGTCAGTATTAACAGGGGCTCTATGGGTGTGTGTCAGTAGTATCCGAGGATTTCAGGGGGACTGTCAGTATTTACAGGGAGTATGTCAGCATTAACAAGTAGTTCTGTATTAATAGGGTTCCCTGCCAATGTGTTAGCAGATTCTGGGAGTATGTCAGTATTAACAGGCAGTGTCTGGGTGTGTGCAGTGTTTGAGGGTTCCCTGGAGTTTACAAAGGATCCCCAAGGACATGGACAGGATTGCACATAGGGAAATAGGAAAAGGAGGAAACATTTCAGCCGCTCGAGCCTGTTCTGCCAATTCATGGTTGATCTGTAACTTAATGTTCCTACCTTTGCTCCATATCCTTCAATAACCTTACTCAACAAAAGTCTATTGGTCTCAATCTTGTAATTTGCAATTGACGCCTGACCTGAACAATTTTTTTGTGGTAGGGAGTTTCCCAGATTTCTACTATGCCTTGTGTGAAAAATGATTCCTGACATCACCTCTGAATGGCCTAGCTCTAATTTTAAAGTAAATCCCCCCAATCTGGCATAACCCCTACCTTCTACCCACCACCACCTCCCCGCCCCCCCCACCCCCCCGCCGACCCCAAGAAAATAGTTTATCTGTAACAACATTATTCAATGCTTTTAACATTTTAAACACCTTAATGAGATTATCCCTCAATGTACTGAACTCGAGGGAACACAAGCCTAGTCTCTGCAAAGACAACATTTAACTCTGCTGAATCTGCACAGCACCCCTTCCAAGGCTAATACCCTTCCAAGGCTAATATCCTTCCAGAAGTGGAGCGCCCAGAACTGAAAGTAGTTTACCCCAGATGTGAATAGTTATTCAAGATAAGGTCTGACCTGGGCTTCCATCCCTTTGTAATTTAGCCTTTTTGACCGCTTTTTATGAACGTCCACTTGTTTTTACTGATTCCTGTGCATGGATCCCTAAATCTCTCTGCTCCTCTACGGTTCCTAGCTTCTCGCTATTTAGGAACTATTCTGATTTGTCTTTCTCAGGTACAAAGCGAATGACCTCACACATGCCATTATTGAACTCTATGTACAGTACAGAAACAGACCATTTGGCCCAACTGGTTTGTGACAGCATTCTCCCACCCCTCTTCATCTCACCCTATTAGCATATCCTTCTATTCCTTTCTCCCTTACCTGTTTATCTAACTTCCCCTTAAATGCATCCATGATTGAGAGGGTGGATGAGTCTATTCCAGTCAGTATTGTGAATATGAACATTCAACAGGCATTTGACAAAGTATCACATAATAGTCTTGTTAGCAAAGTTAATGCTCATGGGATTAAAGGGGCAGTGGCAATGTGAATAAAGAACTGGCCAAGACAGAAGACAGAAAGTAGTGAATGGTTGTCTTTCAGACTGGAGAGAAATATATAGTGTTTTTTCCCAGTAGTCGATGTTGGGATGAATGCTCTTTTTGATATATATATATCTATTTGATAGAACCACTTGGATTTGGGTATACAGGGTATGACTTCAAACATTGCAGATGACACAAAAACTCTGAAATGTAGTTTGTTACATTATTGTTTACCAACTTTATTGATCAGTGCTTCTCAGTAAAAAAACTTGCAGGTGGTGGTGTTCCCTTGTGCCCGCTGCCCTTGTCCTTCTAGATGGTAGAGGTTTTGAGTGTGGAAGGTGCCATCTGAAGAGGCTTGGTGAGTTCCTGCAATGCATCTTGTAGATGGTACACACTGCTGCCACTGTGTGTTGGCGGCGGAGGCAGTGAATGTTTGTGGATGAAGTGCCAATCAAGTGGGCTGCTTTGTCTTGGATGGTGTCAAGCTTCTTGAGTGTTGTTGGGGCTGCACTCATCCAGGCAAGTGGAGACAGAAAGCAGAGAGTAGTGAATGGTTGTGTTCCATCACACTCCTGACTTGTGCCTTGTATATGATGGACAGGCTCTGGGGAGTTAGGAGGTGAGTTACTCACCTCAGGATTCCTAGCCTCTGACTTGCTCTTGTAGCCACAGTATTTATACGTCTAGTTCAGTTCAGTTCTGGTCGATGGTAACCCCCAGGATGTTGATATGGTGAAAAGTTAAGATCAACACACAAACATACGCATTAGGAGCAGGAGTAGGCCACTCAGCCCCTCAAGCCTGCTCCACCATTCAATAACATCATGGCTGATCTGATTGTAACCACAACTCCACATTCTTGCCTATCCCCAATAACCTTTCACCACCCCCATCACTCCCGCTGCTTATCAAGAATCTATCTACCTCTGCCTTGAAAATATGCAAGGGCTCTGCTTCCACCATTTTTTCAGGAAGAGAGTTCCAAAGACTCATGACCCATCGGGAGAAAAAAATTCTCCTCATCTTCGTAAATGGGCAATTCCTTATTTTTAAAACAGTGACCCCTAGTTCTAGATTCTCCCACAAAAGGAAATATCCTTTTCACATCCACCCGGTCAAATCCCCTCAGAATCTTAGATGTTTCAATTAGGTCACCTCTTATCTTCTAAACTCCAGCAGATACAAGCCTAGCCTGTCCAACATTTCCTCAAAAGACAATCCACCCATTCCAGGTATTAGTCTAGTAAACCTTCTCTGAACTGCTACCAACACATTTACATCCTTCCTTAAATAAGGAGACCATTACTGTACATAGTATTCCAGATATGGTCTCACCAATGCCCTGTATAACTGAAGCATAACCTCCCTACTTTTGTGTTCAATTCCCTTCACAATAAAAAATAACACTCTATAGCTTTCCTAACTGCTTGCTGTCTCTGCATATTAACCTTTTGAGATTTGTGTACTAGGACACCTAGATCCCTCTGATTCTCAGAGCTCTACAATCTCTCACCATTTAGATAATAAGCTTTTTTATTCTTCCTGCCAAAATGGACAATTTCACATTTTCCCACATTATACTCCATTTGCCAGATCTTTGCCCACTCAACCTATTTATATCCCTTTGTAGCCTCATGTGCTCTTCGCATCTTACCTTCCAGCCTATTTTTGTATTATCAGCAAACTTAGCAACCAAATCTTCCGTCCTTTCATTCAAGTCATTGATAGAAATTGTAAAAAGTTGAGGACCCAGCATTAATTGCTGTGGCACACCACTTGTTACATATTGCCAACCAGAAAATGACCCATTTATGTTTACTCTGTTTCCTGTTAGCTTGCCAATCTCCTATCCATTCAATATCTTGCCCCCTGTATCATGAGCTTTCATTTTCTGCAATTTTGATATGGCACCTTATCAAATGCCTTCTGGAAATCTAAGCACAACTCATGTTACTTCTTCAAAGAACTCCAATAAATTGGTTAGACATGATATCCCTTTCACAAAAGTATGTTGACTTAGTCTGATTACCCTGAATTTTTCCAAGTGCCCTGTTATAATGTCATTCATAATAGATTCCAACATTTTCCCAATGACAGATGTTAGGCTAATTGGCCCGTATTTTCCTGCTTTCTGTCTCCCTTTTTGAATAAAGGAGTTGCATTCACTATTTTCCAATCTAAAGGGATCTCAATCTAGGGAATTTTTGAAAATTAAAACCAACGCATCAACTATCTCATTAGCCATTTCTTTTAAAACCCTAGGATGAAGTCCATCAGGATCCAGAGACTTGTCAGTCTGCAGCTCCAACAATTTGTTCAGTACCACTTCCCTGATGATTATAATTTTCTTGGGTTCCTCCCTCCATTCCATTTCCTGATTTACAGCTACTTTCTGGGCTGTGACTTGTATCCCCTAGAGTGAAGACTGATGCAAAATACCATTCAATTCATCTGTCATCTCTAATTTTCCATTAATTCCCCAGACTCACTTTCTATAGGACCAATGCTGACTTTGTTAACTCTCCTTTTTTAAATAGCTATAGAAACTCTTACTACTTTTTAAATATTTTAGCTAGCTTTCTCTCGTACTCTAATTTTTCCCTCCTTACTAAGCTTTTAGTCATTCTTTGCTGTTTTTATATTCTGTCCAATCATCTGATCTGCCACCCATCTTTGCGCAATTATATGCTTTTTCTTTAAGTTTGATACTATCTTTAACTTTTTTAGTTAGCCATGGGCGGTGGGTCCGCCCCTTGGAATTTTTCTTTCTTGTTGGAATGTATCTATTTTGTGTATTCTGGAATATTGCCTCAAATGTCTGCCAATGCATCTATTGACCTATCCCTTAACCTAAATTGCCAGTTCACTTTTGCTAGCTCTGTTTTCATGCCCACATAATTGCCCTAATTTAAGTTTAAAATATTAGTCTTAGATCCATTTTTCTCTCCTTCAAACTGAATATTAAAGTCAGTCATATTATGATAGCTGCTACCCAGAGCCATCTGCACTATGAGATCATTAATTAATGCTATGTCATTGCACAATATCAGGTCTACTATAGCCTGCTTGGTGCCAGGTTGCACTGTCCTAAGATACTATCCTGAAAACATCCTATGAATTCCTCAGATAAAAGCAAAGAAATGCAGATGCTGGAAACCTGAAACAATCAGAAAATGCTGGAAAAACTGAACAGGTCTAACAGCATCTGTGGAGAGAAAACGAGTTAATGTTTCGAGTCCATATGACTCTTCTTCAGAGCTAGAGAGAAGTAAAAATGTGATGAAATTTATACTATTTAAGGGGGTGTGGAGCAGGTGAAGCTGGATAGAAGGCCAGCGATAGATGGGGGCAAAGGAGAGATTGTCAAAGGTGTCATGAACAAAAGGACAAAGGGGTGCTAATGGTAGTGGTACTAGCTAAAGGAGGTACTGATGGTGGCATTAAGGTCATAGAGCAGAACGTGGTAATAGCAGGACAAAGGTAAGCACTGTGAAAAGAATAATATGAACAAGTGACAGATGGCCCTTATGGGGGTGGGGTGGGGGGGGAGGGGACAGTGCTGGGAAAGAAGATAGAAAATAGGATAAAAGGTGAAGATAAAACAATGAATGAAAATAAATAAAAATAAGGATAAAAAATAAAAAAGAATATCGGAAAAAGGGGTGAGGATGGAGGAGAGTGTTCATTGTCTGAAGTTTATCTCCCTTTTCCAATATTCATTTCAATTTTAAAAATTTTTATCCACTTATTTTTATTTATTTTCATTCATCACTTTATCCCCTTTTATTCTATTTTCTATCTTTTTTCCTACAACCGTCCCCCTCCCCACCCCCATAAGGGCCATATGTCACTTGTTCATGTTCTTTCCAGAGTGCTTACCTTTGTCTTGCTATTACCACATTCTGCTCTGACCTTAATGCCACTATCAGCACCTCCTTTAGCTAGTAGCATTACCATTAACACCCCTTTGTCCTTTTGTTCATGACATCTTTGGCAATCTCTTCTTTGCCCCCATCTGTCACTAACCTTCTATTCAGCTTCACCTGCTCCAACAGCACCCCCCCCCCACCCCACTTTAAACAGTATAAATTTCATCACATCTTTACTTCTCTTTAGCTCTGAAGAAGAATGATAAGGACTCAAAACGTTAACTCTGTTTTTCTTTCCACAGGTGCTGTTAGACCTGCTGAGTTTTTCCAGCATTTTCTGTTTCTTTTGTCTATGAATTCCTGATCTAGGTTATCTTTGCCTGTCTGATTTTCCCAGTCTATATTTAGATTAAAATCCCCCATGACGTACCTTTCTGACAAGCTCCCATTATTTCTTCCTTTATACTCTGTCCTACTGTGTAGTTACTATTCAGGGAGTCTGTATACCACTCCCAAATGTGACTTCTTGCCTTTATCATTTCTCATCTCTACCCAAACCACTTCTACATCCTTGTTTCCTGAACTTAGGTCATCCTTCCATTAATTAACAGAGCCAATGTTTTACTTGTTCCTAGCTCCTTATCCTTCCTAAATGTCATGTACCCTTCAATATTCAGGTCCCAATCTATGTCACTTGCAGCCATATCTCTAAGGGCTTCAGATCATACTTATTTTCTTTGCTCTATCTGTTCTTCTGTTTTGTTTTGATGCTACGCATTTAGATACAGAGCCTTTAGTTTTGTCCTTTTATTATTTTTGTAACCTCTAGCTTTATCTGCTGATTTACTCTTAGATTTGTACTCTCTATCCTTTCCTGTCACAGTCTATTTATCCTTTCCCATATTAATACCTTTCTCTCTTGCCTTGTCTCTACTCTTTGATTTTCCATATCTTCCAAAATTTGATCCCTTGCTCCCACTATTTAGTTTAAAACCCTCTCTACTTCTCTAGTTATGTAGCCTGCAAGAAAACTGGTCCCAGCATTGTTCAGGTGTAGACCGTCCCAAAGGTACAGCCCCCACTTTCCCCATAACTGGTTCCAGTGTTCCATGAACTGGAAACTACTTCTCCCACACCAGTCTTTGAGCCGCACATTCACATCTCTAATATTATTTACCCTCAACCAATTTGCACATGGCTCAGGTAATAATTTAGAGATTATTACCTTTGAGGTTCTACTTTTTAATTTAGTGCCTAGCACCTCATACTCTGTATGCAGAACCTTTTTCCTACTTTTACCTCTGCTGTTGGTACTTACCTGGATTCTCCCTCTTCCACTGCAAATTGCTTTCTGGCCCTGAACAGATATCCCAAATCCTGGCACTAGGCAGGCAATACAGACATCTAGACTTATACTCTCGACTGCAAAGAACAGTATCTATCCCCGACTATACTGTTTCTTATCACTATTCCTCTTCGCTCCCCCCACTTGAATGGCATGCTTCACCATGGTATGATGGTCAGTCAATTCATCTGCCTTGCAGTCCTTCTCATCCACACAGATAGCAAGCACCTGTTGGACGAAGTCAGGGATTGAACCTCCTCCATCACTACATGCTGGTCCACTTACGTGTCTGACTCTCAGACACATCCTTCTGTCCCTGACCATTGACCTACTCTAAAGTTCCATCTCAGGGGAGTGGTTGCCTTCTGGAACAAAGTGTCCAGGTAACTCTCCCCATCCCTGATTCCCCATAATGTATACACCTCAGATTCCAGCTCTGCAACTTTGAGCCGAAGTTGCTTAAGCTGCAGATACTTTCTGCAGATGTGGTTGTCTGGGATTCAAGAGATTCCCACATGCTGCAGTCACGGCACACCACTAACCCTGCCATTTCTGTCCAACCATATTTATTTAATTAGCCAATTAGTAAATAGTTTATATAGATGTCTCTCCCCCAACTTGGAAACAAGGAACAAAACCCACTAACCACCGGAGGCTGAACAAAAGGAGCATCTCTATGCCCCCTCTGCACTGAATTCCCACTTGAACCAAATTTCTAACTTCTCACTCAATCTACATCTCGCTCAGACTAGTCTGAGACCTGCCCCTTTCAGATGCGGGAAGGGAAGATATTTTGCTTTACCCCACCCCCCACCCCCCCCACCAACAAAGGAAAATTAGGGGTCTCTCCCCCAACTCCAGGAAGGGGGGGGGGGGGGGGGGGGTCTCTCCCCCAACTCCAGGAAGATGGGGGGGTGGTATCTCCCCCAACTGCAGGAAGTTTGGGGGGGGTCTCTCCCCCAACTCCAGGAAGGTGGGGGATTTCTCACCAACTTGGGGAAGGGGAGGAATCCCCACTTCCCAAAACATGGGAAGTTGAGGGCTCTTTCTGCCTCCACCCTCCTCAGGAAGTGCAGGGTTTCCTTTCCACCTCCAATCACTCAATTATCGTTTTGTACATTTTTCACTTTCATAAATGATAAAAGTCAAGTCTTTCATAGATTTTCTATGTTTGTGCTTAAGATTCTTTAAATAAATACCTCGTGTACATATAAGAAGCAAGAACACAACAGAGGCAGATCTCATTTCATTGTTCTATTTATTATATTAAAAATTGATCCAAACCTCTATTTTCTGCGTTGAATGGGGAACAAACCCATGAACAATTCACAGTCTGACAGATAAAAATGTTTCTGTTATGTATGTGCCCTCTGTAGTTCATCAAAAGTGTTCCTGGAAACAACATATCAGAGCAAACAAAACTGGATGAGACTCCACATTAGGGTCAGGTTCGGGATCAGAGTCAGCTGGATTAGATGGTCAGACATGTCAGATTCATAGGTCAGCTGGGGTCAGTGTTAGGGTTAGATTCATGTTCAGGGTCAGTTGGGGTCAGGGAGGATCAGTTTTAAAGTTAAATTATCTAATGCTGCAATAACTTTACATAAAAATAATTTTTTTTAAACCTTTGGGCAGTTGATTTGAAATACGACACTAAATATGTAAAAAATGGTAATGATCCACAGGTATAACAAACATTCAATTCTAACTATCTTGAAACCAACAGATATAAACCTTCGCTTGTCACAGAAGCAGTCCCATTTTCTGTTAATAACACTTAGCAAGTGAGTTGATGTTAAACCTGTTGATTTATTACATTTAGAATAACCAGTAGATTACTCATGAGAGTAGCCAATCACCAGGACTAGGTATAGAGACAGAAAATGCTGGAAATAATCTGCAGGTCAAGCAGCATCTGTGCAACAGGACAGTCCTCTGAGGTTTTGCTTAATTGCAGAGTATTTGCAGAATTTTCTGTCTATAGTTCAGATTTCCAACTTCCTCAATAATTTGTAGTCTGCATCAGGACCAGAGATGGGCTTTGTGATTCACTGCCACATCCTCTCTTTTTAGATTCCATTTGCTTTTTCTTGGCTTTACCTACCTGTGGTGCCCTTTTACTGACCTGTATCATCTCACTAAGGACACTGTTCTGTTTAAAGCCTCACATTTTAATGTGTATTTTCTTTCCAAACTTTAATTTCCCATGTTTCTACCTTGAACTGCTTCTGCCCCACTGCCTGTCCATCCTGCCAGCCTCCTGTCCCCACTGTCATTAGCAAGCTTTTGGCCATTATTCACTCAATTTTGAAGATTGTTGTGAGCAGCTGCCTGTGAGGCTGAGTGTGTGGAGTGAGCAGCTGCCTGTGAGGCTGAGAGTGTGTGGAATAAGCAGCTGCCTGTGAGGCTGAGAGTGTGTGGAGTGAGCAGCTGCCTGTGAGGCTGAGTGTGTGGAGTGAGCAGCTGCCTGTGAGGCTGAGTGTGTGGAGTGAGCAGCTGCCTGTGAGGCTGAGAGTGTGTGGAGTGAGCAGCTGCCTGTGAGGCTGTGTGTGTGGAGTGAGCAGCTGCCTGTGAGCCTGAGAGTGTGTGGAGTGAGCAGCTGCCTGTGAGGCTGAGAGTGTGTGGAATAAGCAGCTGGCTGTGAGGTTGAGGGTGTGTGGAGTGAGCAGCTGCCTGTGAGGCTGAGGGCATGTGGAGTGAGCAGCTATCTCAGAGGCTGAGGGCGTGTGGAGTAAGCAGGCGCCTGTGAGGCTGTGTGTGTGGAGTGCGCTGCTGCCTGTGAGGCTGAGGGTGTGTGGAATAAGCAGCTGCCTGTGAGGCTGAGGGTGTGTGGAATAAGCAGCTGCCTGTGAGGCTGAGGGTGTGTGGAGTGAGCAGCTGCCTGTGAGGCTGAGGGTGTGTGGAGTGAGCAGCTGCCTATGAGGCTGAGGGTGTGTGGAGTGAGCAGCTGCCTGTGAGGCTGAGAGTTTGTGGAGTGAGCAGCTGCCTATGAGGCTGAGGGCATGTGGAGTGAGCAGCTATCTCAGAGGCTGAGGGCATGTGGAGTGAGCAGCTATCTCAGAGGCTGAGGGTGTGTGGAATAAGCAGCTGCCTGTGAGGTTGAGGGCGTGTGGAGTGAGCAGCTGCCTGTGAGGCTGAGGGCGTGTGGAGTGAGCAGCTGCCTGTGAGGCTGAGGGTGTGTGGAATAAGCAGCTGCCTGTGAGGCTGAGGGCGTGTGAAGTGAGCAGCTGCCTGTGAGGTTGAGGGCGTGTGGAGTGAGCAGCTGCCTGTGAGGCTGAGGGTGTGTGGAATAAGCAGCTGCCTGTGAGGCTGAGGGCGTGTGAAGTGAGCAGCTGCCTGTGAGGCTGAGGGTGTGTGGAGTGAGCAGCTGCCTGTGAGGCTGAGGGTGTGTGGAATAAGCAGTTGCCTGTGAGGTTGAGGGTGTGTGGAGTGAGCAGCTGCCTGTGAGGCTGAGGGCGTGTGGAGTGTGCTGCTGCATGTGGGGCTGTGTGGCTTCTTCTGTCTCAATGATGGAAATAGGGGTGAGTCCTGCAGCTAAAAGGCACTCCATGCCTATCAAAGATTGTCTTCCCTCACTGTTCCTCATCTCAGCATCCCTCAGCGACTGGATAGGCCACTTAACCTGTGGAGCACTGTGAACTTTCGTCTAGCACTACTGTATCAGGATAGAATTGGGATTTCACATCAAAACACATGTGCTCCCAATAAACACCATCATCTATATGGTGACAGCTTGGGGGGGTTACAGAATTAATTTTTAGGCCATGAGTTCAAATCTCATCATACCAATAGAGATGCTGGCTATGGTTTTCCAAAATTCCCTAGATTTTGGAATGGTCCTAGTGGATTGGAAGTTAGTAAATGCAACACTGCTATTCAAGAAAGGAAGGCAAGAAAAAACAGGGAACGACAGGCCAGTTTGCTTGATATCAGTAATTGGAGGAGTGCTGGAATCTATTATTAAGGAAACCTTAACAATGGACTTAGAAAAGCATAGCATGATTAGAACAAATCAGCTAAAGAGAATTCCTGTTTGACAAATGCATTTGAGTTTTTTGAGGATGAAACCAGTAGGGTAGATAAACGGAAATCAGTAGATGTGGTAAACTTGGATTTCCAAAAGCATGCGACAAGGTGCCACATAAAAAGTTAATACACAAGATGAGGTCTTGTGGAGTTGTGAGTGATATATTAGCATGGATAGAGGTTTGGTTAATGAATAGGAAGCAGAGAGTTGGCATAAGTGGGGCATTTTCAAGTTGGCAGGCTGCAACCAGTGGAGTGCCATAAAGATCAATGCTGGGGCCTCTGCAACTTACAATCTATATTAATGACTTAGGCAAAGGGACAGGGACTAACGTATTTGAGTTTGCTCACGACACAAAGCTAGATGGGAATGCAAGATGTGAGGAGGACATAAAGAGGTTTCAAAGAGATACAGACATGTGAATGAGCAACAAGGTGACAGATGGAATATAATGTGGTGTGAGGTTATTCACTTTGGTCATAAGAATAGAAAACCAAAATATTTTTAAAAAGGAACAAAAATTGTAAATGTTGATGTTCAGAGAAACTTGGATGCACTTGTATATGGAAGGCAAAAAGTTAGCAAGCAATCAAGAAGGCAAATGGGATACTGGCCTTTATTGTAAGGGGTTTGGAGTATACCAATAAATAAGTTTTGTTATAATTGTACATATCTTTGGTGAGACCTGCAATACTGAATGCAATTTTGGTCTCCATACTTGAGGAAGGATAGACTTGCATTGGAGGCAGTACAGTAAAGGTTCACTAAATTGGTCCCTGGACTGAGAGGGTTGCCCTATGATAAGGCGCTGAGTAAACTGCATCTATATTCTTGATTTTAAAAGAACAAGAGGTGATCTCATTGAAACATACAAGATTCTGAACAGGTATGACAGGGTGGAAACTGAGAGGTTGTTTCCACTGGCTGGTAAATCTAGAACAAGGGGGCACAGTTTCAGGGTAAGGACCTGATCATTTAGGATTGAGATGAGGAGAAAATTCTTCACACAAAGGGCTGTGAATCTTTGGAATTCTGTACCCCAGAGGATGTGGATGTTCTAGCATTAAGTGTAGTTAGCTCTGAGATTGACAGGTTTTGGTTTCTCAGAAAATTAGGGGAGTGGATTGGAAAGTGAATTTGAAGCCTAAGATCAGCCATGATTGTACTGAATGGCGGAGCAGGCTTGACAGGCCATGTGATCTACTCCTGCTCCTATTTCTTATGTTCTTACAAAGTTATGAAACTGAACTCAAAAATAAATTTGCTGGATTGTCATTAAAAAAACCATTTGCTTTACTAATGTCTTTTAGGGGGAAAAACCTTCTGTCCCTACCCTCCCTGAGTCTGATATGTGACTCCAGACCCACAGCAATGTGGTTGACTCTTAATGTCCAACTCCCTGCATCCCAATATCAAATACAAAAATGGAAAGGTCTTCATTTACAAAAATCTATGTGGATCTTGGAGAAGTTACTCAGAGAAATGTTACAGGTTTATTAATCCAACCTGAGTCACATGCTTAGTACAGGGGTAGCGTGATGGTGACGGACAGATAGGCGCAAGGGTTTTGCTATTTATTCCAGAGCAACATAGACCTGAAGGAGGTTGATTAAATAATGAAAAGGGCTGGATAGCATCCCCATTGATGGATTATTCCAGTTTCACAAATTGGGCAAGACCAGGAGATGAGAGTTTGACCTGTATAAGATTAAGAATAGACTGAATATCCTTTCCCCAGAGAGTGTGCTGGATGACTTAGGCAAAGGGACAGGGACTAATGTATTTGAGTTTGCTCACGACACAAATGACTCTGCCTTCATAATGGAGTTGGACTGCTTCCTGACAGACAGAAGGTATTTTTATAATGAGCACTCAGTACCTGTGATTGCCTGAACGGAATTTCCATCTCCTGAGGGGGCTGGAGATTAATTTTCCAGAATATTTTTTTGTGTTAAATTTTTTAAATCGTTGACTGCTTCTGCCTCACCCAGGTTTTTAAATGGCAATGGGCAGGGGTGGAAGAGGGAGGGCTGGTGCTGGGGTCGGGGGGGTAGTTTTTAATCATTATGTTTCAGCTACTGTGGGGCCACTCGATGGACCAGTTGGGATCTCCCTGCCTGTTGATTTCATCTGTCCGTGTGTCACCAGAGGCTCTGCAACAGCACAGATGACAGCCATAGCAAGTTCAGTATCCTCCCATTTCCCAAACATCACAATAAAGAGCAATGATTCATTTAAAAAATGCAATAAACTGAGTAATGTCAGCTCAAGAGACCTGGAACTGGAGAAAGTTTGTTCTCCTCATTGACGGGGGAGGGAGGAAGGGGATAGTCCAGGGAGAAGTGGAGGGATAAAGCAGAGGAAATCAATGGGCTTGTCTCATTCAGAGCTTAGCGATCAGCGCTCATTCATCAATGGTGAGGGGGTCGGACTGGATGGACAGCAGGGAGCTTGCAGTGGGTCAATGGTGAGGGGCCTCAAATTAGATTGAGGGGCATATGCACCGGATTGGGAGCGAGCAGTACACGTCAGATTGACAGTGCAGGGGGGAGGTCACACTGGCTCGACAGCGCAAGGGCCTTGTGGCCTTGTACTGGATCAACAGCAGGGGCTCTTACACTGAATCAACGGGGGGAGGTTTGCAATGGATCAACAGTGGTTGGGGGGAGGGGGGATGGGGTTGGTGTCTCGCACCTGATCAACAGCAAGAGAGCTCACACTGGATTGTCAGTGAGGGGTTTGCACTGAATCGACAGCCATTGGGCTTGTAGTGGATTGACAGCAAAGGACTCGCACTGGATCAACAGCGAGGGAATTCACACTGGATCGTCAGCAAAGGTGTTCACACCAAATCAACAGCTAGTGGGCTTGCACTGGATCGACTGCGAGCGTGCTCAGACTGGATTGAGAGCTAGGGGACTTGCACTCGATCAACAACTGGGAGATTGAACTGGATTGATTGCAAGCATGTTCACACTAGATTGACAGCTAAGGGGCTCACTTTGGATTGACAGTGAGTGAGTTCACATTGGATTGACCTGGGATTGGCCTGCATTGTATCAACAATAGCGGGGGTTCGCACAGGATCAATAGCAAGAGAGCTCACACTGGACCGGCAGCTAATGGGCTCGCACTGGATTGGCAGCAAAGGGACTCGCACTGGATCAACTGTGAGCATGTTCGCACTCTATCAACAGCTGGGGGCTCGCACTGGATTGACGGCTGGAGAATTGCACTGTATCGACAGTGAGGGGGCTCACACTGGATTGACAGCAAAGTGACCGCACTGGATTCACAGCAAATGGCGCACACAGGATTCAAGTGAAGGAGCTAACAACGGATCCAGAGTGAAGGGCTCACACTGTCACAGACAATTCTAGTGTGTGTTGCCATAGCTCACTACACTGGCAGCAGAGGTTTCTGATGCTAATGGTGAGGGCCCAGCAGGAATTATTCTTTGCCCAATGTAGATAACTTCTCAATGTTTGTTCTTGCACCTTTAACAAAACAATTATAAATATTCACCATATATAGTGTATTTTTATTGCTCCAATGGAAGACTCACCTCAGCAGTTTGTTATAAGGGGATTGATATTTGGAGGCACCTCAGTACTCTGCCAACAAAATATCTTAGGCTTCAGGCCTGTCCATGACTCCCCAGACCATTTACTGGGACAACAGACTACACTAAACTACCTTCCATGTATCTACCAGTGTGGAAATAAACAGTGACAAACTCATCGAGCACTGAGTCACCTCCACAGGCATCCTTGCACTTGGCTGTTTCAGTCTGAATCAGAGTCAGAATCTGACGTCTCTTGCACTTCCACTATGTGCTGCATCATTTCTTCCAAAGGAGCTAGTTTCCCATCCGGGGTCACTCCCATTGGCTGAATTATCTGCTCCCTGTGCATCAAACAAAACAGCATTAATAAAACAGTGATGGTCATAAAGGGAAAACATTTGAGAGGGGAGAACCCAGGAAACCAGCAATTGGTGTGATGTGAGGATCACTGGAAAGGCCAATGTCCTTGGTCCCACTCCAGCATGGTGAAGGGGTAGGGAGGCCCCTCTCACCCTGGGCGCGGGGGCCCCTCCCACCCCGGGCAGGGCACAGTCTCCACCTGGAGCAAGGCTCTCTAATGTTCTCACATTCTAATCTGGGGAGGGTATAATTTGACATCAGGAAACTTAAAAGCAGCAAAGTGACAGCTGGAAATGAATCACAGCCCCTCCATGTTGCAGCCCCACAAACCTGATTTGAAGACAGGAACCTTTTGATTGCTTCATTCAATGTAAGTGCCAAAGGTCAGAATGAAACCAACCCAGAAATCATCAGTTCAAGTCTCACTATATGATATTAACTCCGTGGATCAAATTCCTCTGTGGCTTCTCTAAAGAAGAGAGAGTCTGTTTATTTGAAACATGTTGATGATTGGAATTCTATTCAAACAGATTGTGCAACTTTTATTCAGAGTTTGTGTCACGTTTCTCATTAATATCACTCAGGCCAATTTTGGGCACTACTTCTTCATTTAGGAACTGTTAAGAATCTGATGTCTTTTCATTTCTATTGTTAAGGGAGTAATGAACTTTTATCATACTGAGAAGGGGTGGGTCAGATTTTAAAAAGTACAGAACAGCTTAAAAAAAAGTCTATTTGCCACCCACTCTATTGCTCATGTCTCTCTCTGTTTTGGGTTTCAGTAGGTTTTGCTGTTATTGGGCACTTTAATCCCAAGACTGGGTTTAATTTAAATTGTGTAAAATTGACTGCAGTATTAACACAGACAGACTGACAAAGTGGCTCTAAAGTTCCGTACTTCTTCACTCTTACCTGGAGAGCTTGTCGAACATGTTAAACAGTTTCATGGCTTCATATTCCTTCTGCTCGTCTGTCATTCCATCCATGGGATTCACCGCTCTCTCCTCCACTCGACCCGTCACAGGGTTGATGCTGAAACACACACAGTTCATGAGGGGGAAAATTCAGTGACTTTCTCCCCACAACCCACTAGGATTTGGGAGGAAATCACACACTGGAGGTGCTGTCAGCCCCGGTAGCTCACTTCAGGTGAGCCACAATCAGACTGACTGGTCATGGGCCCAAAACATTTCCTTCCTTAGATAAGGAGACCAAAACTGTACACTGTACTCCAAGTGTGGCCTTACCAATGCTGTATATAATTTCAATAAGACTTCTTTATTCCTATACTCCACTCCCTTTGTAATAAAAGCTAACATACTATTTGTCTTCCTAATTGTTCTCTGTACCTACATGTTAACTTTCTCTGAATCATGTGCAAGGATATCCAGGTGCCTCTGAATACCAACATTTCAGTCTCTCATCATTCAAAAAATATTGCTTTTATATTTTCCTACTAAAGTGGATAACTTCACACTTCCCCATATTAAACCCCATCTGACATGTTCCTGCCCATTCACCCAACATGTCTATACGGTCTGTCCGCAAGAATGACCCAAATCTCCCTGTCACTTGCCATTTTAACACGCCACCCTGCTCTCTTGCCCACATGTCTGTCCTTGGCCTGCTGCATTGTTCCAGTGAAGCCCAACGCAAACTGGAGGAACAGCACCTCATCTTCCGACTAGGCACTTTATAGCCTTCCGGACTGAATATTGAATTCAACAACTTTAGGTCTTGAGCTCCCTCCTCCATCCCCACCCCCTTTCTGTTTCTTCCCCCTTCCTTTTGTTTTTTTCCAATAATTTATATAGATTTTTCTTTTCCCACCTATTTCCATTATTTTTAAATCTTTTATGCCCCCCCACCCCCACTAGAGCTATACCTTGAATGCCCTACCATCCATTCTTAATTAGCACATTAGTTTAGATAATATCACCAACTTCAACACCTCTGTGTTCTTTTGTCTGTGACATCTTTTGATGATCTGCTCCTATCACTGCTTGCTTGTCCCTACAACAACACCACCCCCCTCCACTTTTCTCCAACCAGCACCCCCCCACCTCATCCCACCTTAAACCAGCTTATATTTCACCCCTCTCCTTGTAAAGAAAAATCAGTTCTGTTGAAGGGTCATGAGGACTGGAAACGTCAACTCTTTTCTTCTCCACCGATGCTGCCAGGCCTGCTGAGTTTTTCCAGGTAATTCTGTTTTTGTTTTGGATTTCCAGCATCCGCAGTTTTTTGTTTTTATGTCTATATCCCATTCTGTCCTCCTCACAGCTTACTTACCCACCTAACTTCGTATACTTGCATACATTACACTCAGTCCCCTCATCAAAGTCACTAATACAGATTGTAAATAGCTGGGGCCCAAGAACAGATTCTTGTGGTACCCCATTAGTTACAGTCTGCCAACCCCTGAAAATCACCCATTTATTTCTACTCTGTTTTCCGTTCATTAACCAATCCGCAAACCATGCTAAAGTATAACATTAATGCCACGAGTCCTCATTTTGTGTAATAACATCTTGTGCGGCACCTTATTGAATGCTTTTTGAAAATCCAATTAGACTACACCTACTTGTTTCCCCTTATCCATCCTATCAGTTACATCCTCAAAAAGCTAACATATTTGTCAAACATGCTTTTCCTTTTCTAAATATATATTGACTCTATTTAATCATATTATGATTTTCTAATTGCCCAATTATCACACCCCTAAAATAGATTCTAGCATTTGGCTTCTACTGATTTTAGCTAACTGGCCTATTGTTTCCAATTTTCTCTTTTCCTCCTTTCTTAAATAGCGGGTTGTTTACTACCTTCCAAACATAGGGAACTGTTCTAGAATTTAAGGCTTCCTGAAAGATCAAACCACTGCCTTCAATATCTCTGCAGCTATATTTTTTAAACCTAGGATGCAGGTCATCAAGACCAGGGGATCAGGTGCCACTTAGTCCAGTATTATTTCTCATACTGATTTCTTTAAGTTCCTCATTCTCGCTAGACTTTCAGTTCCCCATTATTTTCTAGTGCTTTTTCTGTTTTCTACCATGAAGATAGATAGAAACTATTTGTTTAATGCCTCTGCCATTTCCTTAATTATTCCCTATTATAATTTCACCTGTCTGTCTCTAATGGGCCAAGTTTGCTTTCATTAATTTTTTCCTATTTACGTACCTATAACAACAGACTATGAACATTTCTGTCTCTTGCTAGTCTACTCGTATATTCTCTTTTCTCTTGGTCATTCTTTGCTGAATTCTAAAATTCCTCCAATCCTCAGGTTTATTATTCTTCGCAGCAACATTATAAGCCTCTTCCTTTAACTCCTCTTGTTAGCCAAAGTTAGACAACTTTTTCTGAGAGGTTTTTGTTCCTCAAAGGAATTTATATTTTTAGAAAATTGTGTATTAATTCTTTAAATGTTTCTCGTTGCTTGTCCACCATCATATCTTTTGTTCTACTTGTTTAGATTTAAGGTCTTAGTTCCACACTTTACTAAATCACTGAAACTCAAATAACATTCTCCAGCAAGGCTGGCATTTATTCCCAACCCTAGTGGGAATAAACATCTGAACCTCTGATAGAAATTTACACCCCAGGTCACTGGGCATTGACAGATAAATAGAGTAGGAGGGGGGTCTTGGAATTAAGTTAAGTATCCAGTTGTATTTTCGGCCTGTGCTTATGAATTTAATGAGCTATTTCCAGCCTTCACACCCACAGTATGTTTGATGCCACTCACGTTCTGAAGAATAAACCATAAGAAAACTAAAAATTCTCATTCTTGTTTTCAAATTCCATCATAATCCTGCCTCTCCCCATCTCTGTAATCTTCTCCAGCTCTTATAACCCTATGAGACATCTGCATTCCTCTGGCTCTTAAGCATTCTTGATTTTAATCGCTTCATCATTACTGGCTGTGCCTCAAATTGCTTAGGCCCTAAGCTCTGGAATTCACTCCCTATATCTCTCTATTGTTTTCTCTCTCTCCTCCTTTAAGACATTCCTTAAAACTACTTCTTTGACCAAGCTGTCTCTAACAGCTTCATATGTGACTCGGTGTCAAACTCTATCTGATAATCACTCCTGTGAAGCATCTTGGGATGTTTTACATTACAGGTGCTATATAAATGCAAATTGTTAATGCATAAATATTGACTCACTTGGATTTGGCTTCTTTATATTCTTCGGTGTCAGTGTCTTCATCCTCGGAATACATTCCCTCTGATGTCCGGCCTCCCATCAGTCCACGGGCAGCAAGCAGCCCAGCTGCATTTCCATAGCCAGTGTACTTAACAAACCTTGCCACTAAATGAGAATATAAAGCAGAGTGAACTCAGACATGAGGTGAGTTGGGAGACACCTCACTGCTGTCTGGCTGTGGACATTCCCCACTCCAGCTCTGCTAGCCTGACAGATGGAGTAGCCTGAGCATTATCATGGAAACAGGTCAGCCAGGGAAACATGCAATCCAGCCACTGACCCAAGAGAGGTCGAAGATCGACCTCCGGGCTGGCAACCTGTTCAACAGTCACTTTGCACAACAAATTAATTAATAAACCATCATGAAGCCTTTTAATCAAATTCAAACAGGAAAAAATATCAAACATCTATTTGAGTTAAGCTTAAGTGAAATGGATAAAAGAGGATGTTGCGAGCAGTTCTGGCTCAGAAAAATGAGAGGAAGTAATATAAAACAAAGAAAACAATCTAAAGGGGATGCCAGAGCAGAGGAGCCTGTGGGTATATTGAACAAATCACTGAAGGTGGTAGAGCAGGTTGAGAAACCAGTTAATAAATAAAGGCATAGAGTACAAAAGCAAGTAAGTTATGGTGAAATAAATCACTGGTTCAGCCTTAACTAGAGTATTGTGTTCAATTCTGGGCACTGCCCATCAGGAAGGATGAAAAGACATTAGAGAGTGGGCAGGAAAATTTACAAGAAAGAATCCAGGGATAAGGGACTTCAGTTACGATTGGAAAGGTTGGTGAAGCTGTGCTGTTCTCCTTAGAGAAAGTTGAAAGGAAATTTGATAAAGGTGTTCAAAATTCTAAGGGGTCTGGACAGAGTAGATAAGGAAAAACCAATCCAGAGGACACCGACCAAAGGTGAATGGCCAAAAAACCTAAGGTGACATGAGGAAAAACATTGTTACACAGCGAGCAGCTAGGATCTGGAATGCACTGTCTGAGAATCCAATCATGGCTTTCAAAAGGGAAAAGAATTGCAAGGCTATAGGAGCAGTATGGGGAATGGGACCAGCTGATTTGCTCTCATAGAGAGCTGGCACAGAGACAATGAGCTGAATCTCTGTGTTGTAACCATTCTATAATACTATAACCCAAGAAATATCTATCAATCTCAGACTTGAAAGCTCTAATTGACCCCCAGCTATTCACAGCTTTTTGGGGCGAGAGTTCCGGATTTCCAGTACCCTTTGTGTGAAGAAATGCTTCATAACATCACCTCTGAAGAGCCTGGCTCTAATTTTAAGGTTACGTCCCCTTTGTCTGGACTCCCTCGACCAGAGGGAATAGTTTCCCTTTATCTGCCTGATCAAATACTTTAATCTTCTTAAACACCTCAATTTGATCATGCTTAATCTTCTATTCTTGTATACCAGCCTAGGAAAGTACATGAGGAAAATCAGAAGCACTGTGACTCTTACCACTTTCCTTACACAGGACAAAGAGGAACTCGGCAGCACAGTGCTTGAGATCTGTGTCGATATGAGTCATCAGTCGGACAAGTTTGTTCCGGAGTAAGTTTCCCACCTCAGGTCGTGTTTGTACATCACGAAGCGGAGGGAGAACCTGGAGGGTGTCAAAGCCAATTCCAGCTGTTAAAGGCCCAGAGCAAAAATCACACAGGTCTTGCAGTCAGCAACCGAGCCAGAAGGAACAGCATCAGTCAGCAAACACACACATGTAATGCATAACACACACGCCCACACATACACATGCACCACATTCCATGCAAGGTCACATACAACACAGGTCACACACATACATGTCACACGTGCACACACATTCACACATATTCATCTAACACAGTAGAAACTTTTGCATTGAATGACATACATAGAGTCTTTTTATGAGGCTTCTGGTCTCGGAGCATCACTAAATGACAGTGCAGGTCACAGTCAAGTGAGGTCAGGGCACAGGGGATTAGATTGTGGCTGGGTCAAGGCGGGGTGCAGCAAGGTCAGGGCACAGCAGGATCAGAGTGTGGTGGAGTCATGGCAGGATCAGAGCATGGCAGGGTCACAATGCTCACAACCCCCAACATGAATTTACTGTCCAAAGGGAATCTTACCTGCATACGGAGGAATTTCCTGGTTTCTCGGTGTGCCCGGGCACTCTCCGTTAGCAAGTTGAGAGCAGGGGTCAGTGTCTCCCTCAGCTTGTGACCCTGCAGGGAAGAGAAATCTTCAGTGTTTCAGGCAGGACAGAAACCCTAGTCATGTTGTTCACACTCACTGAGAGACTCACCGCAATCAGGGATTGCCTGACCAACTCCCAATATCATTTATTCAGGTGAAACTTTGTCTTTTGTCTGAGCTCTCTCTATGTTTGCAGTAACACACCATGCAGATAAAAGGCATCAGTTCCTTATTAAAATATCTGTCTTTCCACCTCCTTGCTCTCCCCTACGGAAGTCTTTGCATCTTGTTAAGATTCACAAGGTAGCACTCAATACCTTGAGCAAGAGCTGGGGGAGGGAGCCCGTCATCTCAGAAACTACTCCTTTTCCACTTGTCTATTCTGCCAAGAGTCTGGTTATTTCAGACTTCAACATCCTTTTAGAAGTTGCTGCTCAGTCCAGTAATTTACAGAGTCTACAGCACAGAAATAGGCCACTCGGTCCAACTGCTCCATGCTGGTGTTTATATTCCACATGAGTTCCTCTCACTCTACTTCATCTAAACCTATCAGCATGTCCTTCTGTTCCTTTCTTCTTAATGTGGTTATCTAGCTTCCCCACAAATGCACCTATACAATTTACCAGGGATTCTCACCACTCTCTGTGTAAAGAAGTTTCTTCTGAATTCCCTATTGGATTAATTAGTGATATCTTATATTTTTGCCCTTATTTTAGGTCTCCTCTACAAGTAGAAGCTTCATCTTCTCTATGTCTACCCTTTCAAACCCCTTCATGACCATAAAGACCTCTATCAGGTCAACCCTCCATGCTGTCTTTTCTAGAGAAGACTCCCAGCATGCTAAGCCTTTCTTTGTTAAATCGCATTTACAGCAATTTGCCAATTGCTCCTGGAATGTTTAAATGTGTACAAAATGTCAGTAACGTCCCACAGGCAGTTCCTCAGTTTACTTACTTAAATACACAGCAAGACTCCCCATCAGAGTTACTGACATCCAGCATCAAATCCTTTTATAATCTCACTGCAGTTCACACCCATCAACGGAGATTAAATTCAGCCGGGTCAGCCGGGACAAGCATACCAATGAATTGTCTTTAAATTGACCTATCTGCTGTGAAGACCAAAGCTCAGGGAATGTTACTAACTGACTCCTACCTTGCAAACGGGAGATAGATTGGAAACACTTTAAAGTGTTTGGGGAGTGAACCCAATGGAGAACAAACAGAGAGATACAGCAAGAGAACCATAACCTGTAATGCCTCTAACAGCGCAGAGCCTCATGGCTGGTCTGTCAATCATTGCAAAGCTTCCTTCCTCAGCACAGACTCTGAATGTTGCAGCTTCACACCAAGTACAGTAGCAGTGTGCAAGTGTGAGATCAAGAACTAGAACCTGTGAGTGGAATTTTCCGGTCCTGCCAGCAGTGGAAATTGTGGCCAGCAGGGGCACTAAATTTGGCGTGATGGAAAAAATCCATTTCCCATCAGGGGAAATTAGTTTGAACTTAGAACCGGTTAGGCCTATATCCCTTGGAGTTTAGAAGAATGCGAGGTGATCTTATTGAAACATACAAGATCCTGAGGGGATTTGATAGGTTGAATATCCGGAGGATATTTCTTTCTGCTTCCGGGGGAAGATTAAAACTATGGGCATAGTTCAAAAATAAGAGGACTGTCTTTTAAGACAGAGATGAGGAGAATTTTTTTCTCCCAAAGTATTGTTGGAGTGTGAAATTCCCTTTGACATAATGTCATGGAGGCTGGGGCATTCATTTTATTCAAGGCTGAGTTAGAAAGATTTTTGTTAGGCAAGGGAGTTAAGGGTTATGGGGAGCAGACAAGAACGTTGAGCTGAGACCACAACCAGATCTGCCTTGATCTTATTGAGCGGTGGAGCAAGCACCAAGGGCTGAATGGCCTACTCATGCTCCTGTGTTCTCCTGACTTTGAGTGGGTTAAAAGCGTATGGAGTTTCCCACTGATCTATGTTGCGAACCACATTTGCATTTGTTCGCATCTCACGAATGCTCATTAAAAGGCAAACTTGCCGGAATTTAGTTCCCCCTCCACATTAAGTGCCCCACCAGGGGATAATTAGAACGGCCTGTTTCCTGACTGTATATAAGTGGCCTTCATCTGTCAAGCTTCACTTTATCAATGACTTTGAGGTCCACGGATGTTGCTTTCTCTTTCTTGGGGACCGCGCATAACTTCACTCATATTGAGTGCCATTGGCAAAAACAGCGCCAAGGCTGGACAAGGGACGCAGGCGAAGGCTGGAAGTGGGGGTTAGGGGGGGTAGGAGTGAAGGTTAGACAGGGGAGGCAGGAGGCAGGTTTATGGGGCAAGGGTGGGGAGGGTGCCCAGTAAAGGGGAGCTCTATCAAGGGAAGGGGTGGAGGGGAGAACATCCTGGGAAGGAAGAGTGAGTGTGTCTGGGGAAAGAAGACAGGATCGGTGGCATTGATGGTGGGGCCCTGGACAGAAAACAGGGTACAGGTGATAGGAGGGAACAGTCACAGTCAGGGGAGGAAGTGGGATGCGTAGGGTGGCAGGTCCAGGGTGAGAGTCTGGTAGGTTTGGGTAGTTCATAGAGGGGAATAAGACAGTGGCTCAGGTAATGGGAGTGGGGGATCAGGTTGGGCATGGGGGTGATAACAAGTGTTGGCTCTGAGGGGAGGTATGGCATGTGGAGCTGGATCGTGATAGGGTCCAGGGACCTGGGGGAGGGGGTGTTCAAGGGTGACAGAGGGGAGAGGAATGATGATGGGGGGGGGGATGTTGGCGGGTGATGGGGGAGGGTAGAAGGTGGTGGAGTGAGTTTGGAAAGTGACACGCGACATTTTTCCAATCTGATCTTGACCACGCAGTTAGTCAGTCAGTGAGATCCCTCGAGGTGGGAGGAAGGTCTTTTCAGGTTGGTGGAGTTCAAGGTCAGCACATGTCGCCAATTAAAGGGACACCCTAATAATTGTGATGCAACTGGATTTCAACAATGCTCAGTTGTGTTCCCCTCTCTATGGTGAAGCTCCACATCGCAGCAGGTTTGTTCCCATAGCATCGAAACCCCAGCAAGGTGTGAAGCTGCCTTTCATTCTGTGTCATTTGCCATCGGCTGTAGTCAGAGGCAGGGATGCAGGAAGGGAGGGAGGTAGAATGCCTCCAAGGGGCACGGCTGGTGGAGGGCAGCCAATTTGCAACTCCAAACCTCCATCCTCCTGAGTGAATGGTCATGACTGACAAGGATCATGTGGTTAGTCTTTCTATGTTGCCAAGGCAATGGTCTCTCTATTGAGTTTTGAGGATAGTGGAGACAAGAGGAAAAGTGTCCACTTGAGGTTGCTTGCAAATGGATCTCATTATCCTGGTCAAAAGAACAACGTCCCCATATGCATTCATGTACGAACAGGAGGATTACTCATCTCTAATTCTCCAGGATATCCTTTACCTGGAGGGGGTGGGGATGCCATGTCTAAGAGAGGCCAGGCTTAGCACTTGCCTGTTGACTTTGAGATGGAGGGAAACCTGTAAAGAACATGCTCACTTAATACATCACTTGAATTTGTTCACACATCCACTGAGGCATCCACTGCAGGCAACCCTGCCTTGGTAATGGCTCTCATCCAGACCAGGATAAGGAGTGCCCACTGCAGATTGGCACAGGGCCATAAGAAGCAAGGACCTGTGCAGCAAGATGCAGTGGGGCCTCCACACGAGAAGAAGCTGGCAAACATGGACCACTACAATGCCGAGCATTGGCCCAACCATGGGTGCATCACTTGCAGTGCTCTTACCTAGGGATGAGCAAAAGGCAATGCCAGAGGTGCCCTCATATGTCCCGGGATGTGTTTGCTCACATCTGTCAGCTTCGCCAGTATGAGCTGCAGCTGCAAGGACTCCGTGTGAGTAATGCGGAGCTCCTGGCCTGCAAAGAATGAATGTGTGTCCAGTTGCCATTTAAATATGGCGCCAGGACCTTTGACCCCGATGAAGGTGTCTTCCTGCTCACCCCATGATGAGATTCACCGAGCTCCTCGCAGGTGCATAATTAATGAACTGAAATGCAGATTGTGCGTATTCACCCATCCTGCCACCCAGCAGGAATCACGCCTTCTTGCCCGCACGCCACCGGACTTAGTCTCCAGAATGGAAAATTCTGCCCTGTAACTCCCCAGGCCAGAGATAAACATGGGGATTCCATGGAGTCAAACCTCATCACAGCACAAATCCAGCGAGAGCAGCAAAAAGCTGCAGCTTTCTCAGAAATTGGAGAGGAGAGATTGCCAATCTCTGACCCACTAAGTTCCACTCCCAAACCTCCAACGTGTATGATCTCGCTCCCGGTATGGATCGGGAATGAAAATTCTTGAAAAATTGCCAAGATTTTCATAAGCTCATAAGAAATAGGAACAGTAGACCATTCATCCCCTCAAGCCTGCTCTGCCTTTCCTGCCCACTCCCCATATCCCTCAATTCCCTGTGAGAACAAAAATATGTATATCTTAGCCTTAAATATATTCAACGAAATGGCATCCATAATCCTCTGGGGTAGAGAATTCCAAACAGTCACAACAAATTGAGTGAAGAAATTTGTCATCTCAGTCCTAAATAACTGCTCCGTGGTCTAGGTTCCCCAGATCAGGAAATCAATCTCTCTGTCTAATCTGTCAAGCCCCTTCAGAATCCTATGTGTTTCAATGTGATCACCTCTCAATATTCTAAACTCCAGAGAATATAGACCAGCCTCTTGTCATAGGTCAACCCTCTCATCCCAGGGAGCAATTTAGTGAAACTTCGCTGCACTAGCTTCAATGCAAGTATATCCTTCCTTAAAAATTTTGATCAAAACTGCACATGGTATTCTAGACGTGGTCTCAACAAAGCTCAGTACAATTGTAGGAAGACTTCTTTATTCTTGTGTTCCAATCCACTTGCAACAAAGGCCAATATCCCATTTGCCTTCCTAATTTTTTGCTGTAACTCCATGCTAACTTTTTTGTGTTCCTTGTATGAGTACACCCAACTCTCTCTGAACATCAACATTTACAAGTTTCACAACATCTTTAAAATGTTCTACTTTTCTAATCTTACTACCAAAGTGAATAAAGTTTCGATGATCTTGGCAATCCGAGGCTCACCCGATCCAATCTCTTCTCCAAGAATTCCAGGAGCAGATTGACAGCATCCATGTTCATTCCCAGATACTCAACAGAGCCCAGCTGAACTCTGGGGGTGAGCAGGACATCCAAACACATCAGGGGTAGATTCCCCAACAGGTTCACCGTGTGACTGTGAAAACAAACAGGAAACAAGTGGGAGGACAACACACTCAGCTCAATCTCAGCTTTCTCACACCCACACACCCATCTCACATGTCCATACATACACACACTGTCACATGCACACGTACAACTCAGACCCTGTTCTCTCACACACCCTCACGTATACACAGTGTCATGCACCCAATTCTCACACGAATGTGCACCCAGCCGTCTCACACACACTTCCACACCCAGGTCTCTCACACACACTTCCACACCCAGGTCTCTCACACACACTTCCACACCCAGGTCTCACATACACCTCTACACTCAGGTCTCACACACACACTTCCACACCCAGGTCTCACACACACACTTCCACACCCAGGTCTCACACAGACGCTTCCACACCCAGGTCTCACACAGACACTTCCACACCCAGGTCTCACACACACTTCCACACCCAGGTCTCTCACACACACCTCTACACCCAGGTCTCACACACACTTCCACACCCAGCTCTGACATGCCCCAGCTCTCAGACACATACCCAGCTCTTGAACAGACACACATACACAACCCCAATACACACACACCCACACAGTCACCCACTCAGCTTTCACACACACACACCCAAGCTACATCCACATCCAGCTCACAAACGCATATACACACACCCACATATACCCAACTCTCTCACACACACAGACACATACCTAGCTCTGTCACACAACCCAATACACACTACACAAACACCCACGCCCCCCCAGCTCACATACACACCCAGTTATCTCCCTCTCACATACATACACATAACCCCACCCCCACACCTCACACACACAGACACACAGACATCCAACTCTCACCCACACGCACATGCCCCTCTCTCTCACACACTCAGACTAGGATCTACCCAGATTATCACCACCCCAGTTGGACCTTTCCTTTGTGCAGCTTTCATCTCAAGATGTTTTGAAGAGTTTACTTTCTTTGCAGGTTTATTGTAAACAATTCTTTCTGGGCAAACTTGGTGAGAAATGACCAGATGATTAGGTGTTGTAGGACTGATTGTCAGATATTTGGAGAAGGCATAATTTACAGTGATATGGGACAAGTGCAGAGAGACTGGGACTAATTGGATGGCTCTTTCAAAGAGCTAGCAGGCACAATGGGCTGAATGGCCTCCTCCATGCTGTTCAATTCTAGGTAACGGTAATCAATGAAGGAACAGTGATCTATATCTAACCAGTGACATAATCTTGCATATTCTCACTCTCATTCCTGTACTAGTTCAATTGGTTGCTTATTACTTAGCAAGTTATTATCTATTTACTTAAAACTGGTTAACAACAGGTTAAAATGACCTAACAAAGGAATATAACAAGGCAGTACAACTTCAGAAGAAATTAGATCCATGGGTTTAATACCCAACTCAGGAGCTGAGGGGGAGGCTGGGAGAAATGTCAAGTGACTGAAATCTCTCTCCAAGGGAAGACTGTCACTCCTGGAATAAACTGCAGCATCTCAGTTTATTATCTTGAGATTCTCTAAAGTTAGGAAAATCCCAGGCAGCTTTAAAAAGAGCACACGAGCAGAAGTCAATTCATCCTGACTGATGAGACTGCAGAACTCACACAGAAGTCATATGGGATTCCAACCATTTTATAATACACGAATATGGATGGACATATTTTAACACCACACCAAATGATAGTCCATCCTTGATTTCCCAGAGCCAGGAGTCTGAGGTTCCATCTAACTTCA
Organism: Carcharodon carcharias; assembly: GCF_017639515.1. NCBI lineage: Eukaryota > Metazoa > Chordata > Chondrichthyes > Lamniformes > Lamnidae > Carcharodon > Carcharodon carcharias. Next base: position 39,083,788 of record NC_054476.1, on the reverse strand, counting down.
GGATCATCATCCTGGTGAATCTACACTCTCTCTGGCTTCAAGCTCCTTTCTATAATGGGGTTCAAACCTGCATCCAATGTCCAACAGTGACCAAACCATTGCCTTATACAAATTCATAATTATTTCATATGCACTATGCCCCTACTCATGGGACCAAAATTCTTTATAACTTTATCTCCCAGCAATCACACTTTCAGGGAATTGTCTATTTGAACCTGATGAGCCACTGTTCATCTTCAGCCTTCAACATCTTTCCATCGACCGCTTCACTCCCTGTCCTTGTCTTTCTTTCCAAATTTTAATACTTCACACATTAAAACCCAACTGCCATCTTTCTGCCCATTACACTAATTGTCTATACTTTCCTGTAGCATTTCACTGACAAACCGGCTTCTTTCATGTTCTCCCAGAATCAAACTCCAAATCATTGATCAATACCGAGACCAAAAGCAGGCCCAGCACTGACACAGGAGTTGTGGGGGAGGGGCACACAGGTGGAGGAAAGGTTCACCCATCCCAGCACTGACACGGGTGATGGGAAGGTTTACCCATCTCAGCACTGACCCTGGGAGATAGCGGGTTCACCCCTCCTAGCACTGAACCCAGGGGAAGAGAGGCTGGGAGGTTCACTCCCAGCACTGACCTGGGGGAGGAGGACGTTCACCCCTGCTAGCACTAACCCTGAGTGGGGGGGGGGGGGGGGGTTCACCATTATGAACCCTTGTACAGTATGAGCACACCCACTTATTCCAATTCTGTTTCCTGCTCACCAACAACATTCTTTCCACATGCCTGAGCTTTTCTAGAAGTTCCTATGTGACAGTCTAACAACCTGAAAACTTGTTGATGCTGCACCCATTGCACTTCCTGTATCTAGTCACTGCTCACTGCTCAAAAGGCTCAATTAAATTGGTCAGACATAACTTGCCTTTAAAAAATCAGAATACAATGATGCAGTGGTTCTGTTGCTGGACTAATAATCCAGTCAACATGAGTTCAACTCTGGCCAAGGCAGTTTGAGAAATAGTTCACTAATGTCCTTCTGCAACATGGTTTACACTTAACTGCCCCTCTGCAATGGCTTAGCGAGGCATTCTGTTATATCAAACCCGTCTGCAGCAGTTCAAGAAGGCAGGCTCACCACCACCACCTTCTCAAGGGCAATTAGGGATGGGCAACAAATGCTGACTTTGTCAGCCACGTGACATCCCCTGAGGAAATTTTAAAAACACATCCATACTAGCTATTCCTGATTAACTGATCCACTCCTAAACAATTTATTCTTGGATTATGGATTCTACATATTTTTGCAGAATTTCCATTCACTAATAGAGTCATAGAGGTCTACAGCACAGAAAAAGGCCCTTCAGCCCATCAAGTCTGCACCGGTCAACAAGTACCTAACTATTCTAATCTCATTTTCCAGCACTAGGCCCATAGCCTTGTATGCCATGGCATTACAAGTGCACACCCAAATACTTCTTAAATGTTATGAAGGTTTCTGCTCTACCACCCTTTCAGGCAGTGAGTTCCAGATTCCCACCACGCTCTGAGTGAAAAAATTCTTCCTCAAATCCCCTCTAAACCTCCTGACCCTTGCCTTAAATCTATGCCCCCTGGTTATCGATCCCTCCACCAAGGGGAAAAGTTCCTTCCTGTCTACCCTATCTATGCCTCTTATAATTTTATACACCTCAATTACGTCCCCCCTCAATCTCCTCTGCTTCAGGGAAAATACCCACAGTCTATCCAATCTCACCTCATAATTTAAACTCTCCAGCCCAGGCAACATCCTGGTAAATCTCCTCTGCACTCCCTCTAGTGCAATCACATCCTTCCTATAATGCGGATTTCATAACTGCACGCAATACTCTAGCTGTGGTCTTACCAGTGTTTTATACAGTTCCAGCATAACCTCCCTGCTCTTATATTCTATGCCTCAGCTAATAAAGGCAAGTATCCCATACGCCTTCTTAACCACCTTATCGACCTCCTCCACCACCTTAAGGGACCTGTGGACATGCACACCAAGGTCCCTCTGATCCTCAGTACTTCCCAGGGTCCTACCATTCATTGTGTATTCCTGTGCCTTGTCTGTCCTGCCCAAATGCACCACCTCACACTTAGCTGGATTAAATTTAATTTGTCGCTGATCAGCCAATCTGACCAGCCCATCTATATCTTTCTGTAATCTAAGGCTATCCTCCTCACTATTTACCACCTCACCAATTTTCGTGTCATCTGTGAACTTACTGATCGACCCTCCTACATTCAAGTCTAAATTGTTAATATATCCAACAAACAGCAAGGGACCCAACGCCAATCCTTGTGGAACCCTGCTGGACACAGGCATCCAGTCACAAAATGACGCCTCGACCATCACCCTTTGCTTCCTGCCACTCAGCCAATTCTGGATCCAATTTGCCAAATTTCCTTGGATCCCATGGGCTCTTACCTTCCTTATCAGTCTCCCATGCGGGACCTTATCAAAAGCCTTGTTGAAGTCCAAGTAGAACACGTCAAATGCATTGCCCTCATCTACACACCTGGTCACCTCTTCGAAAAATTCAATCAAATTGGTCAGACATGACCTCCCCTTAACAAAACCATGCTGACTGTCCTTGATTAATCCCTGCCTCTCCAAGTGTGGATTAATTTTGTCCCTCAGAATTGCTTCCAATAGCTTCCCCACCACTGAGGTTATATTGACTGGCCTGTAGTACCCTGGTTTATCCCTCCTCCCTTCTTGAATAACGGTATCACATTGGCTGTCCTCCAGTCCTCTGGCACCTCTCCTGTGGCCAGAGAGGTATTGAAAATTATTGCCAGTGCCCCTTGCCTCACTCAACAGCCTGGGATACATTTCATCCGGGCCTGGAGATTTATCTACTTTTAAGTTTGCCCGACCATTTAGAGCCTCCACCCTTTCTATGCTAATTTCTTTAATTACATCACAGTCCTTCTGCCTCATTTCCATACCCACATCGTCCCTCTCACTTGTGAACACCGACACAAAGTATCCATTTAGAACCCTACCTACATCTTCCGGCTCCACACACAAATTACCACTATGGTCGTTAATGGGCTCTCCTCTTTCCCTAGTTATCCTTTCACTCTTAATGTAAAATAACTTTGGATTTTCCTTTATTTTACCTGCTAATGTTTTTTCTTGCCCCCTTTTTGCTCTCCTAATTTCCTTTTTAAGTTACCCCCTACACATTCTAAACTCCACTAGGGCTTCAGCTGTTTTGAGCCCTCGATATCTGCCATAAGCCTCCCCTTTTCTCTTTATCCAATCCTATATATTCCTCAACATCCAGGGTTCCCTGGATTTGTTGGTCCTTTATCTTTACTGGAATATGTTGGCCCTGTACTCTCCCCATTTCCTTCTTGAATGAGTCCCATGCAGATTTACCTAAAAGTAGCTGCTCCCAGTCCACTTTGGCCAAATCACATCTGATCTTATTAAAATTAGCCTTCCCCCATTTTAGAACTCAGACTTCTGGCCCATCCTTGTCCTTTTCCCATAACAACCTTGAATCTAATGGAGTTATGATCACTATCTGCAAAATACTCCCCCACTGAGACCTCTACCACTTGCCTGGCTTCATTCCCTAAAATTAAGTCCAGGTCTGCCCCCTCTCTTGTAGGACCTTCTATGTAATGGCTTAAAAAGCTCTCCTGGATGCATTTTAAGAATTCCGCTCCCTCTAAACCTATCACACTATAGCTGACCCAGTTAATGTTGGGGAAATTGAAATCACCCACTATTACTATACTATTATTTTTACACTTGACTTTACTCTACCTGATTTGTTCATCTATCCCTTTGTTTGATTCTTCACAAGAGATTATTAGCAAAAATTAAAGTGTATGGAATCGGAGATAACCAAGCGAGATGAATCAGTAATTGGGTGGAAGATGGAAAACGGGGATAAAGTGAATATTCTCTGATTGCTGATGTGTGACTCGTGATGTCCTCACAGGCATCTGTACTGAGCCTCAGCTTTTCATCATACTTATCAATGACTTAAATGGAGGAATGGAGAGGTGTTTATTCCAAGTTTGCTGACGAAACTGAATACGGCAAAGGCTATGTGCCCTGAGCTGCGCCCCTTCGCCAAGCTCTACCAATACAGCTACAGCATTGGCATCTACCCAGTATTGTGGAAAATTGTCCCGATATGACTTGACTGCAAAAAGCAGAACAATTCCAACCCGGCCAATTACTGTCCCATCAGTCTACTCTCAATCATCAGCAAAGTGATCGAGGCGGGTGGCAACGGTGCTATCAAGCAGCATTTATTCAGCAATAGCCTGCTGATTGATGCTCAGTCTGAGTTCCACCAGGGTCACTCAGCTCCTGACCTCATGACAGCCTTTGTACAAACATGGGCAAATGAGCTGAACTAAAGAGCTGAAGTGAGGGAGACTGCCCTTGACATCAAGGCAGCATTTGACTGAGTGACGTCAAGGAACCCTGTCAAAACTGAAGTCAATGGGAATCAGGGGGAAAACGCTCCACTGGTTTGAGGCAGACCTAGCACACAGGAAAATGGTTGTGGTTGTTGGAGGTTAATCATCTCAGCTCCAGGACATCACTGCAGGAGTTCCTCAGGGTAGTGTCTTCGGCCCAACCATCTTCAGCTGCTTCATCAATGACCTTCCCTCCATCATAAGGTCATAAGTGGGGATATCCGTTGATGACTGCACAATGTTCAGCATCATTTGTAACTCCTCAGATACTGAAGCTGTCCGTGTCCATATGCAGTAAGCCCTGGGCAACATTCAGGCTGGGCTGATAAGTGACAAGGGATATTCATGCCAAACAAATGTCAGGTATTGATCATGTCCAACAAGAAAGAATTCAACTTTTGCCCCTTGACTATCAGTAACATTACCATTGCTGAATCCCCCACTATCAACATCCCTGGGACCATCTACTGCATTAACCTTCCCCACAGTTTCTGTTACTCCCATAAAGAATTTGCTAAGTTTGATTAAATCTGACCTGCCTTTTAGAAATAAACGCTATTTCCTTATCGTATTCAAGATATTTTGTTATTTTACAATATAGACATTAACCTAACTAGTTTATTGTTCCATAAATTAGTTCTCACTCTTCTTTTGAAGACAACAATGAAGTTTCAAAGTGGGGTAAACAGGGCAGAAGGTTACTAGCTGGCGGGGCAGAGTGGGAATGCAGTGACCCCACATTGCTGACCCTACCTGTGCAGTTCCTCCGTTCTGTCCTCTCCGTCTGCTTTGACCAGGAGGCAGTATCGCAGGATGGCGACCAGATGGCGATAAAGAGCAGCATCTTCCTGTCCGTACAAGGAATAAGGGTTATATCACAGCCAAATATCAGCAATCCAGACACCTCTCTAAGTATTATAGCCTCCTTCAACAAATACTGGCGTATCTCTAAGACCCTGCTTCAGAGAGAGTGATTTTTAGAGAGAGTATCAAATGCATAAACCTTGGAATCGTTGAAAGAACAATTGGATTCAGTAGTGAAGGAACTTTAGGGTCACTCTGGGTTGATTTACCAAGATGGGCTGAATAGCCACCTTAACCCACAATTATCATGAGACACTGCAAACAAATTGGTCACAGCTATTAGGGACTGTGGCTGAAGTGATTCCTCAAGGAAGCGCTGCACAGTCAGAGGGGCAGTACTGAGGGAGAAGTGCACGGTCAGAGGGGCAGTACTGAGGGTGCAGTGCACTGTCAGACGAGCAGTACTGAGAGAGAACTGCACTGTCAGAGGGGCAGTACTGAGGGAGAACTGCACTGTCAGAGGGGCAGTACTGAGGGAGAACTGCACTGTCAGAGGGGCAGTACTGAGGGAGAACTGCACTGTCAGAGGGGCAGTATTGAGGGAGAACTGAACTGTCAGAGGGGCAGTACTGAGGGAGAACTGCACTGTCAGAGGGGCAGTACTGAGGGAGAACTGAACTGTCAGAAGGGCAGTACTGAGGGAGAACTGCACTGTCAGAGGGGCAGTACTGAGGGAGAACTGCACTGTCAGAGGGGCAGTACTGAGGGAGATCTGCACTGTCAGAGGGGCAGTACTGAAAGAGCATTGCACTGTCAGAGAGACAGTACTGAGGGAGCACTGCACTGTCAGATGGGCAGTACTAAGGGTGCACTGCACTGTCAGAGAGGCAGTACTGAAGGAGCGCTGCACTGTCAGATGGGCAGTACTGAGGGTGCACTGCACTGTCAGAGAGGCAGTAATGAAGGAGCGCTGCACTGTCAGATGGGCAGTACTGAGGGTGCGCTCAACTGTCAGAGAGGCAGTACTGAAGGAGCGCTGCACTGTCAGATGGGCAGTACTAAGGGTGCACTGCACTGTCAGAGGGGCAGTACTGAAGGAGCACTGCACTGTCAGAGGGACAGTACTGAGGGAGCACTGCACTGTCAGATGGGCAGTACTGAGGGTGCACTGCACTGTCAGAGAGGCAGTACTGAAGGAGCGCTGCACTGTCAGATGGGCAGTACTGAGGGTGTGCTGAACTGTCAGAGAGGCAGTACTGAAGGAGCGCTGCACTGTCAGATGGGCAGTACTGAGGGTGCGCTGAACTGTCAGAGGGGCTGTGATGAGGGAGCACTGCACTGTTAGAAGTGCTGATTTTTAGGTGAGATGTTAATCTGGGGCCTTGTCTGCCTGCTCATGTGAATTCAAAGAAGTGCAATGGAGTTCTTCCCGCTGTCCTGGACACCATCAGCTTTGTCAGACATGATTTACATAGAAAGTAACAGCAAAGAAACAGGTCATTTGGCCTAACAGGTTCATGCCGATGTTTGTGCTCCACATGAGCATGATTTCACCCTATTTCATCTCACCCTCTCATCATATCCTTTCATTCGTTTCTCCCTCTTATTATGTAGCTTCCCTTTAAATGTATCTATTCTATTCACCTCAACTACTCCTTATGGTAGCGAGTTCCACTCTCACCATTCCCTGGCACAAGAAGTTTATCCTGAATTCCTGATTAGATTTATTAGTGACTATCTTATTTTTTTTTGGAAAAATATACTTTATTCATAAAATATCAGAAAGAACATTATAAAACATTTCTAAATGGCTATCACAAAAAGTGCAATCATATTCAACTTTTACACATGGATCATGAGGTACTTCAATACAATCAATGAATATTACAGTCATTTCAATATGGTCATTACAGTCAGAGTGCAATGGGATTGGAGTTATCGATATACATCATGTTGCACTCTGAGGTGCTTCAATACAATTATAACACATTTAGTATTCACTACCTAGATTTATTGTGAGCTGTACAGCCAGAGGGGTCTATACAGTTTCCAGCCCCTCGGTGCACTATGGCAGAAAGGTCTTAGACAGTGCCTTTGCAGCGGCTGCCCCAAACTTTAGTACATCCCTCAGCACATAGTCCGGGACCTTGGAATGTGCCAGTCTGCAACACTCGGTCGGGGACAACTCTTTGGACTGGAAGACCAACAAGTTTCGGGCAGACCAAAGAACATCTTTCACCAAGTTGATCTTCCAGCTGCAGTTGATGTTTGTCTCGATGTGGGAACAGCCCATAGAGTACAGACTCCTGTATTGCAGGACTGCTCGCGATGAACCTTGACAAAAACCACTGCATCTCTCTCCAGATCTTCTTTGCAAAGGCACATTCCACAAGGAGGTGAACAATAGTCTCTTCCCCACCAAAGCCACCTCGAGGGCAATGTGCAGAGGGGGTGAGACTCCTGGCGTGTAGGAAGGATCTGACAGGGAGGGCCTTTCTCACCACCAGCCAAGCACCATCTTGGTGCTTGTTGGAATGTTCTGGCGGTGAGGCATTCTGCCAAATGACTTTAACAGTCTGATCAGGGAACCATCTGACAGGATCCACCATCTCCTTTTCCCGCAGGGCCTCTAGGATGTTATGTGCCGACCACCGCCTGATGGACTTGTGGTCAAAGGTATTTCTCTGCATAAATTTTTCCACAAGGGACAGGTGGTATTTGTATTATAATTGTATTTCCACAAGGTGGTACGGCACGGTCCAACTACTTGGAGCATTTCGCAGCAACATGGCCAGACACATCCTTTGTAACACCAGGGACAGGTAGAACTTCAGCACATTATAACACTTGGTGTTTGCGTACCGAGGGTCTATGCACAGCTTGATGCAGCTGCTCACAAAGATGCCCATCAGGATGAGGGCGATGTTGGGCACATTTTTCCCCCTTTATCTAGAGACTTGTACATCACGTCCCTGCGAACACAATCCATTTTCGACCTCCAGGTAAAGCTCGGGTGATCACCATCGCTGCAGGGCCAGACTGCACCACGTACAGCAACACCGAGAGTGCCTCACACCTGATGACCAGATTCTTACCCGCAATGGAGAGGGAGCATCACTCCCACATGCTCAGTTTTCTTTCCACCATAGCCACTCGCTCCTTCCAGTTTCTAACGCATGCCCTGGTCCCTCTGAACCATGACCCCAGCACCTTCAGGCTATTAGCTCTGATGGTGAAGGGGCCAAAAGATTGGTCAGCCCAGTTCCCAAAGAACATGGCCTCATTTTTGCCATGATTTACCTTGGCTCTCGAGGCCAGGTTGAACTGGTCACAGACGTGGATCAGTCTGCGCACCGACAGCGGACCCGAGCAGAAGACGGCAACATCATCCATGTACAGGGAGGCTTTGAGCTGAGTACATCCACTGCCTGGGATCGTCACTCCTCTTATGCCCGGATCCTTTCTGATGGACTCAGCAAAGGGTTCTATGTGACACACAAACAGGACAGGGGAAAGGAGGGCAGCCCTGCCTGACTCCAGATTTAATTGGAAAGCTTTCTGATTCCCACCCATTGATTGAAACTGCGATACTGATATTAGTGTAGAGCAGTTGGATCCAGTTGCGGATTCCCACCCCAAACCCCATTTTGGAGAGCACATCCACCATGTAGGTGTGCGATATTCTGTCAAACACCTTCTCTTGATCCAGGCTAATGAGGCAGGTGGCCACACCCTTGTCCCCTGTCCTGCACAAAGGCAGTCATATCCCTGAGTAGCGCAAGGTTGTCAGAGATCTTCCTGCCAGGCACAGCACAGGTCTGGTCAGGGTGGATCACCAACTCCAGAGAGACTTGACCCAATGACCTTGAATAGGATCTTATAGTCTGCAGCCAACAGTGAAATGGGCTGCTAATTTCTGATTTCCTCCCTTTCCCCCTTGTGCTTGTAGATGAGGCTGATGATGACTTTCCTCATGGATTCTGACATGCTGCCGGCCAGGAGCATACTCTCGTACACTTCTAGCAGGTCTGGGCTGGTCCAGTGCCACAGAGCCGAATACAACTCAGCCGGCAAGTTGTCGCTTCCGGGAGTCTTACTATTTTATATTGATGCTCCCTTATGGCCCCTAAAACTGGTCTCAGCCACAAGTGGAAACATCTCTTTCTCTACTTATCAAACCCCTTCATCGTTTTTAAAGTCTCCATCAGGTAACCCCTCAGCTTCCTCTTTTCTGGAGGAAAAAACACTGGCCTGTTCAATTTTTCCTGATGGGTGTAACCACTCAGTTCTGCTATCATCCTAGTAATTTTTTTTTGCATCTTCTCCAGTTTCTCTATATCTTATAATATGAAGATCAGAACTACGTGCAGTAATCCAAGTGTGATCTAAGCAAGGTCCAATACAAGTTTAACATAACCCCTGTGCTTTTCAATTCTCTCTCTTGGAATGAACCCCAGTGCTTGGTTTGATTTTTTCAATAGGCTTACAAACCTGTGTCGCTACTTTTTGTGATTTGTCTACCTGTACCCTGGGATCCTTCGGTTCCTCTACCCCACTCAGATTCTTATTTCCTGAGGACAACGTTGACCCTTATTCTTCTTCCTAAAATGTACCAGCTCATAACAGTCTATATCGGAAACATTTGCTAATTACATGGCGCTCTGCAAGGTTATCAATGTCTTCTCATATTTTGTCACAGTCCTCCTCTCCATTAACTACATCCCCCAAATTTTGAAATTGTATTCCTGATTCCCAATTCAAATAGTTTCTGTAAATGGTGAAGAACAATGGCCTCAATATTGTGGAACACCAATTCCCTTTCTCCTCTTTATAAAGCTGTGTTGGCTAGCATCAATTATCTGAACAACTATTCATTTTCTCCCTTATCACAGCCTCTAGGGCCTTATAGGAAGGTACGATTGGAGTGAGAGGAACAAAAGGACTCACCTCATCCACTTCTCTTTTGTTCAAGTCAAAAGTGATGTTGAAGAGGATCTTCAGGATTTCCATTGCGCAGTCAGTTTGCTGACGGGCCAGCGGAGGTCCATCAGTGGCCACCTCATACATGTCTGACCACCTCACACTCAGTGTGCTCTCCAGAGCATCAGTCAGCAGACTCACACCACGCAGCTCCTGACCCAGTTGTCTGCGGATGTCCAACCTCAGAGCCGTGAGGAGGAAGAGCAGGCGGCAGTCAAAGAATTTGATGTCATGCGTCAGGTTCTTCCCATTGTAAAGTTTGAGTCGCTCGGTGAGACCGAACACCATGCAGCTTTCCGCACCGATCGCCTGCGCTGTGGGGCTGTTGAACACCACGTTGCAGAGGCATTTCAGGGCCTCAACTATCACATCAACGTCAGGCATCCCATCCAAGTGTTCTTCACTATAATCAATTCCAGCATGTTTGGCCAGAGCCCGCATGGCTCCCCTGGTGGTGAATGGCCTCAGGTTGTTCTTGTCCCGGGATAGAATGCGCACTGTTCCCAAACAGGCCACCTGGCATGCTGGCTGCAAATCCCGCTCCAGAAACTTGATCACCAACTTGCCGAGTTTCTGGGAACAAAATCAAATGAAAAAATACAATCACGTGAGGAAACGGTTCACAGCTGAAGTTATTCGTGTCTTTAAAACCTGGTACACTGTTATATTCACTGTGGCCATCACAAGGCAGATGTTAATGAAAGGGGTGCCTGCCATAGGGAACAGTTGATCTCGCCTTTCAAGCTCTTGTAAACATTATCTAGATCAGGCTTGTCCAAACTTTTCGTGTGGTGGAGGGAGCCACATTTCAAAATTTTTCTCACTCGAGGGGCCAATGAACAAATTTCAGAAAGATAATGTTTGGCGCAACTTTAAACATGAATTTTTAAAAAAGTGCTGAGGTGTGAAAAGGAACATCTGGCTGAGCAAAAAAACAATGAGTAATAAATAAAGATGAATATTTGGGTGTAAGAGGGTTAGTGTGTGTCCGGCTCACTCACCCTCAGCAACTGTGTGCAGTTGAGGGTGAATGAGAACCCTAAAACTGGGAATGAGCCAGACTTAAGAACACACTCCCTCCACACTCACACTCTCTCTCTTCACCCCTTGCGCTCTCTCCCTCCCGCCCCTCGTGCCCCCTCCCTCCCAGCCCTTCGCACCCTCTTCTTCGTCCCTTCACACCCTCTCCCTCACCATCTCTCTCTCTCTTCTACCCTCACACATTATCTCTTTCCCCCGTCACACTCGCCCACTCTCTCCTTTCCCCTCACATTCTCTCTCTCTGTCCCCCTCCTCCTTGCACTCCCTCTTTCCCCCTCGCACTCTCTCCTCTTTGCTCTCTCTCCCCCGAATTCTCTCTCCCCCTTCCCTCTCGCACTCTCTCTTCCCCTTTCCCCCTTGCACTCTCTCTTCCCCTTTCCACCTCACACTCTCTCTCTCCCTCACCCCCTCGCACTCTCTCTCTCACCCCTCACATTCATTTTCCCTCTCCCCCTCGCACTCACTCTCCCTGTTCCCCTTGCTCTCTCTCGTGCTCTCCACCTCGCTCTCTTTCCCGCTCCCCATCGCACCCTCTCTCCCCGTTTACCCCTCGCACTTTGCATCCCCTTACACCCTCGCACTCTCTCCCCCTTTCTCCCTCGCACCCCCTCTCTCTCTCCCTCCTTCTCCCCCTCGCACTCTCTCACTCCCCCACCCCCTCGCACTCTCTCTTCTCTCTCTCATCCCCTCGCACTCTCTCCCTCCCTCTCCCCCTCGCACTCTCTCTTCTCTCCCCCTCGCACTCTCTCTCCTCCTCGCACTCTCTCCCCCTCGCACTCTCCCTTGCACTGTCTCTCTCTCTATCTCTCCTTCGCACTCTCTCTCTCCTTCACACTCTCTCTCTCTCTCTCGCTCCCTCGCACTCTCTCTCTCTCTGCCTCGCACTCTCTCTCTCTCTGCCTCGCACTCTCTCTCTCGCTCTCTCTACCTCGCACTCTCTCTCCCTCGCACTCTCTCTCTGCCTCGCACTCCCTCCCTCACACTCTCTCCCTCCCTCGCACTCTCTCTCGCACTCTCTCTCTCTCCCTCGCACTCTCTCTCTCCCTCGCACTCTCTCTCCCTCGCTCCATCTCTCTCTCTCCCTCCCTCGCATTCTCTCTCTCTCCCCCTCCCTCGCAGTCTCTCTCTCCCTCACACTCTCTCTATCTCTCTCCCTCGCACTCTCTCTCTCCCTCGCACTCTCTCTCTCCCTCCCTCGCACTCTCTCTCTCTCTCCCTTGCACTCTCTCTCTCTCTCCCTCGCACTCTCTCTCTCTCCCTCGCACTCTCTCTCCCTCGCACTCTCTCTCTCGCACTCTCTCTCTCTCCCTCGCACTCTCTCTCTCTCGCACTCTCTCCCTCACACTCTCTCTCGCACTCTCTCCCTCGCATTCTCTCTCTCTCCCTCCCACTCTCTCTGTCTCCCCCTCGCACTCTCTCTCTCTCTCGCACTCTCTCTCTCTCTGCCTCGCACTCTCTCTCTCGCACTCTCTCTCACTCCCCCTCGCATTCTCTCTCACTCGCTCTCTCCCTCGCACTCTCTCACTCGCACTCTCTCTCTCTCCCTCGCACTCTCTCTCTCTCTCCCTCGCACGCACTCTCACTCTCCCTCGCACTCTCTCTCTCCTTCGCACTCTCTCTCTCTCTCCCTCGCACTCTCTCTCTCTCTCGCACTCTCTCCCTCGCATTCTCTCTCTCTCCCTCCCTCACACTCTCTCTCACTCCCCCTCGCACTCTCTCTCGCTCTCCCCCTCGCACTCTCTCTCTCGCACTCTCTCTCACCCTCGCACTCTCTCTCTATCTCTCCCTCGCTGTCTCTCACTCTCTCCCTCGCTGTCTCTCACTCTCTCCCTCGCACTCTGTCCCTCGCTCTGTCTCCCTCGCACTCTCTCCCTCGCACTCTCTCTCTCCCTCGCACTCTCTCCCTCGCGCTCTCTCTCTCGCTCCCTCGCGCTCTCACTCTCTCCCTCGCGCTCTCACTCTCTCCCTCGCGCTCTCACTCGCTCTCCCTCGTTCTCTATCTCTCTCTCCCTCGCACTCTCTCCCTCTCACTCTCTCTCTCTCTCCCTCCACTCTCTCTCTCTCCCTCCCTCGCGCTCTCTCTCTCTCCCTCACACTCTCTCCCTCGCACTCTCTCAATCTCCCTCGCACTCGCTCTCTCACTCCCTCGCACTCGCTCTCTCTCCCTCGCACTCGCTCTCTCTCTCCCTCGCACTCGCTCTCTCTCCTTCGCACTCGCTCTCTCTCCCTCGCACTCGCTCTCTCTCCCATCCTCACTGTCTCTCTCTCTCTCACTCGCAGTCTCTCTCTCTCACTCGCAATCGCTCTCTCTCACTCGCAATCGCTCTCTCTCTCTCCCTCGCGCTCTCTCTCTCTCCCTCGCGCTCTCTCTCTCTCCCTCGCACTCTCTCTCGCTCCCTCGCACTCTCTCTCTCTCTCTCCTTCTCTCTCTCCCTCGCACTCTCTCTCTCTCTCGCACTCTCTCTCTCTCTGCCTCGCACTCTCTCTCTCGCACTCTCTCTCACTCCCCCTCGCATTCTCTCTCACTCGCTCTCTCCCTCGCACTCTCTCACTCGCACTCTCTCTCTCTCCCTCGCACTCTCTCTCTCTCTCCCTCGCACGCACTCTCACTCTCCCTCGCACTCTCTCTCTCCTTCGCACTCTCTCTCTCTCTCCCTCGCACTCTCTCTCTCTCTCGCACTCTCTCCCTCGCATTCTCTCTCTCTCCCTCCCTCACACTCTCTCTCACTCCCCCTCGCACTCTCTCTCGCTCTCCCCCCTCGCACTCTCTCTCTCGCACTCTCTCTCACCCTCGCACTCTCTCTCTATCTCTCCCTCGCTGTCTCTCACTCTCTCCCTCGCTGTCTCTCACTCTCTCCCTCGCACTCTGTCCCTCGCTCTGTCTCCCTCGCACTCTCTCCCTCGCACTCTCTCTCTCCCTCGCACTCTCTCCCTCGCGCTCTCTCTCTCGCTCCCTCGCGCTCTCACTCTCTCCCTCGCGCTCTCACTCTCTCCCTCGCGCTCTCACTCGCTCTCCCTCGTTCTCTATCTCTCTCTCCCTCGCACTCTCTCCCTCTCACTCTCTCTCTCTCTCCCTCCACTCTCTCTCTCTCCCTCCCTCGCGCTCTCTCTCTCTCCCTCACACTCTCTCCCTCGCACTCTCTCAATCTCCCTCGCACTCGCTCTCTCTCTCCCTCGCACTCGCTCTCTCTCCCTCGCACTCGCTCTCTCTCTCCCTCGCACTCGCTCTCTCTCCTTCGCACTCGCTCTCTCTCCTTCGCACTCGCTCTCTCTCCCTCGCACTCGCTCTCTCTCCCATCCTCACTGTCTCTCTCTCTCTCACTCGCAGTCTCTCTCTCTCACTCGCAATCGCTCTCTCTCACTCGCAATCGCTCTCTCTCTCTCCCTCGCGCTCTCTCTCTCTCCCTCGCGCTCTCTCTCTCTCCCTCGCACTCTCTCTCGCTCCCTCGCACTCTCTCTCTCTCTCTCCTTCTCTCTCTCCCTCGCACTCTCTCCCTCGCACTCTCCCTCGCACTCGCTCTCCCTCGCACTCGCTCTCCCTTGCACTCGTTCTCTCCCTCGCACTCGCTCTCTCTCTCCCTCGCACTCGCTCTCTCTCCCTTGCACTCTCTCTCTCCCTCGCTGTCTCTCTCTCTCACTCGCGATCTCTCTCTCTCTCTCCCTCGCGGTCTCTCTCTCTCTCTCCCTCACGCTCTCTCTCCCTCGCATTCTCTCTCTCTCCCTCGCACTCTCTCTCTCCCTCCCTCGCTGTCTCTCTCTCTCACTAGCGCTCTCTCTCTCCCTCGCGCTCTCTCTCTCTCCCTCGTGCTTGCTCTCACCCTCGCACTCTCTCCCTCGCTCTCTCTCCCTCGCACTCGCTCTCTCTCCCTCGCACTCGCTCACACTCTCCCTCGCACTCGCTCACTCTCTCCCTCGCACTCGCTCACTCTCTCCCTCGCACTCTCTCCCTCGCACTCTCTCCCTCGCACTCGCTCTCTCTCCCTCGCACTCGCTCTCTCTCTCTCCCTCGCACTCTCTCCCTCGCACTCTCTCCCTTGCACTCTCTCCCTCGCACTCACTCCCTCGCATTCACTCTATCGCACTCACTCCCTCGCACTCTCTCCCTCGCACTCTCTCTCTCTCCCCCTCGCACTCTCTCTCTCCCCCCCTCGCACCCTCTCTCTCTCTCCCTCGTACTCTCTCTCTCCCTCGCACTCTCTCCCTCGCTCTCTCTCCCTCGGTCTCTCTCCCTCGCACTCTGTCCCTCTCCCTCGCACTCTCTCTCTCTCCCACGCACTCTCTCTCTCTCCCACGCATTCTCTCTCTCTCCCTCGCACTCTCTCTCTCTCCCTCGCACTCTCTCTCTCTTCCTCGCACTCTCTCTCTCTTCCTCGCACTCGCCCTCTCTCTCCCTCGCACTCACCCTCTCTCTCCCTCGCACTCGCCCTCTCTCTCCCTCGCCCTCTCTCTCCCTCACACTCTCTCTCTCTCCCTTGCACTCTCTCTCTCTCCCTCGCACTCTCTCTCTCCCTTGCACTCGCTCTCTCTCCCTCGCACTCGCTCTCTCTCTCCCTCACATTCTCTCTCTCTCTCCGTCGCACTCTCTCTCTCCCCCTCGCACTCTCTCTCTCTCCCCCTTGCACTCTCTCTTGCTCCCCCTCGCACTCTCTCTCGCTCCCCCTCACACTCTCTCGCTCCCCCTCGCACTCTCTCGCTCCCCCTCGCACTCTCTCTCGCTCCCCCTCGCACTCTCTCACCCCCTCGCACTCTCTCCCCCTCGCACTCTCTCCCCCTCGCACTCTCTCTCCCCCTCGCACTCTCCCTTGCACTGTCTCTCTCTCTATCTCTCCTTCGCACTCTCTCTCTCCTTCACACTCTCTCTCTCTCGCTCCCTCGCACTCTCTCTCTCTCTGCCTCGCACTCTCTCTCTCTGCCTCGCACTCTCTCTCTCTGCCTCGCACTCTCTCTCTCGCTCTCTCTACCTCGCACTCTCTCTCCCTCGCACTCTCTCTCTGCCTCGCACTCCCTCCCTCACACTCTCTCCCTCCCTCGCACTCTCTCTCGCACTCTCTCTCTCTCCCTCGCACTCTCTCTCTCCCTCGCACTCTCTCTCTCCCTCGCACTCTCTCTCCCTCGCTCCATCTCTCTCTCTCCCTCCCTCGCATTCTCTCTCCCTCCCCCTCCCTCGCAGTCTCTCTCTCCCTCACACTCTCTCTATCTCTCTCTCCCTTGCACTCTCTCTCCCTCGCACTCTCTCTCCCTCCCTCGCACTCTCTCTCTCTCTCCCTTGCGCACTCTCTCTCTCTCCCTCGCACTCTCTCTCTCTCTCCCTCGCACTCCCTCTCTCTCGCACTCTCTCTCTCTCGCACTCTCTCTCTCCCTCGCACTCTCTCTCTCTCGCACTCTCTCCCTCACACTCTCTCTCGCACTCTCTCCCTCGCATTCTCTCTCTCTCCCTCCCACTCTCTCTGTCTCCCCCTCGCACTCTCTCTCTCTCTCTCGCACTCTCTCTCTCTCTGCCTCGCACTCTCTCTCTCGCACTCTCTCTCACTCCCCCTCACATTCTCTCTCACTCGCTCTCTCCCTCGCACTCTCTCACTCGCACTCTCTCTCTCTCCCTCGCACGCACTCTCTCTCTCCCTCGCACGCACTCTCTCTGTCCCTCGCACTCTCTCTCTCCTTCGCACTCTCTCCCTCGCACTCTCTCTCTCTCTCGCACTCTCTCCCTCGCATTCTCTCCCTCGCATTCTCTCTCTCTCCCTCCCTCACACTCTCTCTCACTCCCCCTCGCACTCTCTCTCACTCTCCCCCTCGCACTCTCTCTCTCGCACTCTCTCTCTCTCACTATCTCTCTCTCTCCCTCGAACTCTCTCTCTCTCCCTCCCTCGCTCTCTCTCTCTCTCTCCCTTGCGCTCTCTCTCTCCCTCGCACTCTCTCAATCTCCCTCGCACTCGCTCTCTCTCTCCCTCGCACTCGCTCTCTCTCCCTCGCACTCGCTCTCTCTCCCTCGCACTCTCTCCTTCGCACTCGCTCTCTCTCCTTCGCACTCGCTCTCTCTCCCTCGCACTCACTCTCTCTCCCTCGCACTCACTCTCTCTCCCACCCTCGCTGTCTCTCTCTCTCACTCGCAGTCTCTCTCTCTCATTCGCAATCGCTCTCTCTCTCTCCCTCGCGCTCTCTCTCTCTCCCTCGCACTCTCTCTCTCTCTCTCCTTCTCTCTCCCTCGCACTCTCTCTCTCGCACTCTCTCCCTCGCACTCTCTCTCCCTCGCACTCGCTCTCCCTCGCACTCGTTCTCTCCCTCGCACTCGCTCTCTCTCTCCCTCGCACTCGCTCTCTCTCCCTCGCACACGCTCTCTCTCCCTTGCACTCTCTCTCTCCCTCGCTGTCTCTCTCTCTCACTCGCGATCTCTCTCTCTCTCCCTCGCGGTCTCTCTCTCTCTCTCCCTCGCATTCTCTCTCTCTCTCCCTCGCATTCTCTCTCTCTCTCCCTCGCACTCTCTCTCTCTCCCTCCCTCGCTGTCTCTCTCTCTCCCTCCCTCGCTGTCTCTCTCTCTCACTAGCGCTCTCTCTCTCCCTCGCGCTCTCTCTCTCTCTCCCTCGCGCTCTCTCTCACCATCGCACTATCTCCCTCGCTCTCTCTCCCTCGCTCTCTCTCCCTCGCTCTCTCTCCCTCGCTCTCTCTCCCTCGCACTCTCTCTCTCCCTCGCACTCTCACTCTCTCCCTCGCACTCTCACTCTCTCCCTTGCACTCTCTCTCTCTCTCCCTCGCACTCTCTCTCTCTCCCTCGCACTCTCTCTCTCTCCCTCGCACTCTCTCTCTCTCTCCCTCGCACTCTCTCTCTCCCTCGCACTCTCTCTCTCTCTCCCTTGCACTCGCTCTCTCTCTCCCTCGCACTCTCTCTCTCGCTCTCTCGCCCTCGCACTCTCTCTCTCTCTCCCTCGCACTCTCTCTCTCTCCCTCGCACTCTCTCTCTCTCCCTCACACTCTCTCTCTCTCCCTCACACTCTCTCTCTCTCCCTCGCACTCTCTCTCTCGCCCTCGCACTCTCTCTCTCTCCCTCACACGCTCTCTCTCGCCCTCGCACTCTCTCTCTCTCGCCCTCGCACACTCTCTCTTTCCCTCGCACTCTCTCTCGACCTCGCACTCTCTCTCCCTCGCCCTCGCACTCTCTCTCCCTCGCCCACGCACTCTCTCTCCCTCGCCCTCGCACTCTCTCTCTCTCTCGCCCTCGCACTCTCTCTCCCTCTCCCTCTCTCTCTCCCTCGCACTCACTCTCCCACTCCCTCGCACTCTCTCCCTTGCACTCTCTCCCTCACACTCGCACTCTCACTCTCTCCCTCGCAGTCTCTCGCCCTCGCACTCTCTCTCCCTCGCACTCGCACTCTCTCTCCCTCGCACTCTCTCCCACTCCCTCGCACTCTCTCCCTCGCACTCTCTCCCTCACACTCACTCTCCCTCGCACTCCCTCAATCTCCCTCACACTCTCTCTCTCTCTCGCCCTCGCACTCGCTCTCTCTCTCCCTCGCACTCTCTCCCTCACACTCTCTCCCTTGCACTCTCTCCCTCGCACTCACTCCCTCGCACTCACTCTATCGCACTCACTCTCTCGCACTCTCCCTTGCACTCTCTCTCTCTCCCCCTCGCACTCTCTCTCTCTCCCTCGTACTCTCTCTCTCTCCCTCGCACTCTCTCTCTCTCTCCCCCTCGCACCCTCTCTCTCTCCCCCTCGCACTCTCCCCCTCGCACTCTCTCTCTCCCTCGCACTCTCTCCCTCGCTCTCTCTCCCTCGCTCTCTCTCCCTCGCACTCTGTCCCTCTCCCTCGCACTCTCTCTCTCTCCCACGCACTCTCTCTCTCTCCCACGCATTCTCTCTCTCCCTCGCACACTCTCTCTCTCCCTCGCACTCTCTCTCTCTTCCTCTCACTAGCGCTCTCTCTCTCCCTCGCGCTCTCTCTCTCTCTCCCTCGCACTCACCCTCTCTCTCCCTCGCCCTCTCTCTCCCTCGCACTCTCTCCTTCGCACTCGCTCTCTCTCCTTCGCACTCGCTCTCTCTCCTTCGCACTCGCTCTCTCTCCCTCGCACTCACTCTCTCTCCCTCGCACTCACTCTCTCTCCCTCGCACTCACTCTCTCTCCCACCCTCGCTGTCTCTCTCTCTCACTCGCAGTCTCTCTCTCTCACTCGCAATCGCTCTCTCTCTCTCCCTCGCGCTCTCTCTCTCTCCCTCGCACTCTCTCTCTCTCTCTCCTTCTCTCTCTCCCTCGCACTCTCTCCCTCGCACTCTCTCCCTCGCACTCTCTCTCCCTCGCACTCGCTCTCCCTCGCACTCGCTCTCCCTTGCACTCGTTCTCTCCCTCGCACTCGCTCTCTCTCTCCCTCGCACTCGCTCTCTCTCCCTCGCACACGCTCTCTCTCCCTTGCACTCTCTCTCTCCCTCGCTGTCTCTCTCTCTCACTCGCGATCTCTCTCTCTCTCCCTCGCGGTCTCTCTCTCTCTCTCCCTCGCATTCTCTCTCTCTCTCCCTCGCACTCTCTCTCTCTCCCTCCCTCGCTGTCTCTCTCTCTCCCTCCCTCGCTGTCTCTCTCTCTCACTAGCGCTCTCTCTCTCCCTCGCGCTCTCTCTCTCTCTCCCTCGCGCTCTCTCTCACCATCGCACTCTCTCCCTCGCTCTCTCTCCCTCGCTTTCTCTCCCTCGCTCTCTCTCCCTCGCACTCTCTCCCTCGCACTCTCTCTCTCCCTCGCACTCTCACTCTCTCCCTCGCACTCTCACTCTCTCCCTTGCACTCTCTCTCTCTCTCCCTCACACTCTCTCTCTCTCCCTCGCACTTTCTCTCTCCCTCGCACTCTCTCTCTCTCTCCCTTGCACTCGCTCTCTCTCTCCCTCGCACTCTCTCTCTCTCTCTCTCGCCCTCGCACTCTCTCTCTCTCTCCCTCGCACTCTCTCTCTCCCTCGCACTCTC
The DNA here is from genome assembly GCF_017639515.1 of Carcharodon carcharias. Lineage (NCBI taxonomy): Eukaryota > Metazoa > Chordata > Chondrichthyes > Lamniformes > Lamnidae > Carcharodon > Carcharodon carcharias. The sequence continues at coordinate 39,063,547 of NC_054476.1, read as the reverse complement.
TCTCTCTCCCTCACACTCTCTCTCTCTCCCTCACACTCTCTCTCTCGCCCTCGCACTCTCTCTCTCGCCCTCGCACTCTCTCTCTCTCCCTCACACGCTCTCTCTCGCCCTCGCACTCTCTCTCTCTCTCGCCCTCGCACACTCTCTCTTTCCCTCGCACTCTCTCTCGACCTCGCACTCTCTCTCCCTCGCCCTCGCACTCTCTCTCCCTCGCCCACGCACTCTCTCTCCCTCGCCCTCGCACTCTCTCTCTCTCTCGCCCTCGCACTCTCTCTCCCTCTCCCTCTCTCTCTCTCCCTCGCACTCTCTCTCCCACTCCCTCGCACTCTCTCTCCCACTCCCTCGCACTCTCTCCCTTGCACTCTCTCCCTCACACTCGCACTCTCACTCTCTCCCTCGCAGTCTCTCGCCCTCGCACTCTCTCTCCCTCGCACTCGCACTCTCTCTCCCTCGCACTCTCTCCCACTCCCTCGCACTCTCTCCCTCGCACTCTCTCCCTCACACTCACTCTCTCCCTCGCACTCACTCTCTCCCTCGCACTCCCTCAATCTCCCTCACACTCTCTCTCTCTCTCGCCCTCGCACTCTCTCTCTCTCTCGCCCTCGCACTCGCTCTCTCTCTCGCCCTCGCACTCGCTCTCTCTCTCCCTCGCACTCTCTCCCTCGCACTCTCTCCCTTGAACTCTCTCCCTCGCACTCACTCCCTCGCATTCACTCTATCGCACTCACTCTCTCGCACTCTCCCTTGCACTCTCTCTCTCTCCCCCTCGCACTCTCTCTCTCCCTCGTACTCTCTCTCTCCCTCGCACTCTCTCTCTCCCCCTCGCACCCTCTCTCTCTCCCCCTCGCACTCTCCCCCTCGCACTCTCTCTCTCCCTCGCACTCTCTCCCTCGCTCTCTCTCCCTCGCTCTCTCTCCCTCGCACTCTGTCCCTCTCCCTCGCATTCTCTCTCTCCCACGCACTCTCTCTCTCTCCCACGCATTCTCTCTCTCCCTCGCACTCTCTATCTCTCCCTCGCACTCTCTCTCTCTTCCTCTCACTAGCGCTCTCTCTCTCCCTCGCGCTCTCTCTCTCTCTCTCCCTCGCACTCGCCCTCTCTCTCCCTCGCCCTCTCTCTCCCTCGCACTCTCTCTCTCTCCCTTGCACTCCCTCTCTCTCCCTTGCACTCCCTCTCTCTCCCTCGCACTCTCTCTCTCCCTCGCACTCTCTCTCTCTCCCTCGCACTCTCTCTCTCTCCATCGCTCTCTCTCCCTTGCACTCGCTCTCTCTCCCTCGCACTCGCTCTCTCTCTCCCTCGCATTCTCTCTCTCTCCGTTGCACTCTCTCTCTCTCCCCCTCGCACTCTCTCTCTCTCCCCCTTGCACTCTCTCTCTCCCCCTCGCACTCTCTCTCGCTCCCCCTCGCACTCTCTCTCGCTCCCCCTCGCACTCTCTCCCTCGCCCTCGCACTCTCTCTCCCTCGCCCTCGCACTCTCTCTCCCTCGCCCTCGCACTCTCTCTCCCTCGCACTCTCACTCTCTCCCTCGCACTCTCACTCTCTCCCTCGCACACTCTCTCTCTCTCCCTCGCACTCTCTCTCTCTCCCTCGCACTCTCTCTCCCTCGCACTCTCTCTCTCTCTCCCTCGCACTCTCTCTCTCTCTCCCTCGCACTCTCTCTCTCTCTCTCGCCCTTGCACTCTCTCTCTCCCTCGCACTCTCTCTCTCCCTCGCACTCTCTCTCTCTCCCTCACACTCTCTCTCTCGCCCTCGCACTCTCTCTCTCTCCCTCACACTCTCTCTCTCGCCCTCGCACTCTCTCTCTCTCCCTCACACTCTCTCTCTCGCCCTCGCACTCTCTCTCTCTCTCGCCCTCGCACACTCTCTCTTGCCCTCGCAATCTCTCTCGCCCTCGCACTCTCTCTCGCCCTCGCACTCTCTCTCCCTCGCCCTCGCACTCTCTCTCCCTCGCCCACGCACTCTCTCTCCCTCGCCCTCGCACTCTCTCTCTCTCGCCCTCGCACTCTCCCTCTCCCTCGCACTCTCTCTCTCCCTCACACTCTCTCTCTCGCCCTCGCACTCTCTCTCTCTCGCCCTCGCACACTCTCTCTTGCCCTCACACTCTCTCTCGCCCTCGCACTCTCTCTCCCTCGCCCTCGCACTCTCTCTCCCTCGCCCACGCACTCTCTCTCCCTCGCCCTCGCACTCTCTCTCTCGCCCTCGCACTCTCTCTCCCTCTCCCTCGCACTCTCTCCCTCACACTCGCACTCTCACTCTCTCCCTCGCACTCTCTCGCCTTCGCACTCTCTCTCCCACTCCCTCGCACTCTCTCCCTCGCACTCTCTCCCTCACACTCACTCTCTCCCTCGCACTCTCTCAATCTCCCTTGCACTCTCTCTCTCTCGCCCTCGCACTCTCTCTCTCTCTCGCCCTCGCACTCGCTCTCTCTCCCTCGCACTCTCTCACTCGCACTCTCTCCCTTGCACTCTCTCCCTTGCACTCTCTCCCTTGCACTCTCTCCCTCGCACTCACTCCCTCGCATTCACTCTATCGCACTCACTCCCTCGCACTCTCCCTTGCACTCTCTCTCTCTCCCCCTCGCACTCTCTCTTTCTCCCTCGTACTCTCTCTCTCCCTTGCACTCTCTCTCTCTCTCCCTCGCACTCTCTCTCTCTCTCCCCCTCGCACCCTCTCTCTCTCCCCCTCGCACTCTCCCCCTCGCACTCTCTCTCTCCCTCGCACTCTCTCCCTCGCTCTCTCTCCCTCGCTCTCTCTCCCTCGCTCTCTCTCCCTCGCACTCTCTCCCTCTCCCTCGCACTCTCTCTCTCTCCCTCGCACTCTCTCTCTCTCCCTCGCACTCTCTCTCTCTTCCTCTCACTAGCGCTCTCTCTCTCCCTCACGCTCTCTCTCTCTCCCTCGCACTCGCCCTCTCTCTCCCTCGCACTCTCTCTCTCTCCCTCGCACTCTCTCTCTCTCCCTCGCACTCTCTCTCTCTCCCTCGCACTCTCTCTCTCCCTCGCACTCTCTCTCTCTCCCTCGCACTCTCTCTCTCTCCCTCGCACTCTCTCTCTCTCCATCGCTCTCTCTCCCTTGCACTCGCTCTCTCTCCCTCGCACTCGCTCTCTCTCTCCCTCGCATTCTCTCTCTCTCCGTTGCACTCTCTCTCTCTCCCCCTCGCACTCTCTCTCTCTCCCCCTTGCACTCTCTCTCTCCCCCTCGCACTCTCTCTCGCTCTCCCCCGCACTCTCTCCATCGCACTCTCTCCCTCGCACTCTCTCCCTCGCACTCTCTCCCTCGCACTCTCTCTCTCTCCTTCGCACTCTCACTCTATCCCTCGCAGACTCTCCCTCGCACTCTCTCTCTCCCTCGCACTCTCTCTCTCTCCCTCACACTCTATCTCTCTCTCCCTTGCACTCTCTCTCTTTCCCTCGCACTCTCTCTCCCTCGCACTCTCTCTCTCTCACCCTCACACTCTCGCTCTCTCGATGTCGCACTCTCTCTCGCCCTCTCTCTCACCCTCGCACTCTCTCACGTTCGCCCTCGCACTCTCTCCCTCGCACACTCTCTCCCTCGCACTCTCCCTCGCTCTCTCTCTCGCTCTCTCCCGCGCACTCTCCCGCGCACTCTCCCTCGCACTCTCCCTCGCACTCTCTCCCTCGCACTCTCTCCTTCTCCCTCGCACTCTCACTCTCTCCCTCGCACTCTCTCCCTCACACTCGCTCTCTCCCTCGCACTCTCTCCCTTGCCCTCTCTCCCTCGCACTCACTCCCTCGCACTAACTCTCTCGCACTAACTCTCTCGCACTCCCTCCCTCGCACTCTCCCCCTCGCACTCTCTCCCGCTCTCCCTCGCACTCTCTCTCTCCCTCGCACTCTCTCTCTCTCTCCCTCGCACTCTCTCTCTCTCTCCCTCGCACTCTCTCTCTCTCTCCCTCGCACTCTCTCTCTCTCTCCCCCTCGCACCCTCTCCCCCTCGCACTCTCTCTCCCTCGCACTCTCTCCCTCGCTCTCTCTCCCTCTCCCTCGCACTCTCTCTCTCTCCCACGCACTCTCTCTCTCTCCCTCGCACTCTCTCTCTCTCGCTCGCCCTCTCGCTCGCACTCTCTCTCTCCCTCGCACTCACTTTCTCCCTCGCACTCTCTCTCCCTCGCCCTTGCACTCTCTCTCCCTCGCACTCTCCCTCGCTCTCTCCCTTGCTATCTCCCTCGCACTCTCTCCCTCGCACTCTCTCCCTCGCACTCTCTCTCTCTCCCTCGCACTCTCTCTCTCTCGCCCTCGCACTCTCTCTCCCTCGCGTTCTCCCTCGCTCTCGCCCTCGCGCTCTCCCTCGCACTCTCTCTCCCTCGCACTCTCTCCCTCTCCCTCGCACTCTCCCTCTCCCTCGCACTCTCACTCTCCCTCGCACTCTCTCTCCCTCGCACTCACTCTCTCCCTCGCACTCACTCTCTCCCTCGCACTCACTCTCTCCCTCGCACTCTCACTCTCTCTCCCTTGCACTCTCACTCTCTCTCCCTCACACTCTCTCTCTCTCACTCGCACTCACTCTCTCTCTCACTCGCACTCACTCTCTCTCTCACTCGCACTCACTCTCTCTCTCACTCGCACTCTCTCTCCCTCGCACTCTCTATCTCGCCCTCGCACTCTCTATCTCGCCCTCGCACTCTCTATCTCGCCCTCGCACTCACTCTCTCTCGCCCTCGGACTCTCTCTCGCCCTCGCACTCTCTCGCCCTCGCACTCTCTCTCTCTCGCCCTCACATTCTCTCTCCCTCGCCCTTGCACTCTCCCTCGCACTCTCCCTCGCTCTCTCCCTCGCTATCTCCCTTGCACTCTATCCCTCGCACTCTCTCTCTCTCCCTCGCACTCACTCTCTCCCTCGCACTCTCACTCTCTCCCTCGCACTCTCTCTCTCTCTCCCTCGCACTCTCTCTCTCTCGTCCTCGCACTCTCTCTCTCTCGCGCTCGCACTCTCTCTCTCGCCCTCGCACTCTCTCTCGCACTCGCCCTCGCACTCTCCCTCGCTCTCTCCCTCGCACTCTCCCTCGCACTCTCCCTCGCACTCACTCTCCCCCTCGCACTTTCAATCTCTCCCTCACACTCTCACTCTCTCTCCCTCACACTCTCTATCGCGCCCTCGCACTCTCTCACGCCCTCGCACAATCTCCCGCCCTCGCACTCTCTCGCCCTCGCACTCTCCCTAGCACTCTCCCTCGCTCTCTCCCTCGCTCTATCTCCCTCGCACTCTCTCCCTCTCCCTCGCACCCTCACTCTCTCCCTCGCACTCTCTCTCTCTCCCTCGCACTCTCTCTCTCTCTCTCCCTCGCACTCTCTCCCTTGCACTCTCTCCCTCGCACTCTCTCCCTCGCACTCTCTCCCTCGCACTCTCTCCCTCGCACTCTCTCCCTCGCACTCTCTCCCTTGCACTCTCTCCCTCGCACTCTCTCTCTCTCCCTCGCACTCTCACTCTCTCCCTCGCACTCTCACTCTCTCCCTCGCATTCTCTCCCTCGCACTCTCTCCCTCACACTCTCTCTCTCTCCCTCACACTCTCTCTCTCTCCCTCGCACTCTCTCTCTCTCCCTCGCACTCTCTCCCTCTCCCTCGCACTCTCTCCCTCTCTCCCTCGCACTCTATCTCTCTCTCCCTTGCACTCTCTCTCTCCCTCACACTCTCTCTCTCTCCCTCGCACTCTCTCTCTCACCCTTGCACTCTCTCTCTCTCACGCCCTCACACTCTCGCTCTCTCGACCTCGCCCTCTCTCTCGCCCTCTCTCTCGCCCTCGCACTCTCTCACCCTCGCCCTCGCACTCTCTCCCTCGCGCACTCTCTCTCTCCCTCGCTCTCTCCCTCGCATTCTCCCTCGCACTCTCCCTCGCTCTCTCCATCGCACTCTCTCCCTCGCACTCTCTCCCTCGCACGCTCACTCTCTCCCTCGCACTCTCACTCTCTCCCTCGCACTCTCTCCCTCGCACTCTCTCCCTCGCACTCTCTCTCTCTCTCCCTCGCGCTCTCTCTCTCTCTCCCTCGCGCTCTCTCTCTCCCTCGCGCTCTCTCTCTCTCCCTCGCACTCTCTCTCTCTCTCCCTCGCACTCACTCTCTCCCTCGCACTCTCTCAATCTCCCTTGCACTCTCTCTCTCTCGCCCTCGCACTCTCTCTCTCTCTCGCCCTCGCACTCGCTCTCTCTCCCTCGCACTCTCTCACTCGCACTCTCTCCCTTGCACTCTCTCCCTTGCACTCTCTCCCTTGCACTCTCTCCCTCGCACTCACTCCCTCGCATTCACTCTATCGCACTCACTCCCTCGCACTCTCCCTTGCACTCTCTCTCTCTCCCCCTCGCACTCTCTCTTTCTCCCTCGTACTCTCTCTCTCCCTCGCACTCTCTCTCTCTCTCCCTCGCACTCTCTCTCTCTCTCTCCCCCTCGCACCCTCTCTCTCTCCCCCTCGCACTCTCCCCCTCGCACTCTCTCTCTCCCTCGCACTCTCTCCCTCGCTCTCTCTCCCTCGCTCTCTCTCCCTCGCTCTCTCTCCCTCGCACTCTCTCCCTCTCCCTCGCACTCTCTCTCTCTCCCTCGCACTCTCTCTCTCTCCCTCGCACACTCTCTCTCTTCCTCTCACTAGCGCTCTCTCTCTCCCTCACGCTCTCTCTCTCTCCCTCGCACTCGCCCTCTCTCTCCCTCGCACTCTCTCTCTCTCCCTCGCACTCTCTCTCTCTCCCTCGCACTCTCTCTCTCTCCCTCGCACTCTCTCTCTCTCCCTCGCACTCTCTCTCTCCCTCGCACTCTCTCTCTCTCCCTCGCACTCTCTCTCTCTCCCTCGCACTCTCTCTCTCTCCATCGCTCTCTCTCCCTCGCACTCGCTCTCTCTCTCCCTCGCATTCTCTCTCTCTCCGTTGCACTCTCTCTCTCTCCCCCTCGCACTCTCTCTCTCTCCCCCTTGCACTCTCTCTCTCCCCCTCGCACTCTCTCTCGCTCTCCCCCGCACTCTCTCCCTCGCACTCTCTCCCTCGCACTCTCTCCCTCGCACTCTCTCCCTCGCACTCTCTCTCTCTCCTTCGCACTCTCACTCTATCCCTCGCAGACTCTCCCTCGCACTCTCTCTCTCCCTCGCACTCTCTCTCTCTCCCTCACACTCTATCGCTCTCTCCCTTGCACTCTCTCTCTTTCCCTCGCACTCTCTCTCCCTCGCACTCTCTCTCTCTCACCCTCACACTCTCGCTCTCTCGATGTCGCACTCTCTCTCGCCCTCTCTCTCACCCTCGCACTCTCTCACGTTCGCCCTCGCACTCTCTCCCTCGCACACTCTCTCCCTCGCACTCTCCCTCGCTCTCTCTCTCGCTCTCTCCCGCGCACTCTCCCGCGCACTCTCCCTCGCACTCTCCCTCGCACTCTCCCTCGCACTCTCTCCCTCGCACTCTCTCCTTCTCCCTCGCACTCTCACTCTCTCCCTCGCACTCTCTCCCTCACACTCGCTCTCTCCCTCGCACTCTCTCCCTTGCCCTCTCTCCCTCGCACTCACTCCCTCGCACTAACTCTCTCGCACTAACTCTCTCGCACTCCCTCCCTCGCACTCTCCCCCTCGCACTCTCTCCCGCTCTCCCTCGCACTCTCTCTCTCCCTCGCACTCTCTCTCTCTCTCCCTCGCACTCTCTCTCTCTCTCCCTCGCACTCTCTCTCTCTCTCCCTCGCACTCTCTCTCTCTCTCCCCCTCGCACCCTCTCCCCCTCGCACTCTCTCTCCCTCGCACTCTCTCCCTCGCTCTCTCTCCCTCTCCCTCGCACTCTCTCTCTCTCCCACGCACTCTCTCTCTCTCCCTCGCACTCTCTCTCTCTCGCTCGCCCTCTCGCTCGCACTCTCTCTCTCCCTCGCACTCACTTTCTCCCTCGCACTCTCTCTCCCTCGCCCTTGCACTCTTTCTCCCTCGCCCTTGCACTCTCTCTCCCTCGCACTCTCCCTCGCTCTCTCCCTTGCTATCTCCCTCGCACTCTCTCCCTCGCACTCTCTCCCTCGCACTCTCTCCCTCGCACTCTCTCTCTCTCCCTCGCACTCTCTCTCTCTCGCCCTCGCACTCTCTCTCCCTCGCGTTCTCCCTCGCTCTCGCCCTCGCGCTCTCCCTCGCACTCTCTCTCCCTCGCACTCTCTCCCTCTCCCTCGCACTCTCACTCTCCCTCGCACTCTCACTCTCCCTCGCACTCACTCTCTCCCTCGCACTCACTCTCTCCCTCGCACTCACTCTCTCCCTCGCACTCTCACTCTCTCTCCCTTGCACTCTCACTCTCTCTCCCTCACACTCTCTCTCTCTCACTCGCACTCACTCTCTCTCTCACTCGCACTCACTCTCTCTCTCACTCGCACTCACTCTCTCTCTCACTCGCACTCTCTCTCCCTCGCACTCTCTATCTCGCCCTCGCACTCTCTATCTCGCCCTCGCACTCTCTATCTCGCCCTCGCACTCACTCTCTCTCGCCCTCGGACTCTCTCTCGCCCTCGCACTCTCTCGCCCTCGCACTCTCTCTCTCTCGCCCTCACATTCTCTCTCCCTCGCCCTTGCACTCTCCCTCGCACTCTCCCTCGCTCTCTCCCTCGCTATCTCCCTTGCACTCTATCCCTCGCACTCTCTCTCTCTCCCTCGCACTCACTCTCTCCCTCGCACTCTCACTCTCTCCCTCGCACTCTCTCTCTCTCTCCCTCGCACTCTCTCTCTCTCGTCCTCGCACTCTCTCTCTCTCGCGCTCGCACTCTCTCTCTCGCCCTCGCACTCTCTCTCGCACTCGCCCTCGCACTCTCCCTCGCTCTCTCCCTCGCACTCTCCCTCGCACTCTCCCTCGCACTCACTCTCCCCCTCGCACTTTCAATCTCTCCCTCACACTCTCACTCTCTCTCCCTCACACTCTCTATCGCGCCCTCGCACTCTCTCACGCCCTCGCACAATCTCCCGCCCTCGCACTCTCTCGCCCTCGCACTCTCCCTTGCACTCTCCCTCGCTCTCTCCCTCGCTCTATCTCCCTCGCACTCTCTCCCTCTCCCTCGCACCCTCACTCTCTCCCTCGCACTCTCTCTCTCTCCCTCGCACTCTCTCTCTCTCTCTCCCTCGCACTCTCTCCCTTGCACTCTCTCCCTCGCACTCTCTCCCTCGCACTCTCTCCCTCGCACTCTCTCCCTCGCACTCTCTCCCTCGCACTCTCTCCCTTGCACTCTCTCCCTCGCACTCTCTCTCTCCCTCGCACTCTCACTCTCTCCCTCGCACTCTCACTCTCTCCCTCGCATTCTCTCCCTCGCACTCTCTCCCTCACACTCTCTCTCTCTCCCTCACACTCTCTCTCTCTCCCTCGCACTCTCTCTCTCTCCCTCGCACTCTCTCTCTCTCCCTCGCACTCTCTCCCTCTCCCTCGCACTCTCTCCCTCTCTCCCTCGCACTCTATCTCTCTCTCCCTTGCACTCTCTCTCTCCCTCACACTCTCTCTCTCTCCCTCGCACTCTCTCTCTCACCCTTGCACTCTCTCTCTCTCACGCCCTCACACTCTCGCTCTCTCGACCTCGCCCTCTCTCTCGCCCTCTCTCTCGCCCTCGCACTCTCTCACCCTCGCCCTCGCACTCTCTCCCTCGCGCACTCTCTCTCTCCCTCGCTCTCTCCCTCGCATTCTCCCTCGCACTCTCCCTCGCTCTCTCCATCGCACTCTCTCCCTCGCACTCTCTCCCTCTCCCTCGCACTCTCACTCTCTCCCTCGCACCACTCTCTCTCTCCCTCGCACTCTCTCTCTCTCCCTCGCACTCTCTCTCTCTCCCTCGCACTCTCTCTCTCTCTCCCTTGCACTCTCTCCCTTGCACTCTCTCCCTTGCACTCTCTCCCTCGCACTCTCTCCCTCGCACGCTCACTCTCTCCCTCGCACTCTCACTCTCTCCCTCGCACTCTCACTCTCTCCCTCGCACTCTCTCCCTCGCACTCTCTCCCTCGCACTCTCTCTCTCTCTCCCTCGCGCTCTCTCTCTCTCTCCCTCGCGCTCTCTCTCTCCCTCGCGCTCTCTCTCTCTCCCTCGCACTCTCTCTCTCTCTCCCTCGCACTCTCTCTCTCCCTCGCACTCTCTCTCTCTCTCCCTCGCACTCTATCTCTCCCTCCCTCGCACTCTATCTCTCTCTCCCTCGCACTCTATCTCTCTCTCCCTCGCACTCTATCTCTCTCTCCCTCGCACTCTCTCTCTCTCCCTCACACTCTCTCTCTCTCCCTCGCACTCTCTCTCTCGCCCTCGCACTCTCTCTCTCGACCTCACACTCTCGCTCTCTCGACCTCGCCCTCTCTCTCACCCTCTCTCTCGCCCTCGCCCTCGCACTCTCTCCCTCGCGCACTCTCTCTCCCTCGCTCTCTCCCTCGCACTCTCCCTCGCACTCTCCCTCGCTCTCTCCCTCGCACTCTCTCCCTCGCACTCTCTCCCTCGCACTCTCTCCCTCTCCCTCGCACTCTCTCTCTCTCTCCCCCTCGCATTCTCTCTCTCTCCCCCTCGCACTCTCTCTCTCTCCCCCTCGCACTCTCTCTCTCTCACCCTCGCACTCTCTCTCCCCCTCGCACTCTCTCTCTCTCTCCCCCTCGCACTCTCTCTCTCTCCCCCTCGCACTCTCTCTCTCTCTCCCCCTCGCACTCTCTCTCTCTCTCCCCCTCGCACTCTCTCTCTCTCTCCCCCCGCACTCTCTCTCTCCCCCTCGCACTCTCTCTCTCTCTCCCCCTCACACCTTTTCTCTCTCCCCCTCGCACTCTCTCTCTCTCACCCTCGCACTCTCTCTCTCTCTCACCCTCGCACTCTCTCTCTCTCTCACCATCGCACTCTCTCTCTCTCCCGCTCGCACTCTCTCTCTCACTCGCACTCTCTCTCTCCCCCTCGCACTCTCTCTCTCTCTCTCTGCCTCACACTCTCTCTCCCTCTCACCCTCGCACTCTCTCTCCCTCTCACTATCTCTCTCACCCTCGCACTCTCTCTCTCCACCCGCACTCTCTCTCTCCCCCGCACTCTCTCTCTTTCTCTCTCCCCCTCGCACTCTCTCTCTCTCCCCCTCGCACTCTCTCTCTCTCTCCCCCTCGCACTCTCTCTCTCTCGCCCTCGGACTCTCTCTCGCCCTCGCACTCTCTCGCCCTCGCACTCTCTCTCTCTCGCACTCTCTCTCTCTCGCACTCTCTCTCTCTCGCCCTCACATTCTCTCTCCCTCGCCCTTGCACTCTCCCTCGCACTCTCCCTCGCTCTCTCCCTCGCTATCTCCCTTGCACTCTATCCCTCGCACTCTCTCTCTCTCCCTCGCACTCACTCTCTCCCTCGCACTCTCACTCTCTCCCTCGCACTCTCTCTCTCTCTCCCTCGCACTCTCTCTCTCTCGTCCTCGCACTCTCTCTCTCTCGCGCTCGCACTCTCTCTCTCGCCCTCGCACTCTCTCTCGCACTCGCCCTCGCACTCTCCCTCGCTCTCTCCCTCGCACTCTCCCTCGCACTCTCCCTCGCACTCACTCTCCCCCTCGCACTTTCAATCTCTCCCTCACACTCTCACTCTCTCTCCCTCACACTCTCTATCGCGCCCTCGCACTCTCTCACGCCCTCGCACAATCTCCCGCCCTCGCACTCTCTCGCCCTCGCACTCTCCCTTGCACTCTCCCTCGCTCTCTCCCTCGCTCTATCTCCCTCGCACTCTCTCCCTCTCCCTCGCACCCTCACTCTCTCCCTCGCACTCTCTCTCTCCCTCGCACTCTCTCTCTCTCTCTCCCTCGCACTCTCTCCCTCGCACTCTCTCCCTCGCACTCTCTCCCTCGCACTCTCTCCCTTGCACTCTCTCCCTCACACTCTCTCTCTCTCCCTCGCACTCTCACTCTCTCCCTCGCACTCTCACTCTCTCCCTCGCATTCTCTCCCTCGCACTCTCTCCCTCGCACTCTCTCTCTCTCCCTCACACTCTCTCTCTCTTCCTCGCACTCTCTCTCTCTCCCTCGCACTCTCTCCCTCTCCCTCGCACTCTCTCCCTCTCTCCCTCGCACTCTATCTCTCTCTCCCTTGCACTCTCTCTCTC